>NC_137211.1:10946855-11504355 GCF_949987685.1 Ammodytes marinus | reverse complement strand
AAAGGCACACACACACAGACAAACACAGACACACACAGACACACACACAGATCACTAGATAACTACTCAACTAGATCGGATAATTCAGGTATCGTGTTACCACTCCAATTGACTAAGGCCAAGTGGTCGGTGTGGTATATTTTCAGCACAGAATTGGTGGACCAGTCAGGCTCAACCTCAGGAAAGGGAATTAGTTTCCCTCTTTCGTGATTGTCAGAGACTCCAATAGTTCTTGTTGGTCTATTGGTCCCTCTATTTTCTCCTCTATCAACAGAGGTTGGTTGGGAGCTAATGGCTATTCTCCACTCCCTATTAAACCTTTTCTCCAGGGTCTCACTCATGCCCACTGTTCAGGGAAACAGGGGCAACAGAGCGGGGCACAGCTCACCAGGGTGTCCTTTTTTAAAGTGTCCGGCCGATTGGAGAAGACCTGGACAAAGCAGGAGCCTGGTGAAAGCTGCCTCTTGTCCACCTAATCCTAGCTACGGCCCCGTCTTGACAACGAGAATCCAAAACAATGGTCTCTTTCAAGAGTCCTTCTCCTCACTGACACACTGACATAGCAACAAAAGAAGAAGACACGTAAAGGAATGGAAAATCTTGTCCATGATCACATTTGTGCTTTCTTCACAAATGATACAGGAAGGAAAACCACATCTGTAAAAAATAAATATAAACCACCTTGATGTATAGGTGGGGGGTCTTGGTTTACCTTTTTTGAGGCATTATGACCTAATGTACCCTGGGTGATGGCAGTGCTGCCGTCTCCCCTATATGGCTGAAGATTGAATCCATGTCTGTTTCAGACACCTCTCTCCCATCATTGCCTTTTTACCGACGCTCACCTATACTATGAACAACTAGGCCATAACTTAATTTTTAGAAACTCACTTAAGATTTTAACAGAAGTGGAAAAACTCATTTGGGCTTCCAATGACTCTGTGTGCACCCCAATTAAGATTGGCAGCTAAAAACTATTACACTGGAAGCCTCCACAGGCCCTGTGCTTCAGGAGATGCTTGAACAAAAAGATTTCCTTTGCCACAATGGAACAGATTCACTTTAACAAACGGAATTCACAAGACAGCAGTTTTAGTAAGGTGTGGAAATCATTTATGACATCTTGTTGGAAGATACTTAACTGCTTGATTCATGTGCTCTGCTGCTGTTAGTAGTTTTATTTGATTTTATTCGGTATAGACTATTTATGCTTTTAAATACTGTTTTGTCCATGTTTTTTTTGTCTTCGGTTTTTGTTGTAAGTGTATTTTGTGTATGTGTCTTTGTTTTTTTTCTTGTAAAAAAAGAAGAAAAAAAAGTATAAAAAAGTAAACAACAAAATTAATATCTAGAGGGTAACACTTTATATTAATAAATGTACATAAAGTGGGGACCTAGTATCTCAATGTCACCACCTTGTCACCCTCAAACTTTATTTGAAGGGCCACAAAAACGATGGCGTCCTAAAAAGAAATGTTTAGTTCATCGCGATTTCAACACTTGGTATTTAAATAAATACATGTGTATTTGTGTGACTAGTCGGACATGATCATCGGTAATAACTCAAAGATCATGATGATTGACGTACCTTAGCTGATGTTTTAATGAATGCATTGTTCCTGTGTAAAATCAAGCCTGAGATACTATAAATCCTAGTGAGTTACTGATAGTTCATGAAGTACTACATGGATGAATTCATGTTTTTTCATGCCTTAATTCAGACCTGAATTCCTGATGATTCATGCACCATTAATATTAAAGGTCACATATTATGCTAAATGCACTTTTTAAATGTGTTCTAACATATCCATGGGTCCACGGTGTGCCTAGAGACTGCCAAAATATTTTTAAAAATAACAATCTCTCCTGTTCTCACTCTCCCCTTTTCTGACCTCACAAACTGGAAAGCCAGAAGCTTCCACTGTGCAGCCCACACCCCTATTTCTTATTGGTCCACGGCCCTGACAGACAGAGGGCGAGGCGTATCTGGCTTCGCTTCCGGACAGGGGGCGGGGGCAGCTCAAAGATTGTATATTTACGAGGGGAGCTGCAGCTCTTTTTAAAAAATAGGCCATTGTGAGATTAGCTGAACATCAGCATAGTACAATAAATTATCTGAAAGTTTTTTTCAGCAAACAATTAAAGAAAAACGTGTTAGGGACCACTAAGACCATATAATATGGTGTATAATATCTCTACATGTTTATTTTAGTTTGCTTATTGTTTTGTTTTTGTAAAGCGCTCTGAGTGAGAGAAGAGCGCTATATAAATAAAATTTATTATTATTTATTATTATTATAATAGTACCGAAAAGTGTATAATATGGGAGCTTTAAGTGTTTACCAAATAGTTTTCCTTTAAGAAAGAGCTCAGAGAGAGGAAATGTGAAGCCACAGGCACATAAGATTGCTCTTCCATATCTTCACTGATGAATGCAATAAACACAAGCCTAGGATAGCCATGTTGTACCAGACCAAAGGGTGAAATAGGCTTCACTGCGTGGTCTGGTTTAAAATGATTTCTCTTCTTTGAGATCAGCTTTTCTCAATGTGCTTTTTCTTTTCCTTTGAGCAGATTTGCTGACCAACAGAAAAGGAAGATGAATGCTTCCATTTCAGATGCCGACATCCTCTTCTCTCATCTCTTCGATCCAGACTTCCCATTAAACTTGTAATGGCATACGACCCTGCAAGGCACAATTCTAATTCAGGTGGGCCATGTTATATGAATGAGATTTGGTGAAATGCCAATATTTATGCACATACATTCGCATTCTGAGCCTTTCTCATCATTGCATCTACTTCAGTATGAGACGGAAGAGCAGCTGTCATTTGATGCATCAAATTATAGCGAGGAATACACAAACACGTGTACATGCACACATATTCAATCCATCACAAACCACATTCATTCATGAAATGTACAACCACATCACACTGTCCAGATATTGGTAAGGCTGTAATGGCTTCTCCATACTGCTCTGTGCAGCATTTTCCAGCCAGCTTGCTGCCCAGTTACAGTTGCAGTAGTTGAGAAGGTCATGCGTAAGAGAATGAACTAGGCTGTGGCCGTTTGGTATAACCCGGAGGTCTGCAAAAAGAGAGGCGAGGCGGCTCTGAAGGACACTCTCTCTTCTCTCCTGTGCCCTAATTCAATCGTCCTGACAGGGTAGTGGTGTCCCAGTGTCTGCCAGCCCTGTAATCTCTGTGTAATTGAGTTCCCAATCAGCCATCCATCAATAATGCATGTGGTTCCACGAGGAAAGAGACAACCACACTGCCTGCTCCGCCCCACAGCATTGAGGAAGGAGACAGGATTCTGCTCCA
Source organism: Ammodytes marinus (assembly GCF_949987685.1). Lineage (NCBI taxonomy): Eukaryota > Metazoa > Chordata > Actinopteri > Uranoscopiformes > Ammodytidae > Ammodytes > Ammodytes marinus. Next base: position 11,501,029 of record NC_137211.1, on the reverse strand, counting down.
ACTGCCCAGAGAGATCCGTTACTTACTTGAGATTACTGGCTAAACTCTCTGGCTTGTATCACTACCAAACGCAAACTACTTCAGAAATGGAATCATTATGTTATATCAGACAATATCAAGGTGGTGGGTGGTTTGCAGAGCTGAGGAAAATATTGAGTAAAATACAAACATAGAGATGCTACGAAATCAGTCCAAACATCGATGTTACAAACCTCACAATGCTGTGATTCAGAGAAATCAGCAAAGTGTTGTGAGGTTGGTTGATGAGAGAAGATTCAAGGAAATTGTCAAGGGGCATCAGACAGATATTGAAGATCTTTTATGAAGACACTTTAAAGGTGTTCTGCTTTCTTGAGACACACCGAAAAAGACACACAGACAGGGGTTCGAAGTCTACCCACATACTCCTCACTTTTCAATTGCCGGTGCATGCCAACCCATCAATTAGTGACTAAGACCATGGTCCTCCAAGGTTAAACTGTACAGCTGTCTGAATGATTTTCAATTATATGGCCAGGAAGCCCCCGACAGCTCACTAGCTCCCACCTCTCTCTCTGGTCGCACAGGTCATTTATAATACCTACCGCCTCCCATAGATAATTGTTTATCGCCACCTCCAAAGTGTTATCTCCATTTTCAATTTCCGATCTCAGAGCACCAGGTATCCCCCTTTAAAAACCTCTGTTTGCCCCTAGCCTAGAGTTATGAATAAATGGCTTTTGAGAAAATAATCTCTGTCCAGTAGTGACGCATGTGTGGAAACACTGAAAACATATGATAATTTTTTTTTTCCTCAAGGTTTATTTATTGGTATTTTTAGACGTTATACAGAATGCAATGCAAATACAATTAGATACATACAATTATATCCCCCCCCCCATACATATGATGATTTGAAGTAATATATTTGAAGTCTAATAAAAAACATCACATTTTTTATATATTTAAGTTAGTTTAGGTATTCTTATTATAGGAATGAAATCACAAACAATTCATGATCATATGCAACTCTCAACATATTGGTTACATCATGCTCCCAGGATCCCTCTTGTGCTGTCCCTTTACCCTTGGGTCTGCCAGATTGATGGCTCATTTGAGTCGCCATTACATTACATTAGCCCATCCAGCCAGAGCATACTGTACGTCCCCCAGCAAATAAATCACATCATGAAAATATTCATCAATCTTAATAAGTGACTGCACATAATCTGTTTGATGTTAAAGACTATGACACAGGTTTATACTCAGAGCAGCAAATTACTGACACTCACAAGGATAGAGTGACACTGGAGCTATTGAAGCTATTGGGTTATCAGTGCAATGTGTCTATGAAGCTTGGGAAAGATATCCTTGGTGTTACTGCTACCAGTTTTCACAAGCAGAAGGCCAAGTATGTCAGTGTAAAAGTGCAGTACACCAGTCAGTGGTCTGGACCGATTACTGTGGTTGGCTGGTTGGGCCAAAAAGTCACAAAATGCCACAAAACAGCGCTGCTTGCACCTGCCATTTCAGAAAACCAATTCTGTGCTGCATATTGGTGTGGCAGTGGGTTCAGGAACATTCTGTGAATTGCAGACATAAAAAAAAAGGCGTAGGTGTGGTTCACACAACACACCGACACACACAACAACACCGTTCCCGGCTTGCGGCTAATTCAATCCCAGTGCATTCGATTTTGAGTCTGCTGTCAGGCTCAGGTCTGCAGTGTGACATTGTGAGGGAGAGGTAATTACATTTTGGTCCAGTCCGACGACTCAGCGTCTATTCAGAAGGTGCTGTCAGTGCCCTCCTCCTATAGACCACAGCCACCAGAGGAATGTCCAGCTATGGGCCCACTGCTGTGGACAAATAGCTACACTGACTGCACCACTACTACTAAACATATTTAGAGGCTGGATAAGGGAACTAAAAACATTTGCAAGCAAACTTTCATCAACATTTTTCAACACACTGACCCAGAAATAAGCGGTGTAGTGGTTAGAGTGTTCCCCCATAGAGGCTCAGTCCTCATCCCAGCAGACCTGGTTGGAATCCGACCCGTCGTCGGTTCTCTACATGTCCTCCCCTCTTTGCCCCATTTCAACTCTGTCTCTCCAATCTGTCTAATAAAGCAAAAAAAAGTGCCTAAAATAATCTTTAAAAAGAAAAGAAAAAAATAAGAAACTATACATGTCACTTCAGGTAATTAACAAATGGGGAAATAGTTATCTGACAACCCGCAAATCAAAATTTATTTACATCCACACTTGAATTAAAAAATATTCACAGTCAAATTGCTTTGGTGCTATATTAGTTTTTAACTAGTAGGCTTGAAGATTGTCAACCAACCGTTTATTCCTGCACTGATCTCTGTAGATTAAGATACTTATTGTACATTCATACAACAATGAATTTCTTAACATATATCCTTTGAATTTTTTTTTTTATATAATTCTTACTTAATTGCTTTTATATTTTTTTAATATATATTTTTGTGCTACAAGTCTACTTTTTAACATTTAATTTCAGTTTAATTATGTAGATTTTTTTATTGAAGTGATTAATTAATTATATAATTATTGTTTTACTTCATACTTGCTTTGGCAAATGTCTTTTTCACGTCAACAAAGCTAGCTAGCTATCTACAACTGTAGCTCAGTTATAATATTGTAAAAGACCAAGGTCTGTTTTGAATTTGCCTATGTGTTTTTGAATTGGCATTATTTCTAAAGCTGCAGCCCGTTTCTCCTGATGGAAATGTTTTGGGTTGTTTGCATGAATTGCCCTTGTCAGCCACCTAAATATCCAGTGAAGATATGAAACTCTGGGAGGACCACACATTAGAACAAATTAGGGAACACAAACACACAAACACACACACACACACACACACACACACACACACACGTAAACTGCTTTCCTTGCACACTGTGTATGAGTATTTCACAATGAAATGTAGCTACTGTGCTTTAAGTCAAGGGCTGTGGACTTTGAGGCAGAAATGAAACACACCCAACAGTTTGTATAGTTCCTCTGCTGTTAGTATGTGAATCTGACCACAAAACTTTGTGATAGATTTACAGCTTTGCTGATGCTTTCAGTTCATGTATGGTCATGTTGTACTTGTCCATTGTGTACTATTGATCATGCTCTGGTGAAACTTGTGACTAAAGCTTAGTCCTATCCCAGCAGAATAAATCACAGTATTGACCCTGTGCTTATCAATAAAGGTAATGACAAACATCTGGCCCCATCTTTAATGGAATCGACAGTCTCTCTGGCAGCAGCCCAGCATTGGCTACACATAGATTGCCTTGATCTTTCCAGTGGGAACCCAACCTTAGTATGCAAATGAGAGGGGAGAAATGCAAGCTCCTTCTAAATCTAAGCAGTGCTCTTATTGAATTAGGAGCAAAGAATCCTCATAAACACCAAAGGAAAAACCTTAAAATGTCTTCTGACAATAAGCCTGTTTAGACTGACTAAGATTCATTCTGTCAAGGAGCTCTGACACAGTATATCTTTGTCAATGGTGGAATAAGTGAGGAGATCAAATCAATGGTCGCCCCACTGGGGTCCAGAGGTGCTGAGCTGGACTTTTGGAGTGGCCTGCAGTGGCAGCACTATGTCCTGTATGTGTTTAGGGTGTGTCAGGCATAGATACTGTATACACTGGAGATCCTATTATTAGGGCCAAGGGTCTGCTGTGACAATATCCTTAAATATATAAAGACACCTTTCCTTGGTCATAGAAACTGTATCCATGGGCTCAAATGGAAATATTCGTGCATGAGCCACATTCTTTCAAACCTTGGGATCGATGAGTGGAGAGAAGCGGACTGGCGTAAATGTCTCTTTTTTTCCACACAATGTTGGGGTTACATATAAATTCATTATTATGAAGGGACAGCGGTATAGGTGAAAACACAAAGCAGGTGGACACCCTGCAGCCTAGTTAGCATTTCACTGCAGATGGAAATCAAAAGGAACATGCTCAACGGACAAATAGTAAATTACATAAAATTACGATTCCATTGACAGTATGGAATTCCTTAGTTACTGCAACAGCAAGCAATAACAGTTCTCTATCACACCTCTCATCATAGAGAGGTTGGATGTCTCAAAATCAAATGAAAGTAAAGAAAGCAATTACATTTTCAGTTCTATCTTTCCTGGAGTTATCCAATGAGAAAAGAGCTAGTGAAATTTTATCAGCACGTCATAAAATTCAGTCATGTGTCTCCAGGTTTCCATCATCATTTTCTTTCTCTTTCTAGGTTTCCACTTCATTTAGTGGATGGGCTGGAGGCAATGAGTGAGTGACTCATAAAGTAGGGATGTATACAATACACACAACATGTAGGGGGAAAACATAAAGGTTTACTAGAACAATTTCAATTGTGAGTAGCTTAAGGGCCTGCTGTGTGGATCACCTGATTCAAATCTAAAGACAAGCTGCATAAGAGAAATACTAACGTAACAATTTTTAAAGAATAAAAACACCCTGGTGCACTCTGAAGAGAGAATTGTGTTGACCAAAAGCATCAGTGCTTAGAGGGATATCCTAAAGTCTAAACTGAAGATCAGTGAAGATCTACAAGTAGTAAAAATAATGTTATGTTCTAGGATCACTTAAAGAAAACCACTTATCTTTCTGTTTGTTTTACTAGGAAAGCGAAGTTGCAGTAAAGTGTAGTAAACAAAGTAACAAACTCTGGGTGAATATTTTTTATTATTCTGTGTGATTTTTTCTTCCATTTACGGTAAGGTGAGGCGGCCCTGAACCTTCCATTTCCCCGCCAATCCTGTTACTGCCTGGATTTGTTCTGCTGGCCCCATAAAAGATTAGTCCTCGAGGAGAAAGAATGGACTTGATTAGCTAGACAGCAATTTAATGGGATTGTCAGAGGGCCTACAATAAATCAGCTTTTGTGATTAAATCGGATCTCCAGTAAAAGTTGTATGTCTCCAAATCAATAACTATTGAATGTCTCTCCCTTTGTTGCAGGCGAAAGTAAAGAGAGAGAGAAAAAAAAGCAAGCAAAACAAAGCTAACATTTCCGGTGGGTTAATCATCACACAGCCAATGGTGAGAAGCAGCATACATGGTTAGAGGGAACGTGGAGAGGGAGGGCAAAGAGCTACTCAGCCTGGAGACGAAAGGGGAGAGTGAAAAAAAGAAGGATAGAGATATTTGTATTTAGAATAAAGAACAAAGCATCAGGGAATAGTTTGGGCATTAAGTAAAAGCAAATGGACTCAAGCAGATGCGGATGTATAGCCATAATTGGACTGCTACAGTAAAAGCTTTAGGCATATCGGGCATATAGCTAACCACAGATAGCACTGTACTTCCCCCTCTCTGTCGGCCTCTTACAATGGTATAAGGGCCCTTGTGGGTAAAAATTAAATAAAAAATATTACATTACGAGGGGAATGGGTTAAATTCAGAGAAAAAAAATTATGATATTAAGAATAGTAAATTTACAAGAAAAAGGGATATTCTCTAAGATTAAAGTGGTCATTTTATGAGAAAAAACTTATATTATTATGTTGCCGTAAATTTGTAAGAAAAATCTTGGAAATTCTCTAAGATGAAAGTCACCAATATACAAGTATTTTTCTTTTTGTCAAGGAACCACATCGCTTTACTTTGAAATAGGTTGGATCAACCTCATCATACAAACGACGCAGCCGTTTGCCGTAGATTATGCCTGCAGTGGATGACCTAATCAAATTACAGTTTAAATTTACTAGTGCAGTGCCCGTAGGAAGCAGTAGCTTATGCATGCTTAAATGTAACCCGTCTATCAAAGTGTGACACATAAACAGATGTAGCCTACACATAGGCAGTGTCACACAGTCATTGAAATGGCTGTCACATTGATCGTCAATGTGACTTATGTTCTTTCTTTAATAATTGTTGTGCCATATAATCCTCTATTCTTCATGGGCAAAGCAGGTGAAAAAATGTTTTCATTGGTAATTGCAGCTTGAAGGTAGCTGCATTTATATTTGCAAACAAAATGAAGGGCATTTGTGCATCTTACATAGTCTTTAGCTCGTTTAGGTGTTAGTTTCTAACGAATTTAAAACATTCTGTGTAAGCGTTCATGTTTACATTCACCGGTAGCAGAGCTATCCGAGACTGTGCTTTAAATGGAAACCGCTATTGACGTGCTAACTGAAATTAGCGTCACTGCCGCGGCAATGTTTAACTATAAATTAACTCTATAACAGTGAAAATAGCGTAACATGCGATCTTTAACACTAAAGCGGACAGGTTTGAGGAGTTGGTGATGTCTGTGGAAAGGTTTAAGAACGTTTTGTTTGGAAAGTTGGGTGCACTGAATGAGGAAGTTACACCAGGCTACGTCGGTCTGCTGCCTGTGTGTGTCCCGTTCGTAAATTCATGCTTTGGTCGCAGCGGCCAATCAAATCAGAGGAAGGCGGAGATTACTTAATGCTCCGTGCTCACTGTGGCCTTCAGTGTGCGCACGTACTTCTAAAAACTTCACAATGAAGGATGAAGGATACACATCTTCGTACTTCTAAAAACTTCACAATGAAGGATGCACACCTTCGTGCTGTGCGCAAGCAATATCCGGAAGCTCATGCCGATCTGACTAAAACTCAGAGATGTGAGAGGCACAGACAGACACACACAGACAGACACACAGACAGACAGACGTTTCTTGCTTTATAGATAGATATACTTTACATGTTGGGGATGTTGATCCAACTTTGTACAGTGAAGAAATGTGATATACTTGACAACAAGAATCTCACAGAATATCAATGTTGTTGTTTTTTGTAAATCTCCGCTTTATACTTAATAATAATAATGGATTGGATTTATATGGCGCTTTTTTTCTAGGAACTCAAAGCGCTTAACAGGGTTCCAGGTTCGATTCATTCACAGACACTGGTGGTGGTGGTGGTGGTGGTGGTAAACAACGATAGATTTTCTTTGCTCTTGTTTTAGTAATATGCCATTGTACCCTTTGTCAATGTGCTAACAGGTATATGAGGCAAGAGTAGGAGATACACTCCATATGCATCCCTCTCATTGTGATTGAACATTGGCTTTTTCTATTAGTGGGAAATAAAATGGTGTAGGAACTCCAGCCCTGACCCTGTGCAGTGATGGAGAGCTGCCCTGGTCAATTAAGCCGCAGAGCCCTGATTCCTCCATACATATTAACCACCAAACACCAGTGAGACGCAGAAGGTAGTGCCCATAGATCATCACACCAGGTTAAATAGAAAATATCATTGAGTGCAGGGTTTTTTTTTCTGGCTAAATAGATATGGGATTTGGATTTTGCAAGGGGTATCACAAGGTTAAACGATTTATTGATGTTCTGAGGCGTATTGTGCTTTTGTGCAAAAACACAAAAAATAGGGCATTCATCAAAGCTCATGACAAATGCTTATATGACAAAACACATCCACATAGACAAGCATTAATAACTGCTATGCATGAAAATGATCACACCCGTCGCCAAGTCTGGTAACCAGCTGTATGTATCTGGCCCTTTTCATCTCGGGTGCTGTGTGCAGCAGCTAAGCTCACCCCTCCACTTCACACATCACATCAGATCAGAGAGTTAGAAAAGGGTTCCAGGTCCTAGCAGCCCGCTCTACATTCCTGCTGCTTTGATACTAGGGGGGGGCTCCCACGTGTCTGTCCATCATCATCGTCCCCTCACCTCCTCCACCTCCAAACCCCCTATAATCCCCCCATACACACACCACCACCACCACTCTCTCCCTATCCTCCCCCAGCTCAGAGGAATTCTCGAGCTCTGGACTATGTTTCATTTTTTCACAGGCTGCATCTTTGATCGCTTAGATGACCCTCGCAAAGAGGAGAACATGCACTGAGAGACTGGTATATAGAAGTCTTATCCCCCACATTCAAGTCATTCAGGCTAACCTTCAATATGTTTTGCAGGCTTGCTTAACACAATGCGCAATAACATATTCTGTTTGTGGAAGAAGGTTTGTTGATTCTCTTTCCATCAGTCTTTATTATTCAGCAGGCTTGAATGGATGTACAGGAGCTTTCAAAAGGCTGCAGCAAGGGACACAAGGACGTGAAATAAGAAGACATCAGAGCATTGTCCATCTACAAGCGAAAAACATTTCAAACAATAAAGCTGCATGTAAGAGCCTTGACCTCCCTCTCTTTATTCACCTCGCAGAGCCACAGCAGCTCTGCTCTTTAACAATGCTGTTTCACACATCATAACAAGTGTGCATGACGTCTCTGTGGCCCTCTGCTTTTCGAAGGGCTTTACATTTTCTAGGCTAAATGCACAGCACACAGAGAGCGGCCATGAACACACAGATATTTCCATCTGACAGTAAGTAATAATAATAATACATTTTATTTATATAGCGCTCTTCTCTCACTCAGAGCGCTTAAGTATGGTGAGAACATGTCTCTAGCTGTAAGACTTCACCATGCTGAAAACATATTTTTGATAAATTCCAAAAAATAATTTAGTTTTTGATGTGTTTCTTATGGTCCTGTGTGGTGCATCTTCCAGAACATCTCAAAATGGCTCCTTACCTTCGCCCACCCGCCCATCCAATTATTTTGAACTGTGGCTCTCGATCCTTGACCTTAAATATCACAGCTATGCTTCTAATATTTCTTACCATTTAATCAGGGACTGATTTACACTTTTGCTAGGTTAGAACCAATGTTCTACATGATTGTCCACAACGAAACCGGTTGAATGCATAGTGCCATCATTTTCCTAAGCCAACTTGGAGATGTAGTCCCTCTAGCCTGACCTGGGCCTCCTGCCGGACAATCATGCCTTGAACACTTCCAATGGTATGCATCTGGGTAGCATCTGCAAAAACCACCTCAGGCAACTTCAAAGGGGCTTGACAAATGGTGATTCAGTAGGGCTAAAATAATTGGGTCATAGGGACCTCAAAGGACCAAAGAGTAGGAACACTGGAACCTGCTCCTGGAGCACGGTTCATCAATTCCAAAATGAATGGTAAACCGGGGGAAAAGCACCTGCTAGCAACGAACAGGGGAACAGCAGATCTAAGTCTCTCCTTCTTCTGGCCCTCATCAGCCTAGTATTTTACCTATCACAGTGTTACTGTTAAACTGTAGAAAACATCATTACTGGCGTCAGGGTCCAGAAAAACCAAAGTACAACCTCTACAACAAATGTATAATAGATAAAAAAATAAAATACATATATACACAGTATATCACCTTTATAATAAACAATTGTTTGACATTGCATAACATGAGCAAGGGGACTATTCAAACGTTAGTAAGGAAAGCAGTGTTAGAGAGGTATAGAGCAAGCTGGATCACCATAGATGCAACTGACCTTCAGATGCCATTTCAGGGACATGTCCATGATGCTAGTTTTACAGCCTATTTTCAGCTATAGGCTATTTTATGACAGCCATAGCTATGACTGTAGACCGGCCCAGTGGCAGCAGCAGCAGCATGGCTGAATACATAGAGCAAGGTGCAGGCTGACCCTGAACCAGCCCCAACACTATTGGTCACATAAGAGAAGAGCGAGGGCTGGTGGACAGGAGAGATTATGGCACGAGAGGTGTAAGTGTGGATAAATCTCAGGTGTCGTGAGCAGGTTTTAATAAAGATGGTCAGCGAGGATGTGATAGGGGATAATTGCTTTTGGGGTTGTCACAGATGGTGCTAGTTGATCTGTTAACTATGGCCTGGCCAGAGCTCTGTCAAGGACATTTTTACTGCTCTGATCTCCTTATCTCACCGTCACAATGTCAATCAGAACGAGTCCTGCAGTGGTATGACTTTATGTGTAGTTCATTCCATTTTTTTTATTATTTTCTTTGCTGAGTAGTTAAAGTGTCATGGGAGCACATATAAATATGTTTTATGAAATGGCTGATTATAAAATGTAAAGGAAAACAGTATCTTCTTCAACGACAATAGACTTATAGAAAATACACGTTTTCCTCAAAAAACTTATTTGTGCACAATAATCTGATTGTTCTTACTCTGTACGAATCTTCAAAAGTGACTACTTACTGATTATGAACCACATTTACAATACCATAGTTTTCGGAGCGCTAACTTCCTGCACATAGATTGAGGTCTAACAACCCTGAAAGCAATTTAGTCAAAACAAAAAGGTGTCAACATACAGAACACATTTACTCCAAACTCAGGTTAATAGTAAGTCTAGCAGACAGGGAAACACTATCATTCATAGAATTTAATATCTTCTTGTGCAAACCTTCAAACAATTTTCCCTGTTTTAACAAAGCAGACAGTATAGATTAAATAGGAATGTGCACTGGTGAAAAGATTGAGTACCCAGATAAGAAGGCCCAAAATGTTTGTGGCTGCTTTCATCGGGTACCTGCTTCAGTGATTTATACAACTTGAACAAGGTTGGAATGTGTGTAAAAATGGTTTTTGAATAAAGCTTATTTCACTAGGATCCACTATGTATATACTAACTAGAATAATACAATTAAAGTCACAGGCCTAATTCTACAAACTTTTATGGATTTACAAACATTTTGGGTAAATCATCTGGCTAATGTGCTGGAAAATACAAACATAAATCTCATCTAAATTATCTACTTTTGATTTGCTGCTGTTTTTTTCCATTTTTAAATTAGAAATACTGCATTTTAATAACTGCAGTCAATATGTATATATAAAATGGGGGCGCCCTTAGCTCAGTTGGTAGGGCGTCCCCCCCATGGGCCTCGGCCAGCAGCGGACCCGGGTTCGATTCCAGCCCGCGGTCGTTCTCTGCATGTCACTCCCCTCTCTGCCCCATTTCAACTCTGTCTCTACACTATCGATAAAGCATAAAAATGCCAAGAAATATCTAAAAAAATTTAAAAAATTATATATAAAATGTATCTGTTCTCATGCAAACATTGTTACTGTAGGAAAGTGGTTTTATTATTGAAGCTACACTACAGCAATTTTTGCAGATGCTAGCACACTTACACAAATACAAAACAACAGCAGACAGGCATGCACAAAGCCAGAATGACAGGGAGCAGCAGCAGAATGATAGAGGTCTGCGCTTGCCTCTCATCAGAGCTATTCCAAGCGGCCGCCCTGTCAGAACATGCCCCAGATGAGGTCTCTCAAGGCGGACAGAAAGCTGTCATAACAGGACGCCTGGAGGGCCATTCGATCAGACAGACAGTTCTGAGAGGTGTTAGACACACACACACATGCAGGACTTGTCTGCATGTGAGTGTTGCTGGTTATAGCCACGGAGTACAGGCCTGCTGACAGGCAGCCATCAGTCAGGGCCCTTTATCTTTTTCTCTCACTGTCTTTTTCCCTTCTTTCCCTTTCCTCAGAGAGAGCACCCGGCAGAATGGAGCACCAACACCACTGACAGGTTTACTTAAATATTTATGCTGACAGGGAAATGACAAGAATGTTATCTTCAACAAGACGTGCTTCAATATCAACATATGCTCTGACCCAGCCACTCACATGAAACACTTGCTTCCTAAAACCTCTCCATCTTCCCTAAGAGCTAGAGTAAATAGGTATGTGCACTGGTGAAAAGATTAAGTACCCAGATAAGACAGCCCAAATGTTTGTGACTGCTTTCGTCGGGTACTGTGGATATTGATGTAATATGTGATAAAGTGAAAAAATGTTATGGCAGAAATCACAACACTACACTAGTACAATTTTAAAACACACCTACCAGCTCTTCTCTCCAACTCCATGAAATGACCTGCACCACTTTCACCTCGCACACTCTGTCCTGTTGTAGCCTCTTTGAGTTCATTTGGCTATCCACTTACAAAACACAGATGGGCTGCTGTTACAGTGCCATGAGCCCCTGGAGCCATGTGTGTGAGAATGGGACAGCACTGTACACAGATGCCACATCTCATGTGATGCAGATCCCATTAAAGGAGGGTGGACAGCTTCTCCAATCAACAGATCACCTTTTCAAACAGCCCTTTGTTCCCTGACCCTCAGCAGCTGGCAGCAATTAGCTGCCAGGACAGGACACAGCAGTCCAGTTTGCCAGTCAGTCCATTATGGTGGAGAGTCGGGTGAGGCATGGGAAAGGAATGACAAGCGCCGTGGGCTGTAAATTAGATAAGTGATAGATGCTGTGGAATCTCCTCACCCAAATCATGCTCACCTACTTTGTAAACATTTCAAGGTTGGTCATACCGAAAGTAAGATAAGAGAAAGATTTCTCTTGTCAGCCCAAATTATGCTGGAGGGGTATGTGTTTACCATAGTTGAGATATTGTTCTTTTAAATAGCTGGTTTTTGCTTTGTCAAGTTGACACAACAGAGGTGAGGAGTTCAGTGTACCAAGAGGACTGGCAAGTTTCCCCTTGAAAAGTCTTGTTGCTGACAGCAATAATAAATTGCAATCTGACAAATCAATTGTAGACCAGCTTGAACCCCTTAAGTCCTTAAGAATGAGAGGCCGGGGAGAAAATCAATTTGCAATTTACATCAGGCTGATGAGTGTTGAAAACACTGAGAAAGAGACAGCTCCAAGGATCCAAGTATAATTACATCCTAGCCAGTGCAGATCTGTGGCGTTAACATCATCATGGGTTTGATAATCAATGGTACTGAGTAGAACTCACAGTGCCTCAACTCCCGCCATTCACATGGACACTGCTCACCACACTGCAAGGTATCACACAGGGGAAGTTATTTGTGTCGCATCAGTGGGCAGTAAGAGTATGATAACAACCCTTTCAGTGGCCTGGCTTCCTGTAAACATGGCTACCTGGCTGAATCACAATGTGGGAAGAGGACACTATTGAGGTTAAAGAGTATATTGAGCAGGGATGGTGTCTGGGGCTACTGCCATGTTGTGTTGAATCCAATGGATTCACAAGTAGTTAAATCAGATCAGTGAATGAGCCAGAAGAACAATGGACTTGGAGGCTTTTATCTTATTTTTGTATGCAGATCAGGATGGGGAGTGTGGAATCGTTTCCATCCTCTGTCTGTCTCTCACTTTCTCTAACTAACACAGGCAGCACATAAAGAAGGTCTAAACATGTGCATGCAAAGAGCACAGTTAACAGAGACAGAGCCAAAAGTCATAATGACAAACAGCAGCAGAGGGAGGTGAATGAATAGATCCAGTTTCAACTATGTTTTGTTTTCTAGCGGAGACAGAAAGAAGAGACAGAAAAAGGAGCAGACTCGAAGGGTTAAACGTTGGCAAAAAGTGAGGAGGGGACAAAAGAACCATTGTAAGGGACAGAAGTGTCCCCGGAAAGGAGGGGAGAGAAAAAAGAAAGCCACCACTGGCTGGTCCCCCGGACCCATTGTAAGCGTAGGGCAGCGCAGCCACGCATGACAGATGTCCATGGCCATTGTTTCCCCAGAAGCCTCCTCTCTGCCTCCTGCGCCGGCTCTGGAATTCCATGAGACGGCCTCCGCCTGTGAGAGTCGTTCAACAAGCCTCGTCTCTTGCCCTGGATTATCCCACCACCAACCTGGCCATGTAGAGTGGGTGTATACAGAGACTCTCAAGGTGGGGATGGGGCTGCGCTTTTCAAGAGGGGCTCTTACTGTAATGTCAGAAGTTACTTTCCTACTTACCAGACACTGCTGTTCGACCTGTCATCTGTGGTAATGCGCTTACCAAGATGTGTGCATGTAAGTGTATAAACATACAGTCACTACTAGATGCAGAGAAATTCACTTGCAATATATACGTCACCAGCACCATTACATCTGACATTCACCAACTTAGAAATCAATCAAAAATAACATCAAATGCATCGTAATAGCTTGAATGGCTTTAGAAAACAGCGCTCACATTTAGTTTTAGCCTCAGGGCTCTGATGCAAAAGGACATTTTTAAAGTGTTTAGTGAAGCAAAGGTTGTTACTTTTCGCAACAAAAAGAGAGTTGAGGTAAGCAGTTTTTACAAAGCAGTGACGTTTTGCATTCCCCATTCAGCGGCCCAGCATGTGGCAGACCTACAGAGGCGGCTTGTCGGGCTGTCAGTCACAGCAACAGTGTGCCAGTGGGAAGTGAGCACAACAATGGCCCTGTCTGGTTAATGGGTGAGAGAAATAGCAGTGAATCCTTCATTTCTATGCCTTACTACCACACTGTCTGTTCTCCGTCTTATTCTTCTCTTAGTCAACCACATTACTACCAACACTCGCTCACTCAGACTCCAATCAGTTACCCCACCCCCGCCCGCCTGGTAACGTTCATTTCAAAAACACACACCACACACACTTGCATTCCTATGCAGAGACATTCGAGAGAGGGAGAGAGACAGACATATCTAGAAACAGTGTGGAAAACCTGTTTACCATGGTGGAGCAAGTTAAATGGCTGTTAAATCATTTGGTGAATTTCAACAGCATTGAAGCGTGGCTGCAGCTGTAGCACCCGGGAAACCTCTGACGTACTGCCGAAAGCTGCGCTGCCCTGACCCCAAACTAAACACTACATCAGCACAAAACCACGAACTATGCCACTTGTAGGGGACACCTCCAGGTCATTGTGAACAGTACACGTCTAAGCTCCACAAAACAAAGAAAAATACTGAAGAACTGACACTGAATTTACAGTCATTTTACAGGTCTTGGGGAGTTATGTGAAAAATAAATTGTGTTAAGTATTCTAGTTTTAAGAGAGCTGCGCACAGTCTAATAAGCTGCCATTAGTGACGTCACTTGAGTAGAACAAGTGTTTGAAAATCTGCCTGGTGGTACATAATTATAAACAAGTAAGGTTACCAGACCTCTGTAACCTTCATCTCTGCTTGAGCTACATAAGCCACTACTAGCATACCACATCGGAATCTCCAACATCCATTTGAGTACAATTGCGTAAGTAGTATTTCTGTGAAGCCGTTTTGCTTTTATTTGATAGAAATAGTCAAAAGTTGACAGGGAATTAGTTCAGAGGATAACAAGGGCCAGGGCCGGGCCGTCCCTAAACGACGATCCCCGACGTACTGGTTGGCTGCTCGGTCTTAAAAAATATCACTGTTCATCTTCATTTACTGTCAACTTTCTTTTAATGGGAGCAAAAATAAATGTTACAATTTATTAACGTTGTTTTTGTAATGTCACTAACAACAACTATAGATGATGAGAAGAATATGGAGAAACAACATTTTGACACTGGTGAGCTTAGACTGGTCGGACAACACGTTTTACAAACTATTTCTGATTGAGTCTGGTCGGACACTTAGTCAAAGCTGACAAACTTTCATCTAATATTTCTTTTACAAAACCATACAGTATATGTGTGTTTTGTTTTTGTATGGAAGTTACAGTGATTTCGGCAGGATAGTGTCCAGAATTTTTCAACTACGCCTTAACTGCTGAAAACAGATTTGTTTGTGTAAGTATTTTACCCCTGGAACTCTTTGTATTCTCCTTTTTTAAGCTAAGTATTTACCATTTGTTCAACTCTGTTCTTCACGTGTATAATTGGCTGCAGATAAGTGCATAACTGAAACACCACACATACTATAATGTTAAGAGAGGCAATGTTATTGTCATACACGTTTGTCGACCCACTCATGTTAAGAGCCTTGTAAGAGCCTGAAATGTAACAAGGCCACAAAAGGAAATTTTAAAAAATGAATAAAACCCAAAATTTAATAACTTGTCAATAATGTAACAAAATGCTAAACCCAAAACATAATAACTTTTTGACAAAATTGGAGCAACTTATGAAATTTTCTTTTTGGGTAACTTGTAAAGTTATTGGGAAAGCTAAGTATTTTTGTAGTGTAGTATCAAAGTTTATGTCTGAACACTTCAAGCCTTGAATAACATTGGAACTATTGAAATAATGCTTTTATTGAAACTATTCTAAATTGGACCAATTAACCCTTTTATCATAGACTGTATAAAGCCTTTAATCCATAAATGATTCACTCACTCTATGTAATACAATTATTACACCATGAGGAGAAAAATATTTAGCTTGTTCCATAATGTCATACTTTTCGCCCAGAAAGTAACAACTTATTATAATTTGGGCACAAGTTATTACGTTTTGGGCCCAGTATTTTGTTACATTATCGACCAGTTATTACATTTGGGTATTATTAAAAAAATCTTATTACATTTTGGGTCGTTGTTACATTTCAGGCTCTTACAAGCCTTGTCCAGTGTCACAGCTGAAAACTCAAGAGCCAAACACAAGGTAGGGATCCGCCCACAAGTTTATTTATTCTTCCTAACTAGCCCCTGTAACCTGGTGGGGCTGACCTTCAATTACGTTGGGGAGAAAAGCATGACATATGGCCTAGCCTGCCCGTCCACAAGACGACCCTGGATTGGGCCAGCGGACCCCTGGGTAAAGTCAAATGAATGCATGTAAACATTTAGCCCCCTACGCACTGTGCCATGATCCTCTGCACAGGCTTAGGTGACCCCAGTCAACATCAATCAGACAGAACACAATGGGAAGAGGCACACGGGGGGAAAATCGGGGTCAAGCCCACTTTTAATAATTTAAGAACACACGGATGGCATTGTGGATGTAGATCGGTCCTGTTATTCTGTCCATGGGTAAGCTGGGCACTCCTGCCCCCTCAACCGCAAGCAGCAATTATGAGGAACCCTCAATGCATGAGCTATAGAGATGAGTGGATAATCTACTTGGGCGGATTTAAGACTAATCTGCCATTTTTGCTCTCCAAATCAAATCACAAAGGCATACATAAAGGGCTTATGCACTGATATGATGATTTCATAAGATGGACAGAAGGAGAGCGATTCACAGAATGACCACGGGAGTATTTGCAAGGATTAGGCAGGAGTATGATGAAATTCTTTTTTTTTGTCTTGTTTAGATAGTTGTCCACATGGTAACTACCTCCTACTTAAGAGTCCAGTACAATTTGAACTATGACAGTGCATAACCTTTTTCTTAGAGCTTAGCTAAGCTCTATCTCCCAACAACATGCATGAAGTAAACTGATAGAGAATGACTGTTTTGACAGCTGCACTGACAGCATTACCCAATACCTCTGTTTTCTGAGATAAATACTATCAGCATAGTAGGATACCCAGGAGCTGGCCGCCACGCCTTCCCTGCTGTAACTTGCAGCAGTTATATTGTCATCCTGAGATTACTGTCCAACTCTACAGCAAAGCTACATACACCACAGAGCTAATGGCTAACGTTAGCAAACATTAACTCAAGTGATCCAGTCTGGATGTTGGACTTTCATCAGGAGTGGTGAGTCTGTAAAAGAACTGTCTTAATCGGCACAAACATATGCACAAATTCCCACATGGATGTAAAAAAAACAACAAAAAAAACATACACAGGCGGCACAGTGTGGGTGGCTGTCAGTTAAAATGTCTCGCTCTGACAGCCCTGGCCCTCTCATTTCATTACTGCTCCTCTTCCCTGCCAGACACTTACAATTCCATTACCTTCTACAGATCAGCTCCGGCCCAAGCCAAGAGCCTCCCTAGACAGACAAAAACACATTGATCCAACATCTGAAGCAGCAAACAGCAAGTGCAGACACAAGTCCCAGATTAACAGCCACACAATCAATAGAGGCAAGAGCGAAAGTCCTCTAGGATTTTTTTTTTATTCCATAAATACATGAAAATTTATAAATACTTTTCAATTCCACAAGTGTGAACATTATATATAGAGATGAACAGTGAATCCTTTACCCCAAGGAAATGACATGAGGCAATGAAAGCGTACGAGGCAATCACTTGGTGGCTGAGGTTTGAGCCCACAGTTGTCCACAAGCATCCTTCCAAAGTGCTGAAAATAGACTTCCTCAGCTGCTCCACAACCATATTCACCCAAGCTGACTACTACACCACCCCCTCTATCTATTCCCCCCGTGGAGAAAAGGCCTGAGCCCACGCTGCAGTGCATTGTTCAGTGTTTAAAATCCTGTTATAAGGCAGAAGGTAATCCAGCACAGGACCACCGGGCCTCTCTTCAACTTCCATTTTCCAGGGAAATAAAAATAAGAAGACAAGGAAATGGAGGGAATTAAAAAAGGAGAATGAGAGGCAGCAGGAAAAATAATGTAGGGGTGACGCAGTGCATGAAAGTGAATAAATGTAAGATATAGATAACAAATGTACAACTTATAAGCTTTTGTGTTCTTGCAGGCTTCCTTTCGTCTTTTCCACCCCCTACTCCCGGCCCTCTCCCTGTGGACTATGGCCGAGCCTCTATGCCCCGAGTGTGCTCGTTGGAGCAAAGGGCCATGAAAGAATGGATCCTATTCAATAGCCTGCCTCCAGATGCTCGCCAAAATAGTCCCCTAGGCTACGGCAAGGAGCAGAAGAGGGGAGAGAGCAGGAAAGGGAGATAGGAATCTGATAGCCTATCATTAACAGCCCAAATAAATTCAAGGGAAAATCTCAGGCTTAACCGCTGCCTTTAGTCGTGATGTTTATAGGTGATAGCCATATTGTTTTGTCTCCTGTGGCGTTTCAAAGACCTGTTATGCCTCACCAGAGAAGGTGTTTGTTGTTGCAGATAAACTGTCTAATGTGCAGCATCCACTGTGATTTACAGACTTTGCTCTCAAACCCTAAGTGAGGCACGGTCCACATAAAAGCAATGTGTGGGAGTTTCTTTTCAATGTAAACTTATCTTTCATCTTATGTAACATCCACTCCGGTGCTAAGCACATTATTTTTCTTTTCATTCAAATATAGCTTTTTGTCCTAGAGTTTAAAAAAGACGAAGAAAAATGCAATATGCCAAATAATTGGCATTTTTGTTTTTGACTCATTATTATCTGAAATAAAGAAAATGTTTTCCAGGGAATAAACTTAAAGTACAGGATCAAGCCCAACTCTGCCTTAGCTAGCTTTATGTAAGGAGAGTGTAAGAAAAAAAAGGCACAGATCAATGCAATATTAATGTATCAATCACCACCAAGTTATCAAGCAGCAGCAGAGAGAACAGCACAGAGGCCCTGTAAGCATGACCCTCAGCTATATGATCCCTGCATTCAACTCCCTATCTTCTCTTAGAGATAATATGGAATATAGACTCAAACATTTACACTTGTCCTCCCTAGAGGTAATGCCAGAGGAATATAGCGGGGTATGAGATGTGAGGTAGGGGTGTCTGTGTGTGTATGTGTGTGTGTGAGTGTGTGTGTGTGTGTGTGTGTGTGTGTGTGTGTGTGTGTGTGTGTGTGTGTGTGTGTGTGTGTGTGTGTGTGTGTGTGTGTGTGTGTGTGTGTGTGTGTGTGTGTGTGTGTGTGTGTGTGTGTGTGTGTGTGTGTGTGTGTGTGTGTGTGTGTGTGTGTGTGTGTGTTTGTGTGTATCTCAAGGATCCAGCACATTCCCTATTAATACTAGATTAAGGCAACATCTCAACATCTACCAGCTACCAGATATTCTTTTGGCAGACCAAACTGATCAAATATTTGCTTTTTCTCACTTGTGTCTGGAATCTAAAAATCCAAATAAGCGTCAGCGCTGAGCAGGTGTACGGACATTTTAGGCTGCATATGCAAGAGCGGATTTACTCATGATTTACGTAGATATAGTTTACAAGTAGACAAGATTGACGGTATTTTCTTAAATTGATTTTCTTCTTTTTTTTCCACATGGTATTTTCGATAAGTAAAATTGTTGAAAATATATAAACATTTGATTTGTATACAATTGAAAATAAAATTTAAGCGAGATAATTGACAAAGACTTGCCAAGCTGTATCAATTGTTGATGTTATAATAATTTCAGACCTAAAAACAAGGTTCTGGTCCAGAAAAGGTTGAGAATATAACTCAATTTAGAGTGAGAGGCTCCGCCACTGGCCAAGTCAAGAATCTTTGCAGCAGTGCTGTGAAAGTCTGACACCTAGTGGCCAGGGCCTAGAAGCGCACTCCAAACAAACTGGCATAATGTTAAACACAATCCTTTAAAATAGGCTATCTATATTTAAATTAATTAATCAGATACAGAGGCAACTTTATAAAGCTAGGAGAGTCTATGTTTACCATTTCCTGTTGATAGAGTTGTTAAAGCAATGACAACAATCTTTGACAAGACCGAGTTGTAGGTTTGAGTTGTTAGGGACGAAAATCTTACCTTAAAATGGAAAAGGTTCCATTTTCCATTTTAAGAAAAAAAAAATGGAAAGGTATGCCATCAGGTGAAGCAACATCCCATTCCCTCGCAGGCTGTTTAACTGTGAATGTTGGAGAAGATATCATCTATCAAGTCTCACTGAAATTTGAAACAGATCATCTATTCATTTTTACATTATTGTTACTGTTTAAGCTGTAGCATGTTTTGAACAGAAGTGACACAAGCCCGTTTATTTGCAAACATAGTAAAATGTAGAAAGGATGTCATCCCTTTGCGTTTTATTGACAGTGTGATTTAAAATTTGTTTTTTAATGTGTTGTTTTTATACGGCCCCAAAAAGACTAGTGGCCACTCTGTGCAAACTAATGGGGATCCTAATAAAGAATAAGGGTAAATGCAGTCTATTACACATCCATAAGTAGGCTTAATCAGTAAGTGTGCTAGTTGCTAGCTGAAGGCTTCCGCTAGCACAATCAATAGCCTGAAGCATGATTAGCTCACTGATAGACTTAGGCTACATTGTTTTTTATGTTTTGATACAGACAGACACAATAACATACCTACCTCAAAACAACTTTTTGGATTTTTCTGCCAACAATCAAAGTGATCTTGATATAAAACGTTTAGTTTAGCCTACTCCTCTGGACGTGATCTGTGTGTCTGTGGTGTCATATCGCTCGTGGCAGTATCCTACAATTGTTTCCTGATTTATCCAGTAACCCTCTAGCGCAGGGGTGTCCAAACTACGGCCCGCGGGCCAACTGCGGCCCCCAGCCCGCTTTTTATTGGCCCGTGGCCGATTTTAAAGATATAATGTAATATGGCCCTTTGAAAAAAAAAAATATTTTTTTTTTGCATCTCTTAGTTAACCCACTAGTACAGGGTTGTCAAAACTGATTGATTGGCCTGTGGCACATTTTAAAAATATAATGTAATATGGCCCTTTTAATTTTTAAATAATTTAAATGCACTCATTATATTACAGAGAAATATGTCCCATAAAAGAAAAAGAGCACCAAGCCCATCCCAGAGATAATATTTTATTTTAAATTAATATTATTATGGAAAATCTATGTGTCCTTCTCCAATAGCTTCTAATTCATCTGGCACAGTGTCTCCATTTTTTTTCATACAAAATTCTTCAGCTTTAGCCTCTTAATTTCCCTCTCTAAGTGCACCTGATTCATGCATTTCACTTTAAAAACTTAAAAAAATCTCCCGGGGGGGCATACCCCCGGACCCCCCTTGGAGGGGCGGGATCTCGGCTGGCTACTATCTCCACCCAGCTGGACATTGGACGCAAAAGCAGAAAACACTGGGTGTATCAATGGCATTTAACAAGAGGGGGAATGTAAAGTGTTGCCGTGAAGAAGGATTACAATTTACCAAAACACTATGAAACTAAACATCAGAGGAGCTACATGTCCTGATAAATGTGTTATTTTTGCAAAGTGGCCCGGCCCTTCGTAGATTTTTCTGTATGTGGCCCTCAGTGAAAAAAGTTTGGACACCCCTGCTCTAGCGTAACAACACAATATTAGCTTACTATTATAATAGAGCACAGGAATTACAAAAATAAAAGTTTAGGAGGAAGTTTTTGCGCGAAAATAAACTCGAAATGTCGAGAATAAAAGAGGAAATAAAATTCCGTGAATAACCCCGAAATAAAATGTCTAGAAGAAACTCAACAAGTAAAAACTGAGGTAAAGTTGTAAAGATAGGCCTGGTTGTTCACCAGAAATGTATCTAGGACCTTTATCCTTTCTTTATACCTTATCACAACCTAGGTGTAGCTTACAACGTGCTACTAACCGTTGGAAAGCTAAATGGGACGGAAATAGCTATGGTTTAAGGGGAGGATAAAATTGTAATTTTTAACTTAGAGATATCATCATGAAACTTTTCCAGTTGAGTAGGCCTACTGACATTAAAACAATGATTTTGTGAATTGATGTTTTTTTCAAAATTGTTTGAAAATATATATGCAAATTTGGCATAGCCGGCTACTTCACTAATTATGCGTAGACTACATTTGCAAATCTTTAAAAAACTAAAATCTAGATGTTGGATGAAGCCAGAGTTAAAAATCTTCATTGCATTTTTACAACATGTTAGTGTCCAAACAGAACAGATTTGGGATACAGCTTTTTTTTCATTTTATAAATAAAAAAATACCATGTAGCCTATAGGTCTTAAAAATGCATTTTCATCATGTTTTGAAGAAGAAAATGTCTCATAAATCAGACAATAAACATATGAACAAATGCTGCTGTAATAACCTTCAGGATTGGTGCTTAAAATTATTATGGAAAGTTTAGTTGATGCTAGTGCTTTAGAAGTTGAGTTGTTTGGTTCAGAGTATTGAAAAAAACTATCAAACCATGTCTATCAAACCAAAATTATCACACGATTTCACACAGAGGAAGTTTGTTATCTAGAAACTTATCACACTAATATGTTGTCAAACTGCAATAAAGATTTTAACCCTGGCTTTATCCAACATCTAGATTTTTGTTTTTTAAAGATATGCAAATGTATGCATAATTAGTGAAATGTGCCAAATTTGCATATATTTAAAAAAAAGAACTTCAATACAAAAAAAACATTGCTTTAATGTCAGTAATCAATTGAAAAGTTTCATGATGATATCTTTAAGTTAAAAATTTCAAGTTTACCCTGCCTTAAACTGTGTTCTGATTTGCTATTTCCGCCCCCTGTAGCTTTCCAGCAGGTAGTTGACCAGGTTGTCCAACCAGGTTGTGATCCTTGAAGGTCCTAGATACAATTTTTGGTGAACAACCGTTTACAACATGCCATTCCCATAAAATCACTTTGCCCCCTGGGTATTTTTCTTTGGCATCGTCATGGCAAACAATGGGTTGGTTACAACCGGCTACAACCTAATTTTAACTGAAACCAGACAAGCATAGCTTATTTATTTCAGGTAGGCGGTAGGCCTAAATTTTCATTAACACATGTAAGCCTAAATGTAGGCTATTAAGAAACAGTCCCTATTGTTTTTTTGAATGACACAACTGACAAAGTAGCTTAGGCTTCAGTCAATCAATATAGCCTAAACTACAAACAAGAAAAGAAAACACCTATTGAATATTGGGGCCATGGCATTATTAAAGTAGACCCGTAAGCCATTTAATTATGGGCTATTTTTTTGGTTAATGTGTGTGTGTGTGTGTGTGTGTGTGTGTGTGTGTGTGTGTGTGTGTGTGTGTGTGTGTGTGTGTGTGTGTGTGTGTGTGTGTGTGTGTGTGTGTGTGTGTGTGAGTGTGTGTGTGTGTGTGTGTGGTGTGTGTGTGTGTGTGTGTGCCACAGCCACAGACGAACCCATCAGAAGTAGCCAAGAGCCATGGACTTTTTGATTCTTCATCCTCAAGGGCATAAATGTGACGTCATCGTCGAAATCGACGGACAACTTAAGAAGAAGAGTGTGTGCCTAAACAAGACCACTTGAGTAGACTATGAATGATCTCATCTCAAATGAATTTCCAAATACAGGGCAAACAAATCTAGGCCTACTATTGGATTCATTGTGAACCCTTTTGAATGGATTCGGTAGGGTGGATAGGATAGTTCATGGTTTAGGTAGGCTTAAGTTTTTTTAGACTGCGTCCAGAGCCGGCCCAAGCCTTCAGGGGGCCCTAAGCGAAATATGATTAGGGGGCCCCTCTCCAATGTTAGCGTTGCTGAAACTATAGACCTTTGTTAAATATCATTCACACACCGAGTTTCTTTCGCTAGTGTCTCCACTGTGCAGCTGTGCACATTTTTTTTAACCTTTTTAAAGTGAAATGCATGAATCTGGTGCACTTTGAGAGGAAAATTAAGGAAATTTTGTGTGAACAAATAATTTGGAGACACTGGGTCAGATGAATTAGAAGCTATTGAAGAAAGACACATGGATTTTCCATAAAAATATTAATATAAAATAAAATATTATGGAGGGTCCTCTGGGTTGGGCTTGGAGCTCTTTTTCTTTTACGGGACATATTTCTCTGTAATATAATGAATTCATTTAAATGTAGTGATAGGAACGAAGCAGAAGAACTCTGTTGTCCAGCTTTCTTTTTTTACAGACGAGGCTGAAATAGGCTATAGACTATACACAGTGCATGGGCAACTGAGGGCAGCCCCATTTCCAATTGTTTTTAAATAAACTCAATACACACTGTGCATGGATGTGAACGTGACATGATCAGATAATTTCGGATTACCTCCCAGATGAACTGATTAAATTTTTAGGCTATTAATTATTTAGACCAAAACATTTTATTCCTTTTTGTGTATGATAACTTACATTTGCATAATATGATGTTGACATCAAACACACAAACAAAAAAAAATATATAAAAAAAAAAAATTTTTTTTTTTTGGATGGGGCCCCCCTGGCGGTCGGGGGCCCTAAGCAACCGCTTAGTTCGCTTATGCCTCGGGCCGGCTCTGACTGCGTCACTATCTATTTTTATTAATTCATTTAAGATTTATGTTGTAAAGAAGAAAAAAAGATGAGCCGAGTATTTCCTGGAGTCCTTGAATATAAATGCAGCTGAATACACTTTAAGGTGAAATGTTAAAGTTTATGAGTCATGATCATTGACGTCAAACGTCAAAACCACAGATCCTCACACCTGCTGCCATCTGAGTAAGTGAGAATGGGCTCTGACCTCTGACCTGTCTGGAGAGCACATGCCATTCCAGTTCAGGTAAGCTATGATCCAAACCACCATAATGAGGGAGAGGGTCATGTACTGTGGAAGGTGACCTGTGTGTCACGCCTGTACACCTGCTGTCTATATAACGTGTGAGAGATAATCAGTCCTCGCAGGTTGGTCCACTCCCAGTCTATCTTCAAGGCGCAGTTTCAAGGTGTAGAGGGGGTTCACCGAGGCTTCATTGATTATTATTAACATAACAGTCCTTCACTGGGATCGAGTCGCAGTTCCCTAAGGTAAGTTTCAGACCATTCAGACCTAAACCTATCTTAAGAAATGCATTTTTCCCTTATATTCTTATCTTATTTTTCAGGATAAACACTGTGTATGTGTTCTTGGTTATGTGTTGACTAGGAAACCTCAGGATGAGCCTACACGTGTGGTGTATGTTGGTCCTGTTACTCTGTTCAAGCACTAAAGAGATGGTTGTGATTAAAACCAGACCAGCAAGGTATTAAAAAGTCTCTTTCTGAAAAAAACTAGCCGGTTCAGACGTTTATCAGCACTTTTAATTTTGTATGATTAAGCAAAATGTGTAATTATCTCCTAATAAATTTAGTATAGCCATTTTTACTGACAGAAAAAAACATAACTATACTGTAGATATAGATACTTGATAGTTTGTTGTGAAATATATATATGTATGAAAATAGTAACATGATGTGTAGCTCTGAAATTGACTGTCATTCACCAACACTGCCTTTCTTAGATATTCCTATCGGATGGAAAAAGGACAAGACATAATCCGAAGCTTCAAAAGGCATTCCGACGGGACATTCACCAACGACTTCACTCAGTACCTTGATAAATCTAAGGCTAAAGATTTTGTTGAGTGGCTGACCAGCACCAAACGAGAATGGTGAGCTGGGAAAGCGACATTTATACCAAAGTTGCTACTTTGCTGATGGTTTTGATTGAACTGTAAGAGGGAAGTAGCCTACTTAAGTTACAGCATTTGTTTTACTGCAGATTGTATAAAAAATTAAGAGAAATGTTACAAAGTTAGTCATTTTTGTGAAAAAATTCTACTTTTGCAGCGACTGAACATCTCTGTGTGGTTTCCTATTAAAGTAAAAAGGGCGCAGATGTTGTTTGAGTCTTTTACATTATATTTATACTGGTTTTGTTTCACTCATACTCATATTTTACTCATAGATGCCATGAAGACCTGGTACAGGTTGCAGCAGAGGTTAAAGATAGTCCAGATTATATGTACTGCAAGCTTGCTTCACGACATCGAGCTGCATCAAAACATATATATGATTTTTCTGCAACAAAAAAATGCTGGTCAGTTTATTTATTCAGAGCTATTCTCAGAAAAAGCTACATTACGTTTTTGATCTTTTGATCTCATTAACTTCAAAATAAAAGTATGATGAGATATAATAACTGTTATTTCAAATGTTTGTTGATGTTTTTTAATTTAAGAAAAAAAGCATTCATGTTCAGTTACCATCAACTTACTGAGAACACATGCTTTATTTCTTATTTTTATTTTGGTTTTCTCTCCAATATAAATAAACTATGATGAGAGAGACAATTTAAGATTATCAGAATCAGATAATCTATTCAAGAACTTTTTCTGAATGCATTGTGAATTGTGCCTTTATGCCTTTGTGATGTTGTGGTGCATACAAATGTATTTTCAAAAATTACAAAGATTTTACAATAAAATCTCAAAGCAGCCATGTTTTTGTGTTGACAGTCCAGATTGATCATAGGTTATGTCAATGCTATTCAAAAGAACTGAAAAGTTGGGGCATTTAGTGATCTGTATAAAAGGATACATTTTGTACATGCACAGGTCTGACCAGAGGTGGGTGCTGTTGTTCAGCAAATAGGAAAAACTGGGCAGCCAAACAGTTCAGACTCTGCACAGATTAATTTGGGAAATATGAAGAGGAAAAAAAGTCAGTGTGTGGGTGTAAAGGGATCTGTGCAGGTTGTATATGCACTTTGTTTAAACAAATGCACATTGTTGCGCAATAAGGTTGTGTGGGGCCGGGGGATTTTTTAGGTAAGTAGAGAAACTGTATATGGCATTAACTGGTGTGTGTGTGTGTGTGTGTGTGTGTGTGTGTGTGTGTGTGTGTGTGTGTGTGTGTGTGTGTGTGTGTGTGTGTGTGTGTGTGTGTGTGAGAGAGAGAGAGAGAGAGAGGGGGGGGCGGGGGAGGCGGTTTGTATGCCTCGTTTATGATGGTGCAGCTGAGGTGAGGCTTTTGGCTGCTGGCCATAACCATGAGAGCTCCCTCTTTGGGCTCCGTCCTCCCTCCACAGTCTGACTCTCCGGGGAGAAAAGGAGAAAGAACGGGGGAGGGAGGGAACACCAGCAAAACACAAACACAACCCTCTGATATCAGTCAAAGGTTGAAACGGGATCAGCTAGTAGGAAACCCCCCTTTAACTGCTGGATATTCACATTTACTGCCTGTCTGGTATTTACCAGCAGGGCTTCATCACATGCACAATATCACAGTGCAGTGGATAAAGAGTCCTTGTAGATTAAGTAGCCTACAGGTCTCATAAAAGGACTAGGATGACATTCAGTGCCACTAGGCAATCACTTGCTATATTAAAAGCCAAAGCATATCCTCTCGTAAAAAGCTAATCATGGCTACAGAAATGATGTGACAAAGTTAATCGTTATATTTAGCCACGCTCAGGCCAGGACCCACAGAGAAACCACATGCTATGTGGCAAAATACTTGAGAGGAAGGGCGGAGGGATGAGAGGAGTGTGCGAGCGAGCAGAAGAGGAGGAGGGGAGTGTAGGTGTGGCTGTCTCCGAATTAGGTCGAGCTCCTCTGCACAGTAAACACTTTTTTAACGGGTTGGTAAAGATTCACTCCGAACAGCGCTGTTGTCTTCCAATCCAGCCACACCCCATGGAGGCTCGGAGCCGGCCACAGGATGTTCGTCTTCGCGGTACCACCTCCAGCACCAAGGACAGCTCCTCTTCATACCGTCGGCCAGTGTGCAGCAGCACCGGCTTCCGACGGCACTTAACGCTCTCGGAGGTCTAATGAGCCTAATTTTAGGAAGTAATGTCCTTTTTTATTTTTATTTTATTTATTTAAGAAAAATGTGTAGCCTATGGGGTAGCCGGTGTCCTAGGCAGCCGTGCATGAGGACAAGCTGATGGAGGCACTGGGCCAAACTGGGAGTGTGCTGCTGACTCAGCCTCGACTGTTGCTTAAATTTATCTGCACTGCAGTGCTCCACCACCTCCCTTCCCTTTTACTCACCCCCCCTCCCCCTTCCATTTTTCTCTCTCTCTCATTCTACCTCACTGCACTCTCACACATCCATTCTGGAGCATGGAAGTGAAACGATTTAGAGAAGGGGGGCGGGGGGGGGGGTGTAGTCAATAAGAAGCAGATTCCCATGTGGAGATAACAGAAAGAGACA
The DNA here is from genome assembly GCF_949987685.1 of Ammodytes marinus. Taxonomy (NCBI): domain Eukaryota; kingdom Metazoa; phylum Chordata; class Actinopteri; order Uranoscopiformes; family Ammodytidae; genus Ammodytes; species Ammodytes marinus. The sequence continues at coordinate 11,472,831 of NC_137211.1, read as the reverse complement.
CAGATTTTTATTTTTTTTCAAAGGAAGGGGTCAATAGAGGAGGGAGATGCCGAGTGTGGAAGACACCATGTGACTCAAGGGAGGGAAAGGTTTTGTAATGTGATTTTTTTTTAAAGGGGTGGGAGGGAGCTCCATGAAGAATTTGCCTTCCACTCATGGTCTACAATGTCTGAAGACAACTCCATACATCATTAACATACAATTCCACCTACTCTCAAAAATAAAATCTTCTAACCTCCCCCTTTTCGAAAAAAAAACAATGTGAAAAGCGAAAAACAGATCAATATCCCCCCAACATGACTGTTTCTACCTTGTTCATGAAGCTGCGAAGTCATGGGGGGGGGGGGGGGCGGGGGTGACTGTAATATCATATATGTTCTTTACGGTGGAGCAAAAACAAGAGGATCAAAGTACAGATGGACTGCATAATAATGGGTCTATAGTCCATCTTCTGCCCGTGAGGGGGATGTTAACACGGGGCTCTTAACAAATTCAATAAGTCCATTACGTTTGAAAGGCTGCCTTTCATGACACTTAACGCAGAACCACTCAGCTCCATTTCACGGGACTTTTTGTGATCCACTTGCATCCGCATACAGCACCACAAAAGTAAAATAATCCACACAAAATGGTGACCGCTACATTAAGTGCACACAATGAATTTTGAAAACAGCCTGAAGGAAAGTAGGAGGAAATCGAGAGGCTCTGCCATGTCAGTCTGCACTAAATGTCTTTCAAAGGGCATTAAATATCACTTGTTAGCTAAATTTAACATTTAATTAAAAAAAAACTACACACACATTGTAACTGGAAGGCTGCTTTATTGGTAATAAAAAGGTTCGTGCTCAAATGAAGACAATCTTTCATATATTCTTACCAAAAGTCCAAGTGGTTGTGCAACACACCATCATAATGTACTGTATATCCTCTTTTAACACGGTGTCAAATGATTACAAGTTTGAAAAGCAATTTTTAATTTTTCAACGAAAAAGAAAAAACGCCCATAATAAACCATGCTAAAAAAGAATGAGTCCTATGATCAAATATTGATACAAAAATAAATTTCAGATGGAAACAGAAATATTAAAGAAATAAAACAGAAATATAGAAGGCAAGCTGCTTTTTCACAAGCCGAGTGCGTGACACACATAGCACTAAGAACAGGACATTTTTGAGTTAGCCGTTTTGTTTTTTTCCATCACACACGGTTTTCAATATTAAGATGAAGTGGGGTGTCTAGATGATCCTTCGGCAGTGTTTCTGACTTGACATCCCTGATTAATGTTGTGCTCACCCCAAACGCCCACCCTCCACAATTTGGAAACATATTTTTACTTATAGGCCTATAGCCTATTTGTTTTTTGTCAGTGTGGCATCAACATCCAAATTCGCAGAAAAAGCAGAAAAAAGGCACATGCCATTGAGTGGAACACTAGGAACAAATAATTCAACAAAATAAATTATGAGAAATGAAAAGATGAGAAGCCAGTAAATGATTGTATGCATATTGAACTGTAATGGCACTGATGTGTGTGGTATGGGGAGAAGGCCCTGGAATAGGGACCCTCTCAGGGTTTAAGAGGCCATCAGTCACACCAGCTGAAGTCCTCCAGGCAGAGATCACTGGTAAAGTTGGTGGGCAGTGGGGGGTGGGGGGGTCAGTCACTTGTGTGTGTTTTTGTGTCTATGATTGTGGATGTGTCCTGTATAATCAGTGAAGGTGACAGATATGACAGTAAGTGAGGAATGTGCTGGTAACATAATCCTTTCATCATGATCAGGCTACAATCCATGGCAGGCAGCTCCAGTAACATCGCACTTGAGCTATTTCCCAGCATAGAGGGTGCTGGAAACAACCAGTTTTAGACATCCACTGAACGTGTTGCACATAAATCCAATGTGACAAACAGTGTTCTTCTGTTTTATGTATATACATATTGACATATATGTATACATGTATATATTTTTTGTATTATATATCTATATTTCATTCAACTTCCGTCAACAAAGTGAAAAGTGTCTCAAAAAATCCAAAAAGGTAACAAATGTGACAAAGGACATAGCTGGAAGCCATTCTATATTATTGTTATTCATTTTTTGATTATTAGTAGTAACATTTTTAAAATTCCTTATTTACAAAAAAAACACAACGAAGCATGCTGATAAAATAAAATATAATACAATATTTATAGTTTCTCTCAAAAAGTTCTTTCTTTTTCAGCGATTGTGCCATTTACATAATAGCCTGCACTGTACATATATGTGTTTTTTGTGTTTTCTTTTTTGTCTTTTTTTGCTTGTTTTTCTTTTTTTTTCCAAGTGTGAATGTATCATTCTAAAACATTACATCCAAGATGAACATGGGTAAATTGGATTACATTATTCGCTCCTCCTGTGGTTCTCATTAGGAATGTATTTGGTTTCAGTGTGCAGCAGCCAAACTGATTCGTAGACCTCATATTGTAAACAGACCTCAGTTGTTGTTACAGACAGAAGGGTTCTGGTACAGGCAGTGTTAAACACACCAAATGGCATAAGTGGTGTGGTGATGGATGACAGATTTTTTAGTCAAGTCATCCACTTATATATGGGACCATAACACCTGTGTAGAAAATAAATGGCAGGAACACCTAAGGAGGCAGTTGTGTTCCATATACCACTTGACAAATTCTCAGGTTGTGGATTTCTATCCATTCCATCCATCTCTAGCTAATAATTTTTGAAGCGGGTGATAGTATTTGAAGGCCTGCAAGAATGTGACGAGATGGTGCGAGCCCGGGTCCAACACCACACAGTGTTTAAGAGGTCCCACAAAAGCACAATGATACACTGACAAACATGGGACTTTCAGCACTTTAACTCAGACCAAAGCAATGTTCTCTTTGTCTGCTCTTCCATATTTTTCTTGTTCTAATGGCAGTCAGTCGAAAACCCTGTAGGGAGGGGCTTTACCTATTTATTGGTCCATACTTATACTGTGTAATGCATCACCAATCCACCTCCCTGAAATACCAGACAAAATCCATTTGTAATACAGTCCAAACCACAAGCCCTTCATGGCGATCCACCTTTCATACATGCTAGGCACAACAAGGCATGTCCTTGTCGTGCCTAATTCTCTGCTAACTCTGCTGTTTTTCGGATGGTCAGTGTCACTCTCACCAATAAAAACCTTTTCTGAGAATGATTGCATCAGAAGGACATCAGCGAAGGACTTCAATGCTTTGTTTTTTCTAAAGCTTGCAACTGATATTGTCCAAAAAAGCACTGCCTCCTAAGACATCACTCACTGTGAAATTCCGATGCGGGTCTACAAAAGAGGAACTTGAAATTAGTGAATCAGTAAGAGTACTGTCTAATGTATCAACCTTAATGCAGTTTTTCAGTTCTTCCACTGGCCAAAAACAAAACAGCAAAAGGAATATCAAAAAACTTATAGTAAAAACTTCCATCTCTTCTCCAGGAACTGTGGAGAGCAGTAGAGAGGACACCATATTGACACTTGTGCATAACAGACCCTTAATGGTGCCAGATATAGATTCCTAGGCGTGAAACATCGCCTGCTCTCATTGCAAATACAGGGTCCAAAAAACATTTTCTAGTTGGTGATGTTGGCTTATCTGACTGAGACCATGCCTTTGAGTGCTTACATCCTTCATTCACCTGACATTTCAATGAAAGACTAAAAGCTCTGTCAGTTGAAAAGCAAAACTAGTGAGGGGCAGGAGGATACAACTCATTCCCCTAAATTTCTATATATAGTTACCAAAATCATAATTTTCAAGGTTTAATTCCCCAGTGGACAGTCTCAAACTGAAGTCAAACCACTGCAGTGAATTAGTGTCTTGTGGACTCTGATTACTCATGCATGATTCCTGATCAAAACATGCCTTCATGCAAGTATTATTATATATTATTTGTCTGGAACTCGGCCTGAGCAAGTATCCTTCAGTCCAAGTCAAAACAATGACTAATGACCCTTACCCAGTCAGCGTGAAAGCACATGTAGAAAATGTATTTTTCTATGTCAGTATAACAAAGAGGAAATGAAAAGACTAGTGACATGGGCATTATGTCATCCTTTTTCGCTGCTCAAATAATGGAAAGATGCAAATTTACTTGGCACAAAAAAATAAAAAATCTTTGTCTACGCTTCTGGTTTTGCCTCCCCCTCGCTTGAGTTTCCATTGTATCTAAACTTATTTTTGATGAAAATTGTAAACATGTGTAAAAGAAGCTCCTTCAGACTGACAATACAGTTCTAGTGGGTTCTGTATGATCCAGTCCCGTAGCATTGGAGCTTTGTTGCGTGGGTCCACACTTGGTGGTGGCAGGGATTTAGCAATTCTCCAATCATCTAGAAAACATTTCTGTGCCTTGGCAGTTGGTCCCCAAAGAAATGTATGTCATTGCCCAGCACACTGAGTCACTGTTCTTAATTTTGTAATTGTTCCTCATCTCTATGAACTTGGTCACTATGGAGCATAGTTCCGTGGTAAACTGATTGTGTTTGGTTCAGCTGTCTTTCACGACATAAGAAACCACTTTGCCTCAGTAGTATTTAAGTCTTTAAACATATCTATTTGTAAGATTTTTTTTGTTATTTCTAACTTGCAAATGATAACTTTCTACTTTTGTTGGGTTTGGGCTCAGAGTCTCATCTCTATGTGTTTTATTGAATTCTGAGTCACTGAATCCTAACACTTTGATTCCCATTCATCTTTTTGGTTTTTGTCCTTGTCTTTCCTGGCCCACTCCTCCTTGTTTTCGTCCCGCTTCTCTTTGTCAGGTTTGGTCACGCTATCATAAGAGGGGAGAGAGGCTGTAGATGGTGTGCTCTCCTTCTCTTGGTTTGTCCCACCGTTCTCGAGCTTATTGTTCCTAAAAAGGTGTCGCCGGAAAATGATGCCGCGCCTTATGAGGTGGGTACGGTAAGCATTCTGGATAATTCTGGAAGACACATCCTCCTGTTTGCGGCGAAGAGTGGTGGTGATGGGTTCATAAGACACCTTGGAGGGGTTGGCTGCCACAAAACGCTCCTCCATTTGTTGCCTTAGCATGTCCAACTCACCACTGTCACCCAGGACTCGCTTCGTGAAGGCAAACAGAATGTCCAGGCAGTGAATGCGATCGCCGCTCACCATGGGCAGGTCCATGGCAATTAGTTCTATAGTGTTGGGTTTTGGCACACGAAGAGGGTGCTCCAGTGTGTCAGCAAAGTCAGTCAGCTTGGTAAAAGTAATGAACTGAGAAGCAGTGGGGTCAAACTTCTCCCAGATTTCATAGAAGGTCTCAAAGTCGTCCTCACTCAGGGGATCTGCACTTTCCTCTGTGGCCACACTGAAGTTCTCCAAGATAATGGCAATGTACATGTTGACCACAATCAGGAAAGAAATGATGATATACATGACAAAAAAGAATATGCCCACTGACGGGTTACCACAGTCGCCCTTTACGTTTGTACCAGGGTTCTCCCAAGTAGGATCACAATCCGGTGGGTAGTTTAGGATCGGCAGCAGCAAGCCATCCCAGCCACCCGACGTGGTGATCATGAACAGGATGATCATGCTGTTGCCAAAGGTTTCAAAGTTGTACAAGTCGTCAATGCCTGCTCCATGTTTTACATAGCCAAAGTTAGACATGCCAAAAATAGAGAAGATGAACATGACAAGGAAGAGCAGTAGGCCAATGTTGAACAGGGCAGGCAGTGACATCATCAGAGCAAATAGTAAAGTCCTGATGCCCTTAGCTCCTTTGATCAGACGGAGGATACGGCCAATACGAGCCAACCTGATCACCCTGAACAGGGTTGGTGACACAAAGTACTTCTCAATGATGTCAGCCAAGAACATGCCTGAGAGAAAGGACAAAGGAAATTACGAGAACAGGAAGAAAAAGGGAAAGAAGAAAGGAAGAGAATAGTATCAGAATATACAACAGACTCGTACAGGTGACATTCTAGTGTTGCTTTGTCATTGCCCCATGTCATCCAACTCCCTCACTCACCGACAATAGAAAGGATGACCACCACCACGTCAAAGATATTCCAACCATTTGCGAAGTAATAGTGTCGAAGGGCAAAGAGTTTCAACAGGAACTCTGTGGTGAAGACTACAATGAAGATGAAGTTAACCCAGTAGAGGACGCCCTCCGCTTCATCTGACTGATCGTCTGTTTCCACCATCATGGTCACCATGTTGAGGCAGATGAGTATCATGATGGATATGTCAAAGACTTGCTGTGTCACAAAGTCAAAAACCATGCCCTGGATCATGTTCTACAAGGAAAAAGGACATAAACAGGAAGAGTTAAGATTTACTGATGATTCAACTAAAAGCATCATATGTTTCATAATCTTAATCCTTAGTCAAAAGGAGCAACAACAAGAAAAAACATACCTGTGGTCGAGGAATAGGTTTTTGAGGCTTTTTGGAACCCAATTTTTTCATCGCATTGTAGTACTTTTTCTGTTCCTCTGTCATGAAGATATCCTGACCTCCAAAGTAAAGGGACAAACAAAGATCTGGTTATAATCATATTATGGCACTTGGAAACTAATTAAGCAAAATAGGGGATATGAATAGAAGGCGTCTTATCTTTTTCTTCTGCTGGTTGAAGTTGTCAATGATCACACCAATGAAGAGGTTTAGAGTGAAGAAGGAGCCAAATATGATGAAAACCACAAAGTAGATGTACATGTAGATGTTGACTTCATAGTCAGGCTGGTCTTCCACCTTGGAGGAAGGGACATCGTTGAATGTAGTGTTGTATTTCATTAACACAATTTTGAGAAATACAACATTTCCTGAATTGCATTTATTGAATATCTTGCTGAGAGTCAGATGAAAAGATATCCCCCTCATACAGTATCTGTACATTAAATATGAAGCTACCGTCTGCAGTGGGCTCACTTAGCTTAGCACAAAGACAGGAATCCAGGGGAAACACCTAGCCTGGCTCTTTCCAAAGCTGACAAAATTATCCGTCCAGCACCTTTAGAGATCACTCAAGTTGAGAAATGAATTGGTTTAATCTGTACAAAAACTATAGGTCCGGGTCTTGTTTAAAGTCTATAGTCCACTTAGCATACAATCTTCTCATCTCAATCTCAGCAAGAAAGTGTCATATTTTCCAAAATGTCAAACATTTCTTTGAAAACATTCCTAAAGGCTGAGTCAAAGTCAAAGTCTGACATACAGTTAGATAAATGACGATAACAATCGTTATTGAAAAAGCAATGAATATAACCTACATTTCTGGAATCCACAGCAGCGTACATAATGTCCATCCAGCCTTTGAATGTGGCCTTTAAAAAGATTGATATGATTAAATACATTTCACAACAAAAACGAATATACAAATAAAACAATTGAAAATCAAAGCAACTCAAACTCAAACCGAAACTGATGCATGTCCTGTGGTACAGCTTGTGCATGGAAAGAAACAAGTAGATGAAGAAAAGGACATGGAGAAATACCAAATATACATAATGAATACGAACAATAGACAGCCTCAGAATTCTGTCAAAGCAAGTGGAGTTTGAAGCAACAACAGACCCTCAGGTGATGAACAGTAAAAAAGAAAAACAGTAAAATGAGAAAAGAAACCAAGTTAGCATGAAACAAGAAATGGAGTCAGAAAGAGAGAAGAGGAGGAATTACACTCACTATTTGCAACAGGGCCAAGTATCCCGCGCCCACATTGTCAAAGTTAATCTTGACATTCTTCCACCTGACCTCGGTGAAGTTTTGACTTATGAGGGCCTCACACTGGGTCTTGTTGTTGACCACGTCCACAGGAAAGTATTCCTCTGCTGTCTGATTGAAACAGTAGTAGTACTTGCCCGCAAACAAGTTGACCCCCATGATACTGAAAATCAGCCAAAAGATGAGGCAAACCAGCAACACATTCATAATGGAAGGGATGGCACCCACCAAGGCGTTGACTACCACCTAGACCAGACCAGGGAAGAGAGGACATGACATAGTGAGAACCAGTTAACGAAAGCAGCATCTTTTTCAACCCTTCAGACAAGACACTACATACTGTTATGGCGTTACAGTAAGTACTTCAAAAAGGCTATTCGACCCTTTGTTACAGGTGGTGGTAAGAGCAGCAGTTCAATCCTATTATGATTTAATGTAGCTGCAAATAAGCACTGCACACCACTGTGTTGTACAGTGATGTGTGAGGGATTAAAGGGAAGGGGAGCTGTATCAGTCTTATTAGAGCAGCACTGATGTGACTGAGATGCTCTTTGATCTGCTGAAGCATACGGATAAAACTTCTTCAGGGATACTCAAACACACACACACACACCAAGTCAAATACTGCTATCAATAAGAATCATGTTCATGATGTAAAATGTACAAATTATAAACTTTATATAGGAAATAATAATCTTGCGCCATTTTATGATTTAATGATTACATCCACTTCTGTACAATGCACACTTCCAATTTATGTAGTATACATCGTAGAATAGTATGTCATATTGTTGCACATGACATGGATGTCATTGACTTAAAGTGTGTTGGACTAAATCAATACAGTGTTGTAGAAAAAAGTCATTAATATAATAATAATAATAATAATAATAATAATAATAATAATAATAATAATAATAATAATAGGCATGATAGTTGCTATAACTTTTTAAGAAAGAAACAGACATGTTGAGTGTATATTGTCATATCAAATTATATTCATATATCATAATTGATATACGGCAACAGCTTTCACACATACATACATTAAACACACACTTTGATAGTAATTATTTTATAATGCTGTTTACTGTTATTATGTCATGCTTTAGGTAAATGTATTAAAAAGAATCCTAATCCAGAATTATAAAATAAACATAATGGGGGAATTTGTGAGAAATACAGTTTTGTAACGTATGGATAAAAAGATCTTTTTTTATATATAAATAAATAAAGCTTACAATGTCAGTAAGTGTTTGCCATATCACTATGAAGTGTCAACTCTCACCACTCCAACCTTAGACAGGCAATATTCTTAATCTTACTTAAATTTTTCTTAATCTTACTGAAACTTTTCAGATATGAGCAGTTGAAAAAAATCTATCTTTTAAAGCATTATAATTTCCCACCACCACCCCAATATCTAGGCCTGTCCAGCAATCCAATCGGATTTCCCACAGTTTGATCATAGTAAGTAATAAGCTCAGCAGATAGCGAACCGCTCACTACCAGTGTTAGGCAGGCCAACCAGAAGCTCTCAGGCAGACAGCTGAGCATGCATGTCTTTTGGCAGACTCGTTTTGTGGAGCAATATTCCCTTCTCATTACAGACAGACAGGGAGGAGCTCTAGAGCAGGATTCTCTCAGCGTGTACACAACCTTCAGTCTGACTCGTGTTGACTGTAGACACCTTTAATAGTGTCCAGAGGGCACACTGTTAAAATCATGTGTAAAAATGGAAATTTCTTAAAAGTAATTGCTTCATGCCGATATTTTTCCAAAACGATTATAGTCCTAAATTAAACACACACATCCTACTTTAAAGTATTTTTTGCCCACAGTGCTGAACTCGCACCCGCTGAGAGAATGACTGCTCACTCTGAGGTACAATTGAACCACTTTCAAAAAAAAATCTGTGTTTAAAAAAAGAATTAGGCCATGCTGTGTGGAACGCATTCTCAGAAAGAGGGAAAATAACTTTCAAAAATGCATGATGTGCATCAGCAGCTGTAGTTCATGCGTGTTACATGGCATTGTGAAATCTCTAGAACCACTCAAATCAATCAATAAATAAATAAATAGAGAAATGTGTGGATAGAGAGATCGCTGTTATAGAGATAATGGTTAAAGCTGTCCTTGCTTGTGTGTCTGACGGGCCCTTCTGATATTTACATGGTTGGTACTGGTGTCTGACAAATATCTACAGCTCAATATGGCTGAGCTGAGAGACCAACACTTTTAATCTTTAACAAGCCTTGTTCCAGGCCTGCTGATGGCGAAGACAGGGGACTCAATTGATTTGGGTTCAGAGGCTACATCCAAAGGCCCCATAATTACCTATAAATGTAATAAGTGGCATAGATTAAACTACCAAAATCATCGTCAAAATCTTTTGTTTAATTTAAAATTCAGCAGGTTGGTCAGAAAAAGGATATACTGAAACCCAAGTAAAGGAGGCTAGAGATGTTGCCATTCCTGTACAATGCATTGGTTCAGAATGATAGGATCAAGTTAACAAAGCAGAATAAGGAGAAAGTGAGATCAAAGAACAAAGTGGGAGCAGCCCATAATCATTGCATGTTAGGCAGTGCAATGTGTCCAATTGAAGCTGACCTACTCACTCGGTGCTGTTGATTTGCGATGCAACATACAGTACTTTTCAACCAACTGGGGATACAAAAGTTCTTATCATTCTAACTCTCCAGAATCTTTTTCATACGGTGTCATCTCTCCATTCATGTAATTCCCTATTCATTCATTTATTGCTATGACCTCAAAGTGTTTTAGTCCAAACAAAATCATAACTCAATTGATGAACATAGACATTAGAATAAAAAATGTAAACTTCAGGATCAAATTCCTATGTTTGTTTCCCTTTGCGCTACCCTTACCTCTCCTACCACACACACAGTGAATGAGGTCATTCAAAGGGGCATTGGTACTGACATTAATACACTCTACTAAAGCAAATGTGCCATGATTTCTAACCCCAAAACTGAGAATTGTATTGACAGGTCTATTTCCCATCCCAAAATGAACAATTAAACATCTAAAATTTCAGTGAAACACTCCTGACAGCATCCATAAAGCCTATCCAGTGCCTAAAAGCATTGATGTCTGCTCATGTGCAATGGCATCACATTTTAGTCGCTGGATATTTAGTATGAATGAGAAGCCCCAATCCACCCTCCTGCTGGTCTGTCATTTTTGGGCGTGCTTAAGAGGGGCGACACATTGTTTGTCTAAGGTAAAGTGCTGTGTGAACGCTATGGTGCAAGTGAACCTATTGGCCACCACCCAGCCAGACCCAGAACTCAAAAGAAAGAGTTTAACTGGGCCAGTTGTTGCCTCTTAGTTTCACTTCCCGTGGAATGAAAGGCAACAGGAAGCCAGGGCCTGCTGTATGCTCTACAGTATGTGGTGCCATGACATGACAGAAGTAATGCCTTGTGTGAGATGGCAGCCTGGTATATTTGCTAAGCTTCTGCCTGCATTCCCCAAAGGAAAGCTCTAAAAGATTATTTGTAAGTATTAATAATATGCACAATGTAAATGTAAGTATTTAAACTAACAATCTGCCAACAGAATTTACTGTTAGCAGATCAATGGGGTCGATGGTATGAACCAAAGTGCTGGCAGAAGCTTGACAAATATTTTCCTCCCAAAGCCAAAACATGGCGAGTGCTAGTGGGTGGATTTCTGTCTCAGTCCCTGATGCAGAAAGATGCTGGACAAGCAGGAGAGAGTGTGGTGACCCTTCAGCAGTCCGGCCCAGACAAACCGGGTCGAGGTAGAGTGGAGGGATAAGTGGGTGCAGAAGTAGAGGAGGAGGGGAAGGAAGGGCAGGGTGGGGTGGGGCTGAGGTGATGGTGGTGGGGAGGGGCTGAGGTGAAGAGGAGAAGCTCAAGCTAGAATACCAGGCAACCATCTAAGAGCAGTGAGAGAACGATGGGGACTAAGGATGCGAACAACCAGGTGCAACCTAACGCTACTACCAGTCACAGTGATGACCAATCAGATGGGACGGCTGAAGCAACCAGAGGTCTTCTCTGTAGACCATCTGAGTGGTTGTTTGGCAGCCACATGCAGAGTTTTGGCGTGACTGGTTGGGCAGAAATGTTTAAGTGTCCCACAGCTCCCTGGTTCCTGCTGGTTGTTCTTGAGGCCATATGCATTGAGGGGATGGTGTGAGCTTAAGAGGGGGTTAGGGGGCAGGGTTGGATCAGGTCAAATGAAGCGCTAGTGGTGTATTTGATTTCAATGCTCTATGAGATGGCATGTACAGTACATTTGGTTAGCGTTGACCAATTAAGCATTCACTTTGGCCAATCAAGAACAAACTAATCAGAATTTCTACTTTTCACTTATGTGATGAGGCAGCTTTGTCAAAAAAATATTTCTGTTGCTCTTTGGGTATTATTTGTTATGAAACAAATCAATTTGTATAAAGATTTTTTTTGAAGACATTCAATTGAAATGCATGTTGTTCTGCTGGCAGTACAACTTGACATTTAATTAACTTAGTATCCCAGCTGCATCATGACGTTTTCGCTCTAACAAAGGCATGGTACAGGATTGCGCATGGAAAGGTGACTTCTTGGCTTAATTTTTTTGGTTTTAAAAACAATCCCCCAATATGTTGGAGTTCTTTTTTTATCCTCAGGTTGTTTTTAGATCAGTTCTAGCATGCTTTAAACTGTTGAATGGACATGCCGAAGGATCAGCTGCTTAGCTTTGGATCTTACCCTCATCCCTTCAAAACGTGACAAGGCTCTGAGGGGTCTCAAGGCCCTTAGTGTCCTGAGTGATTTAATGGGCCCTAGATCGGAGTAGCCCAGCGCATTAGCTACAAGGCTGACTATAGACACCTACACAAAAACAGAGAAGCAAAAGAGGTTCCAAACTGTTAGAAGTGAGAATATTCACTAGGTAAGAGAGACGGCCCTGGCATAGGCGGAGAGTTGCTTCACATACACACATAAATCTATGCATGTATATGCATGTATAATATTGCATTTATACATGTACATACACTGAGAGAGAAGGTCAATGTTTAGTATAGGTTTTATGTGCGTAGTATTTTTAGTAGAAGTAGGCCATTGGGATTGTTTGTCTGTTATTTTGGGGCAGTTGACGAGATGTGCAAAGTCCTTTGTACCTGCAAAGAAATTTGTGGTTGAGAGAGAAAGAGAGGAGATAGAGACATAAGACTCATATAGAGGGTAAATTAAGCAGAAAAGTGTGCTACATGATTTAGTAAAGATACAAGCAATGGGACTGGGCAGGAAATTGGAAGAGGATGTTGGGAGGTAGGGAAGGTGAGAGGTTACCCTGTAGAAGCTGATAAAAACCCAACAGACTTGAGAGCCTTACCCTTGCCCCTCAAACATTGTCTCTCCATGTCGCTCTTGGGCTGAGGCATAAAATCCCAAATAATTTAAGACAGAAAAACTAACGGAACCTAAGAGAAAGAATACAAGTAAACATGTACAAGTGTGTCATTTTGCCATTTCATCAAATCAAATGGTCAAACACAGCATTAATGATTCAAATAGGAAAGCCACTGTCACATGAACCACACACAAGAGACAGGGATGGAGGTTAAGGGCAGACCGAATATAGTTATTTGCACTGGATGGCACTGAAAGGACAAAAATACACAGTACAGTCAAGTTAACAACACACTTAACAGTTAACAAAACAACACACACCCTCAAAGAAACTGGTGCAGCCCCTGTCACGTCTGGCAGTAGCCACCAAGGCACTGTTACAGCCAAGGAACGCTTTGTGGCGTGTTATCTTTAGTTGGAAAAAAAACACACTTAATCCTCAAATGATGTAATCAATTAAAAATATATATATATCCAGCCATTCACAGGAATCATAAATGTGCAGAAATGTAATCATATTAATAAATCAATGTGAATGTAGGTAGAGTGGCATGAGTTATGGTTTGGTAATTGGGAATAGTGTAGTTCCGGGCCATATAGCCATAGCTGAACATACTGTATATAGTATTGTATTGTTAAGAAAGGAGGAAATGGACTATGGAGTGTGGTCAATAAGCTGCACTTATGTTCTTTGAGGGTGGGTTAGAAGTGCAGGAACAACTTAGCCTTGAGGAAGTCCCATCAAGTGTGTTCAGTCAGAGGGCCAGTGAAAGGAGTGCTTTGTAGAAAAATATTATTTGGCTGAATGCTGATTATTCTGGATGGAAAATATAAGAATGGGCAGATGTATTAGAATTTTAATTAAAAATATGTCAAATAGAGAACATTTATTTGGTAAAAAAATTAGTACACGATCCCAGGAATTGTATTTTTTTTAACTGATCAATTTTACCGGTCTGGATGCTAGAAGGACTGAAATAGGAGGAGAACCAGTTCCTTACATATAACTAAAATATCAACAAAGAACACATGTGAAAGCACCTCCAACCAGCCATCGACACCAACCGGTCAAACTCACCGCAAGAAGTACACAACATCCAAAGCTTACCAAAGTCACGGAGGAAGGTTTGTAACAAGCAAAATCTTCATTTTGACTGATGGCATTATCAGTGTTGATTAAAATACCAACTTTTCAAGGGGGTGGAATGCATTAAAACTATGGAAAGAACAGCTGAAAATGTTGTAGCATTGATCAGACTCCTTACTGTATATGATTATTGGACCATGTTCAAACATTGGGTCAAGGTAGTCCTAGATAGGGCCTTTTTTATATTCTGTACTTACTTTTTAGCATGAGGCCTGTTTGAATCAAGAACTGTGCCTCTTTAAAAAGTGAGTTATTCTGGTGGGGATGCAGTAAAATAAAGATTTTGCCTTGATCTGCACTACAGTGTTTTGGGTAATTGTCACCTTCAGCCTGACCCCTTGTAGAGCCCCCCCTTTGGGGTGCCTGGCCTCTGGCCCCCCGCTGGGCCAGCTGTGTGGTAGCACCTCAACGTCCTTCTCACAGAGCTCTGCAAGGCAAGGCCAAGCCAATGACATCTGGGGCTGTGATCCCATGATGACGACAGCACACACCCAACAGAAATCAAACAAACTAAAAGCAAAGGAAAAGAAACACAACAAAACAATGATAATAATATGAGTGGAAAAGAAATAAGAATGAAGTGTGACACCTATCAAGCTAATATGCCTTGGTATCACTATTAAACAATGAGTTCCTACCCTAGGTTTTTGTTTTTTCAAACTGCTAATATAATTCACATACTTTTATTCTAAGCAAAATCTTAAAAATATGCTTTTTCACTCCAAAATATTTGGTTGAGTTTAACAGTTACAATGCTTTTTTATTTCTAAACTGATTTAGCAAAACACTTTGCTCTCTTAAATTACATTTGTTCCACCCTGCCATTATAAGATAATACATTATCAGATACAAAAATATAGTTGTAGTGAAAATCAGGAAGATCAAAATCAAATGGGTAACTGAAAGATACAGTAACACAAAAGGGAAATGAGGAGGAACACACTCATACAAAAAGTCAGGCACATCCACACATAGAGAAAAACACAGGCCAGTCTAATGATGGTGCCCCCCCTTTGTGAGTCCATGGCAATGGTTTCACCTCACACACAGGACAGCAGAGGGACAGTCAGGCCACAACACAACCCAGACTCATCAGGCACAAGTCATTTCTCTTGTTTCTTTTCTGGAGGGGGAGTGCAAGTGAAGACCAAACTTACCGTTGAGAGCCTGTCACCCACCATCATTACATCTCAGCACAACATCACCACATTCCAGATGTTACACTTTTAAGAGGGAACAAGCAAAGGATGGGGTATGAGGAAAGGAGGGGATGCCACTCTTTGTGACATGTTCACACAGTAACCAGAATCAGTACAGATTGGTGCTAAATGCTATATGTGTGTTGTAAGTGTAAACCCTGAAAGTATGGTTGAAAAATAGCTGTATACTAAACCTTAACAAAGCCTGTATATACTTATGTGTAAGGTTTAAGCCACACAAGCTCTTACAGTATATGTAGATGTGGAACGCAAGAAAATGAAGTGTACATTATCTGTTATTGTATATAATAAATGTGTGTTTGCTGCATGGCGACTGCTGGGATACAGGAGGATATAGTGAATCAACATGGCAATCTTTGGCCAGTGATAGGAGTCCATTCACGGGTTTTGGCTGAGGTGTTGTACACTGCGGAGAGGTGGTTAGTTCAAGGAGAAAGTCAGAAATTCAGGGAAATCCTTTTTCTATCCATTGCAGATTATTCCATGATTAAGCATTTATGTAATAATTCAGCACTAAGCTTTCATCCATAACAATTATCCCCTCATTTCTTCCCCACATTAGAATTCTGCCGCCTTAAGAAGAGACAAAATGAGACTGAATCATGGTAATACGTGTCATTGCTAAAGAATAGATTCCAGGATATTCCCTGTTTCAGTCTTTCAGTCTTGAGTGACACAAGGAGCAAAGAAGTACACAAAGAGAGAGGATAAAGGCACATATCAAACATTGTACAGGTCAGAGACACAGGCAAAGACAGCTTTACAGGGACACATCTTTGACACGTCCCATTGCTCTGAGCATGACTTGAATATGGTTATTAGTAACACATTTCTAGTTAATAATCGGCCAATTCGAATTTTGGTGACATTTTAAAAGGCTGTGCGTTTACATTTGCAAAAATATTTTCTCATTCTGTCACAAACCATAACAATTGGCAGATATTAGCACTTAGTAAGGAATTAGATCAATGTTTCTTGCTTGTGGCCTACCGGGACAAGTGTTCTAATACATAATCAGATCAATTTTGTACATATTCAAGCATCTCAGAGTGATACACCAAGTACAAAATAAGGGATTTATTGCTTGATGGAGTTGTAAAAGGTGACTCTGGCATGTGAGCAATTGAAATGGACTGACTTCGGTAAAGTACTGTCCTGATAGCACAAGAAAATGTTAAATTATAGTAAAAGACTTTTTATTGTTAACAACATGCCCTCTCACCTAATGCATGCCATGAAGCAGATAATCAATCAATAACCACATGACCTTTCAAACCTAACCACACCCGACAGACAACAATAAGGGCAAAAGCATCATGTCCTGTGTCTTTATATTATATGCAATGCATATGATGTAGTTCATAATCTAATGCAGCAAAATACTTGTTTTTAATTTACATTTACGTCCAAAGCAGCAGGTATTAATAGACTAATAGATAATCGATTATTTAATAGACTGTAAACGTCTTTGAACCAGTGTGTTGCTGTTTGATCAGGGTGTGGTTGAGGACCAACTAATTACTCTTCTGTTCATGTCTATGACTCAATATAGAGGAAACAAGAGCTGGACTTACATCCACAATGAAGAAGTCCAGCCAACACCAGGCATTGGTAAAATACTTGACAAAACCATAGGCAACCCATTTCAGCAACATCTCCAGGATGAAGATGTAGGTGAAGACCCTGTCGGCGTACTCCAAAATGAAGCGAATTGTCTTCCTCTGCTCAATGTACACATCCTCAAAGGCCTGTGGAGAAACAGGAAACATACATCAGCCATTCCGAACGACAGCAAATGAAATGTAACACCTAATGATTTATGATTCCACTAATGAAATTGTGTACAGCACTACAGCCTGCTCATTGCTCATCACTAACAGTGATTTACAAGACTCAATTAAAACAAGCTCTGCATTAAATATTTTAACTCTATGGCTACTGTGGATTTGCAGTAGTCTAAGCTCTTGTTTTAGTCGAATTTGACTTGAGAAAAAGGCACCACACCTACCCTAGAAATAGATCACCAGTTTGATAAATTGTATAGTCCATTAATCACAGGAGCCCCTGGCCCATCCCCCAATCCAGAAGCTCCGAGTCTGAGTAAACTAACGGACTGCACCATTGATCACCTTGTTTTACCTCTTCACCGCCACACTGTATACGGACATTGGCCGCTTACCTTTATTATTTTTATTGAGGCATATTTATTCAATCTTTATATAGTTTGGATTTTCTCAGGTCAGCTCAATGTGTGTTTTATTCAGAGATTGTTATCATATGTGGTCTAGAGCCATTCACACATTGTATTACATTTTAAAAATGTTTTGCAAAGGATGCAGCTGTTAAGTAGGCCTCCTTACCAGGGCACCACTGCTGAGGAGGATCATGAATATGATGAGGGTCTCGAACCAGTTGTGTTCCACGATCAGGTAGCAGGTTTTTCTCAGGAACCACCAGGGCTTCCCCCAGCCCATAGTAATGCTAACATCACAACACGGATACTTGGCCACGCAACCTGAGGACACACAGGAGAAGAGACAGCATTCCATACAGTCAGATAGGATAAGATATTAATTGCAGGTTAGTGGATTATGTTTTGTCTACATTTTAATCTTTAAATGAATATATTGTTTCTGCCTACCCAAGGTGAATGCCTCTTTAATACTTAGGCATGCTGCATCAAGTCTGAATGTTGTTTTAAATGAGGAAGCAATAGGTTAACACATTTTATCTCAAATCTGGGATTAAGCAGCAACATATCTACAGTGAACAACCGCAGTTAACCTTCTCCAATGCTGACGGTTTAATACTTTGAATCGTTAGCCTCAACATTTCTGACAAAGACTTGATTTGAATTATATGTAGGCATTTACACATAAATAGCATTTTTCATATTCTGTTAGGCAAGTCATCTGGCTTTGAAGGTGAATTGTTCTACTTTTGAGGCAGGCAGCTACTAGATCCCCCACTGCCTCGACCTGCAAACAATCCCTCTTTAGTTTTTAAGTTTCCAATATTTCTTATTATCTCAGGATTTATACATAAATAATAATCTAGTTTTATTCATTTTTTTAACAGTGTATAAGCGCAAGCAATATAGATAGAGAGAATGATAGACTGAGAGACAGACTGATAAATAGATAGAGGCTCCATAGCTGAGTGATCCTTCTTTATGAAACTGTCCTTCACCCAGCTTCCCTATCACTTCCACACAGCCCAGGGGGAGTCTCAGCGCTGTGGAGTGAAGGTAATGGGTGCCATGGGAGAAGCGGTCTCACCATCTGTCCAACACGCATCTGGGTCCAAGTATTCCTCCACCGCCTCCACCACCACCACCTCTTCCACATCTGGCTTGATGTCGATGGTACTGCCCTCTGATGAACTGGTGTCATCCAGCTGCAGAGACGCAAAAAATGTGAGCACACACGCGGGCTGGTACACATACAAACAAACACGCAAGCATGAATTCACATGAGGGCAGTTGCAGACACACACATGATTAACACAGCACGAAGATTCAGTGATTCCCAAACATGATTATGGAAAAAGCTGAACTCATGGCACCTTCTGGGATCTGTCAAGAAATGTAGATTTGATGTTACAGTATTTCCAAATTGCATTGGCTAAATCTTTACATATAAAAAAAAAAATATATATATACAGTCAAAACTGAAATTATTCATACCCTGGCAAATATTGACTTAAAGTTACTTTTACGAAACCAGCAAGTTTTTTCTTGATTTAAAATGACACAGCCTTCTCCCAAAAGATAATAAGACGAAATAAAGAAGCATCATTGTGGAAAAAAATATTATTAACATTTAAAACAAAAATTGGCATGTCCAAAATACCATACCATTACAGCACACAATAAACAGAGAGCCGCACGTAGACATTTTACGCTAAACATAAGACACCACACGGCGGTTTAACACGGAAATTATTCTTTCAACCAATCAACAGACGGCAATGTGTAGCTGTTTTCTACTTAATTCCTATGTATGCTGCAGATTCCAGTGAATATCTTTTTGTCATTTCCTCTTTCAAAGGTTTTTTTATTCATCAAAAGAATTTGCAAAGCAAATACAATACAATGATTAATTATTTTTTTCCCCTTTTTTCCCCCCCCGAACACACCCCGCCCACATCCCACCCCCACCCACAACCAATCCTGCAGCACATAAAAAAATATATATATATATAATAATAAAAAAAAAAACAATACACAATGTTAGAAAACTACATAGACAAAATACACACTACAAGAAACAAAAAAAAAAAAAAAAAAAAAAAAAAAGGAGGGGAGGGGGTTGCTACTCCTGTAAAATTGTTGTTCGTCTATCAAAATAATTCATAAAGGGGCGCCAAATCTCGTCAAATTTAATCTCCGATCCCTGGGCCGTATAACGTATCTTCTCTAAATTCATACATGACATAATGTCCTTAATCCAGTATGAGTGGGAAGGAGGAGCAGGATCTTTCCACTTGAGTAAAATAGCTCTGCGAGCAAGCAGCGAGGTGAAGGCCAGAACCTTCAGCTTCACTTTAGGCAAGCCCGGAGTTGGAGCAATGCCAAAAATTGCGGTGAAAGGGTTCGGCTCAATTTGATGCTGCAATACTTCAGAGATTGTTTGAAAAACTGATGTCCAGAACTCAGTCAAGGTGGGACACAATCAGTACATGTGAAAGAGTGATGCCGGTGCGTTCTTACAGCTATCACAGGTCGGGTCTACATCGGGGAACATACGAGCTAATTTAGTTTTAGACATGTGGATACGATGTACTACTTTAAATTGCACTAGAGCATGTCGTGCGCACATAGAGGTAGAATGTATCTGATCCAAGACTGAATCCCACATGTGATCTGTGAAGGCAGAACCAAGGTCCTGCTCCCACAGAGTTCTTATAGCTGCTAATGAAGGGCTATGCAACTTCGAAATAAGGTTGAAAAACACAGAAATTGAGCCTTTTAATGTGGGGTTTACAGAAAAAAACAAATCGGCATGATTGGCTGGGGGTTTGTGAGGGAATTGGGGAATTAACTTTTGCGTAAAATTCCTGATTTGCAGATATCGGAAAAAATGCGTCTTTTCTATACCAATTTTTTTTGTCAATTGAGAAAAACTAACAAATAGATCATTAATAAATAAATCACCGATGCATTTTAAGCCTTTTTTATGCCAGATCTTGAATGCACCATCCACAGTCGAGGGAGTAAACAAATGATTAGCTGCAATTGGACTAAAAAGTGAAAAATTCTGCATTCCAAAATTCTTCCTAAATTGGGTCCAAATTCGAAGGGAGTGCTTAATCACGGGACTACTGTTGGGAATCGCCGAAGAGAGTGGAAGTGCGGCGCTTAAGAAGGCAGATAGAGACAGTGGGCTAATAGCGCTGGACTCCATTGTTACCCAGACTGGGGCTGAGTCGTCAAGGTGAAAATGCACCCAATACATTAGAGAACGGATATTAACCGCCCAGTAATAGTATTGGAAATTAGGGAGAGCCATTCCACCTGTTTGTTTGGGTCTTTGAAGAAAAGCTTTCCGTAACCGAGGATGTTTACCATTCCAAATATAATTTATCATTAAAGAGTCAAGGGCCTGAAAAAAGGATTTGGGAAGAAAGATGGGGAGACATTGGAATAAATATAGGAATTTTGGGAGTAATGTCATTTTAATTGAATTTATTCTACCTATAAGAGAGAAAGCCAGAGGAGACCACTTCGATAATATTTGCTTCGCCTGGTCCAATAATTTGAGGAAGTTATATTTAAGTAGGTTTTTAAAATTTCTGGTAAAACATACCCCAAGGTAACTCAGATGGTCTGTCACCACTTTGAGTGGGAGAGCTGTATAATCAAGTTTAAGAGCTTCTTTATTAATCGGAAAGAGTTCGCTCTTACTCAAGTTAAGTTTATAGCCAGAAAACTGACTAAAGACCTCCAACACAGAAAGAGCCTCCGGTAAAGAGGAGGCTGGCTTGGCGACAAACAAAAGTAAGTCATCGGCGTACAATGATACCTTATGTTCAATTCCTCCTCTCCATATCCCCTGAATCTGTTTGTTACCACGAATGGCAATAGCAAGTGGTTCGATTGCAATAGCAAAAAGGAGCGGGCTCAAAGGACAACCCTGCCGGGTCCCACGGTGCAGATCAAAACTACTTGAGTAACGGCTGTTTGTTAATACTGAGGCAGAAGGACATGCATATAATAATTTAACCCAAGAAGTGAAAACAGGACCCAAACCGAATTTTTCCAGGGTGAAAAACAAATAATTCCATTCTACTCTATCAAATGCTTTTTCAGCATCCATAGAAGCGAGACATTCTGATTCAGTATTTCTGGGGGAATATAAAATGTTCATTAGCCTGCGGGTATTATAAAATAATTGGCGTCCCTTTATAAACCCAGTTTGGTCAGGAGATATGATAGAGGGGAGAGCACCCTCCAATCTATGGGCGAGAATTTTAGCAAGTATCTTTTTGTCATTTCCTGCCTAAACACTAATATACATGTGCTCCTCTCACTGACCTCTTTGCTGTTCTCATTTTCAGACTCGCTGCTGAAGTCCTCCGTGTTGAGGTTCTCAAAGTCAGACTCTCCAACGGCTATCGGCACGCAGACGGTCAGGTTGGGGTTGTGGATGAACGACATGTGGTCCTCGTCGATCAAGTACTTGCCAATGCTGCTGCCAATGCCACTGGTGGTGCCGTTACCATTCTTTACATAGTCCAGGTCCCGGTTGATGTCCACGCCGGAGTGGTTGGCGATGCAGTTCAGCTTCTTGTCATACATGTCATCCAAAGGTTTCTGCTCATCCTCCATCAGCGGCTTCTTCAGCAGACTAGCCATCACTATGCGCATATTGGCTTTAAACCACGCAATGCCTTTCTTGATGCGTATGACGGAAATCTGCAGGTTGTTGAGCTCGCCGTCGTCATCTGTTGCAGCCAAGTTGTCAGCGCTGAAGGAGCTCAGCAGCAAGGCAAGGAACAGGTTCAACACCTACGGACACAGATTGAGAAATCAGTAACTGGATGTCGAGAGCGAATTTTGCAAGCTCTGACCCAATGATTAATTTTTAAAGCTGGCTTGTAGAGCCAACAATACCATTCTTTACTGAAAAACCCTGCAAAATCCCAGTCTGGACACTCACCACCAGGTTACCAATGACCATGACCATCATGAAGACGAGGAGGCACATGCCCTGGCCCGCCACTTCCATGCAGTCCCACATGGTCTCGATCCACTCACCGCACAGCACCCGGAAGACCATCAAGAAGGAGTGGAAGAAGTCATTCATGTGCCAGCGGGGAAGCTCACAGTCTAAAGCAATCTTACACACACAGTCTTTGTAGCTCTTGCCAAACAGCTGCATGCCCACAACAGCAAAGATGAATACGATGAGGGCCAACACCAGAGTCAGGTTTCCCAAGGCTCCCACAGAGTTACCAATGATCTTGATCAGCATGTTGAGGGTAGGCCATGACTTGGCCAGCTTAAAAACTCTCAGCTGAAGAGGGGTGGGTGGAGAGAGTAGGAAAGGTACGATTTAGTCACAACATTTAAGCTTTACTAAAATGTACAAACTTACTAACAGTAGAAACATACAGGTGTGTTGTCTGCAAAGCACATACAATGAATAAAATAAACTAGCAAGCAGTAACTCTACATGCTATCCCTATTTGTTTTTTCTCTAGAGAGGAGCAAAATTGAGCGTTTACCAATCGGAATGACCGCAGGACAGAGAGGCCTTCGACGTCAGCCAGTGCCAGCTCCACTAAACTCAGCGTCACGATGAAACCATCGAAACAGTTCCAGGCCTCCTGGAAGTAGTAGTACGGATCCATAGCCATCAGCTTGAAAAACATCTCGCCTGCAAATATCCCCGTAAACACCTGTCAGGATGAAAAGAGAACTTTTGCTAAACACCATGTTACACTTGACGGATATGTGAAGCATGAAGGTTGGTGAACTACTGTACATGATACTTGCAATTCCGGAGTTGTACATTGTAAGTGTTAGTGTAAAAGAAAATCTAGTGTGTATGCGTGTGTGTGTCATATTTGGCATCAGGGTGACCTAGACATTTTCACTTATACCACCTACTGGATTGTTATGGTAAATCATTCTTGAGCAATGATGAAGTGGTAAATAACTAATTTCTGCGCTTTCAGTTGCAACAGTGGTGCCTTTGTAATTTGTAACACGTCTCACAATGCTGAGTGACACACATAACATATGCATGAAAAGTAAATAAACTGTTAATTCAGCGCAAAGTCTCATATTTACTCAGTTTATTCAAAAAATCGAATAGTGAAAATGTCCAGGTTGAGTTATCCATGCCATGATTCAGGCACCATTTTAGAGCAACTCATCAATCAGGCTCAGTGAAATATTAATGCAGGCCATTCAGCCAACCAGCTAAGAGTCAGGCTGATCCCACCGAAGCAACCAGACGCTCCGATTAACAACAGGAGAGAGAGAAAGAGAAGACAGGGAACATGTATGTGAAGAAATGAGGCCTGCATGCACACAATAAGGAAGCAGTGGAGTTAAGAACTTTTTATTTCTTTCAACTCAGAATCTGCAATCAAAGAGCTGCCAATCATGGCACTAAAAATAACACCTCTCTGTGAGCTGCAAAGAACAAGCGGATGAGATTCTTAAATCGGTAAAAATAAGATAAAAATAAAAGAACAAAAAGATTGACACTCACCAGATTGCCGACAGACAGCACTTCCTCAAAGTGGGGGGTCATGGGGTAGTGCTCCATGGCCATGAAGAGGGTGTTGAGGACAATACAGATGGTGATGGCTAAGTCCACGAAGGGATCCATGACAATCATGTTCATAGTCTCCTTGATCTTAAGCCATCCGGGGAAGCAGTTCCAGATCAGGAATGTGTTAGCAAACTTATACCAGCATGGCGGACACTTGCGCTGAGACTCCTCCAGTTCTGAAGACATAGCGCGGATCATACATCAAAACCAAACATACTTGTGTGCTTGAGCATATCGCATGCAATGGAATCAAATGATAGAAAGAAATTGTATGCATTGTATGTATCTGATACTGTTGGATATGCAAAGCAGATAAGCAGGAAATTCATGTCAAACTCATCAACCAATGAGAGCAGCCCTAGTTAAAGAATAATGAAAGCAGGTTAAATAGCTGGGTTAAGGTGGTAGTACCCTCCACTAGTGTGTTGGTAATGACGCTCATGACACTGTTGGCCCGCTCTTTCCGCCCAAAGGAGGTATTGAGCTGGTCCACAGACACCATCAGGGAGCCAGACAGCTTCTTCTTCACCTCAACCTCAGTAGTCGGCTGTCAGGGGGAGAGGAAGAATCAAGTACCCATGGAGAGGACATGAACACCATCCCACAGCACCACCGGTGGCCGGCGGAGGGAAGTGCATAACAGCATTGGCAGGAGAGAGTAGTCGAGAATTAGAATTTTTGGAGTGGGGGCAGGGCATGTATCATTCTTTTCTATCTCAATGCTGGTTTCAAGGAAGATGTGTGTATGCTGTAAACGCATGCAGGTCTCAGCCAAAGTGGGAGCAGTGTTCTAGGGCTACTTGACCTAATTGTGTTTGAATGTAATTAGCTTATCCCGATTGAATAATAAATGGATTGTGAGATACTGTGCAAGGAGAACAGCTTCTGCATGAATGCATTTTCAGTTATGTCATGCAATAAAAGAGGCTTTGCTACCATTGCAATATAATCATCAGGTTATTTTACAAAATGTCTCCCAAATCTGGCCATTTTTTATATTACTTTCAAATCGATGCTACCATATCTTCCCTACTTTGAAACCATACAACTTATATTGCAACCATCAAGACAAGAGCATTGTAATCGAGATCATATGAAGGCAGGTATTTAAAATCCATCCAGTTGTCATGCAGGAGCATGCTCCAAGTCAAAGAGAAGGAGAGGAAATTACAGACACCATAGCCGTTGTTCTACTTGTCTAGGACATGCTGGTTCTAATCAATGGTTTAGGTCTACCATGCTAACTTGTATGAAACACAACTAGATGTTGACCAGGGAGAGTTTGGAACAGAGAGAGGGAAAGACAGACAAGGACAACAGCCCTCGTTTTGTCTTAAAATAATAATACTAAGGTCTGATAGGATGGCCTGTGTTACTGTATCTGCTTTTGGTTATTAACAGTGTATTAGGGAAGCAGATTCCTCCGCCTCCTACTGTAGATCTACCCACACAGGCTAGCAGAGGACCTCGATGCCTGGAGGAGGAACACATCAACACACTGAAGCATGTTAACTCATCATTATACTGTAGGCTGTTTGTTAACAAACAAAAATTGTGTTTTCTTAATAGAGGGTGTTACACCGGAACTTAATGAGAACCCACACTTGAAGATGTGTATTATACATTTTTCAGGCATTGATATATGTGCCAAAATCTTATGGGCCAATTGGAATGCACAAAGATAATAGAATCATTAATTTGTTCCCGTTATGAAAATTCAAAACATTGACATTCATCGTTCAAATCAAACATCGAAATTGCCTGGAAGTCATTGATAGACCCAGTTTCACTGACCTATCCAATGGCTATAGTCTAATTCAGTATAAAATACATTTATTTCTCCATCCTTTGCCTATTGTTGGAGGGCAGCATACACTGCAGGGACTGGGGGAGGGGAGGCACGAGCGCTTAGCCAAGAGATACATACGGACTTTCGAAGATGACAGAGTAGAGGATAGAGAGCAAGAAAGAAAAAGGAACGGACGAGAGAGGGGCCATGCCTACTGTAGATAGTTCTACTCATTGACTTCCTTACACTGTCGTCAGCTGCCTTATCTATTTTCACCTCAGGCAGAAGGCGTCCACCGGGCCCAGGGCCGATGAGCGACACCACGCCGTTGCAATCCACCGTGCTGTTCCTCTTCCCGTGGAAGCCACTGTAGCTGTTCCGCCGGTATGGGCTGAATAGGGACCCCCGGCGCTCCTCAAACTCCTCCACTGTGCTGTGTTCATCGTCTGCAAATTCGTTCTCAGAGTCCTTACCGCGGCCCTTGAAACTGAAGATGCTGCTCTTGCTGTTGTGGCGGGACAGGAAAGGCGAGCCGGGTATACTGAGGAGGGACTGCAGGGTAAGGAAGTAGAAAACAGTTGTGTGACTGATGTAGCCCAGGGTGTTTCTGAATTACAACTGATTGCACCATCATTGTTATGCTGTTTGTCATCAGTTTGAGAGGTCATGATGAAAGGCAACATCTGTGGGGTGTGAGATGTTTAATGAAATCAGGAGGCTTCCCCTTACCCACTGTGCCAAGGTCGCCCAATCAATTTGGGAACTTTTTAAACAAGGGAACCACATAGTTAGGTCAGCGATATCCTACACTGTCAAGGTCACACACACACACACACACACACACACACACAAACATTTGATCCGAATATTAGGCCTCTTACAGCTTCAAGCTCAAAGAAAATCACATTGTTTGACAAAACTATCCCTTTTGCAGAAGGTGGATGTAAAGCGAAAAAAGAACTTCTGCATTTAAAGTGTAGCATATTGCCAGTTTGCCTTATCTTATTTGTCAAATCCTACACTATAAAAAGGCATAACAAGAGCCCAGTAAAGCCCATGTGAGGCTGAAACAAAGCTGCGGGATTGCTCCCTTTGAAACATTCATGTAGTCGCTGTGAATAATTCAGGGCCTGGACTTATACTTATTTTTCTCTGGTCACTATATGCTCCTCTGTATAGGAGCATAGGCAACGCCACACTGTACGGTAGCAGCACTCAGTCAGGAAAAAACACCTCTCCTTTAGCAATATTATTCACCGACATCTTGATTCTATTCTTAGAGAAAACTATTAAATTCTAATTCTATTGTTCTGATATTATGGTCTTGGTTGGTCACTTTAGTGTTTGACACTAAAGCATTGTTTCCTCTGAGTTTGGTTTGGTACGGTACGCAATTATTTGCATTTCCCTATCAAAAGTAAAAAAATTATTGGTAACATACCGTACCTATTTTGGTTACCCTTTCTATGGGGTACCAAGCGGTCCCAAAGGGTCTGAGGAGGGTGGATAAAAAGGACAAACACAATACCTGCCATGTGTAATCTCCTTGGCAAGAGTGAATTATTTTGTGTGTGGAGAAAATGTAAGCCCACATGCAGCTCTTTGTTGACTGTGATGCATTCTTCAAATCATTGAATTTATTTGCGGGCTACATCGTGTTCCACTGCTATGATGTCACGATACTTTTACATAAAAATCCAAAAAAGGCGAGTAGGGTAGAGTAGAGTAAGTGCCATGTAAAATTAAGTGGTTTAGCGTTAACAGCACTTGCCACGCCTATCGCCATCCGGGGTACCCGCCTTCAAGTAAGGGTACTGTCAGCATTGGAAACTGCAAACCGCAAATCAAACCAAATCAAACCATGCAGTCTGAACAACATTAATCCTGGCTTCCTCACCTGGTTCATAATGGAAGACTTTCGGCCGAGGCGATTATCGGGGAAGCGGAAGCGGCTCTTCTTGATGCCGTCGTCCGACTCGGACTTCACAAACTTCTCACTGTCGCCTTTCTCTTTCTCCTGCTCTTTCTGCCGCCACTTCTTCTTGCGATTGCGTCGTTCTTTGGCGCTCTTGGAGCTGAGCTTGGACATCTCGGAGGAACTGCATGACAGACGCCCTCCCTCATCGTCCTCTACCGCATCCTCTGAACACGTGCCCGCCGAGGTTGCCATGGCAGCAGCCTGCCGAGAAAAGAAATGCACGAATGAAGTCAGGAAAATGCTGTAACACGACTCACGACTCATTCTGTGCTCCATCCAACTGACCTGGGCATCTTCCTGATTCCTCTTGAGTTGCTCCAGCATGGCCTTGAATTCCTCCTCCTTCTGCAGAGCCTCTTCCATGGTGGCCTGATTCTGCTCCTCGTAGGCCATTGCCACCACAGCCAAGATCAGATTCACCAGGTAGAACGAACCAACAAAGATCACCAACACAAAGAAGATCATGTAGGTCTTCCCTGCCGCCCTCAGGGTCTGTTCGGAGGTGGTGGAGCAGAGTCGGGGTGAAAGGGGGGAAATAGGGGGGTAGAGCAGAGAAACTTATGACATCTGATACATGACCTCAACCCCGAGACACTGCTCGTTATTCAGTGACATACATTTAAATGTCTGTTCCTGGCATGGGTGCCAATACACTGACATAAGATTCTGCGATCTCATCCAGTGATGCATCGATACACAACCATCCATTATTGGTCTGCACAGGAATCATTTTATACCCTGTATTCATTTAGGTTCTCAGCATGAACCCAAGGTTGTGTTGTTTATTATGGGAAGCCATGCAATATGCATTTTGACCTACTTTTACATGCAACCTACTGTATACCAGCCATTGCACAACCACACAATATGCTATGGATTGGGGCGCTATCTGCAGTGAAAAGGGAAGTCAGGAGCCTGAGCTGCCTTTTGGATTTTCTCATCCAAAAGGCAACAAAAAGTCTTCAGGGAGAAGAGAAAAAAGGAAAAAACTCCCTGGGATGCAGAAGTAAAATTATCTCACACATTAATTATGAATGTATGTAGTGCTTGGAAGTGTATACAACACAACATTTCCAACTAAAAAACACAAACTAATTTGGAGTCCAAATGAGTTTCAAATCATTGTCTTTTGGTCCCACACATTAATAAATCTCTTGTGGACAAGTTAAAAAAAATAAACTCATCAACATAAGATAGCTGCATAATCATTTTTCTAAAGATACAGCAGGATTACAAAGGTGGTGTGTGTGTGTGTGGGGGGGGGGGGGCGTGGGGGGGGTGTATGAGCCTTAATGCTTCCATCAGGTCTCATCTTCCTCATCGGCCTTACTGTAATTCTGAACTATTAATAATGTATACTGCCTCATTCCACTCGGCCTGCATATGTGGAGGCAGCAGTGTCTCCATAGGCTTTGTGTGGAATAGGCTGACAGACAGGACGGATGTGGCTTGGCTACAGTACGCAGATAAGACGAGCCAAAGTGGGAACATGGGAAAAAGCTAAAAGCAGAATGATCCACCATTTTCTGAAGTGGAGTTACACATGCACATAAACTGTTTGCATGACGACAAGCACTAGTGGGAAGAAGGGGGAATCAGTGGAGGAGATAAAGAACCCACAGGATGCCAGGATGCATACTTCTCTTTTTACTGTCCGTCTTGGCTTGGGATTTAATTTACAGTGTGCCTAACATTATGAGATTAAAATATTAGATGGCCCATCTATTATTTAACAATTTTACATTTCCTCTGTCAGACAGTCTGAAGCCCATATACGTTTATGGTACAGTGATGTAAATTGAAGAAAAGCAGTAAATGGTCACAATTGAGGAGGAATCCACAAATATTTTGCAATTTTGCTAAATAAAACGACTTCTTTAATTGTTCTTCTACTGATAGATCAATCAATCAACTACTCATTTCAGGAACACTAAGCAGTTTTACTATGAATAGGTTCATACAAATAATGGATCTCAAATTTAAAGAGTCACTAAAATATAAATATCTCGGCATCTGGATAGATGAAAAACTCTCTTTTACATTTCACATAAAAAATCTTGTCTGTCGTCTGCGACAAAAGATTGGATATTTTTATAGAAACAAAGCCACCTTCCCGTTGTTCAGTAGGAAAAGGATTATTGAGGGAGTTTTTATGTCTGTCCTTGATTACGGTGATGTGGTTTATCGGCATGCATCTCATTCATGCCTTAAACTCCTAGACTCTGTTTTTCACTCTGCTTTAAGATTCATTACAGGAGATGCTTATGACACACATGTTTTATATGTGTTTTATATGAAAAGGTTGGGTGGTCCTCCCTTAAAGAGAGACGTGATGCACATTGGCATATTTTTACAGTGGCTTGCAAAAGTATTCATACCCCTTGAAATATTCCACATTTTGTCACGTTATAACCACATACGTTTATTTATTTAATTGGGATTTTATGTGATACACCAACACAAAGTGGAGCAACATTGTGAAGTGGAATGAAAATTAAACGTGGTTTTAATTTTATAAATAAACTGAGAAGTGTGGCGTGCAAAAGTATTCAGCCCCCTGAGTCAATGCTTTGTAGAACCACCTATCGCTGTGATTACAGCTGCAAATCTATGAGTATTTCTCTACCAGCTTTGCACATCTACAGACTGATATATTTTGACCATTCTTCTTTGCAAAATAGCTCAAGGTTCAGATTCAGCATCAGATTGGATGGAGAGCGTCTGTCAACAGCAATTTTCAAGTCTTTCTCAATATTCTCAATTGTTTTTAGGTCAGGACTTTGACTGGGCCATTCTAACACATGACTATGCTTTGATTTAAACCATTTCATAGTAGATCTGGTTGTATGTTTAGGGTAGTTTTCCTTCTGGAAGGTGAACCTCTGCCCCAGTCTCAAGTCTTTTGCAGACTTTAACAGGTTTTCTGCCGTGTATTTGGCTCCATCCATCTTCCCATCAACTCTAACCAGCTTCCCTGTAACTGCTGAAGAAAAGCATCCCCATAGCATGATGCTGCCACCACCACCATGTTTCACTGTGGTGATGGTGTGTATAGGGTGGTTTGTAGTGTTAGTTTCCGCCACACATTGCATTTTGCATTCAGGCCAAAAACTTCACGTTTGGTCTCATCTGACTATGCATGGCTTTTGGCAAGGGTTGGAGGAAGGTGCTCTGTTCAGATGAGATCAAAATTGAAGGTTTTGGCCTTAATGCAAAAGGCAATGTGTGGTGGAAAACTAACACTGCACATCACCCTATACACATCATCCCCACCTGGAAACATGGTGGTGGCAGCATCATGCTATGGGGATGCTTTTCTTCAGCAGGTACAGGGAAGCTGGTAAGAGTTGATGGGAAGATGGATGGAGCCAAATACAGGGCATAAAACCTGTTAGAGTCTGCAAAAGACTTGAGACTGGGTGTAGGTTCACCTTCCAGAAGGACAACTACCCTAAACATACAGCCAGATTTACAATGGAATGGTTTAAATTAAAGCATAGGCATGTGTTACAATGGCCCAGTCAAAGTCCAGACCTAAAAACAATTGAGAATATTGAGAAAGACTTGAAAATTGCTGTTGACAGACGCTCTCCATCCAATCTGATGCTGAATCTGTAGTTTGAGCTATTTTGCAAAGAAGAATGGGCAATACATATCAGTCTGTAGATGTGCAAAGCTGGTAGAGAAATACTCCAATAGATTTGCAGCTGTAATGGCAGCAATAGGTGGTTCTTCAAAGCATTGACTCAGGGGGCTGAATACTTTTGCACACCACACTTTTCAGTTTTTTATTTATAAAAAAAAATTTAAAACCATGTTTCATTTTCATTCCACTTCACAATGATGCGCCACTTTGTGTTGGTGTATCACATAAAATTCCAATAAAATAAATGTACGTATGTGGTTGTGACGCGACAAAATGTAGAACATTTCAAGGGGTATGAATACTTTTGCAAGCCACTGTATATATAAAGCCCTGACCAGAAAGCTACCACTCTATTTGACAGAAATGCTGCTTATTTCAGATGGGCTTTATCAAACCCGCTCAACTGACATGCTCATGTTATATGTTCCATACGCCCGGACTGAGCTTGGTAAAACTGCTTTTAGCCACATTGCCCCCGACTCCTGGAACAGCCTACAACATCAAATTAACTCATAACTGTTAAACAATTTAAACATATTGTTTTGAATCAGTCCCACTCCACTTCTAACCGTTTTAATTAGGCTATTGTTCTGCTTCATTCAATTGATCTGAATGTTTTAATTGTTGTTGTCTCTTTGTAAGCTTGTGGTGTATTTTCATTGTATATTGTGTATCTGTAATTAACTCGACGTCATTGTAAAAGAGGGTCAGCCCTCAATTGATCTTTCGAGGTTAAATAAAGGAAAATTAAATGAAATTTAAAAAATTGTATTTGAGAACTTGTGTGTGTTCGTTGACACAAAAGCTTTACCAGCATGTAAAGGTTCTCCCAGAAGTCCTGTGTCATGAGTCTGAAGAGAGCCAAGAAGGCCCAGCCGAAGCTGTCAAAGCTGGTGTAGCCATAGTTCGGATTCCTCCCAGCTTTCATGCATGTGAAGCCCTCCGGGCAGCGGCTGAGGGATGGAGAAAGAGAGAGAGACACAGAGAAAGAGAGAGAGGGAACGGGGGCACCCAGCCCGAAAAATTACTCAGC
Organism: Ammodytes marinus; assembly: GCF_949987685.1. Lineage (NCBI taxonomy): Eukaryota > Metazoa > Chordata > Actinopteri > Uranoscopiformes > Ammodytidae > Ammodytes > Ammodytes marinus. The sequence continues at coordinate 11,440,136 of NC_137211.1, read as the reverse complement.
ACTATTTACTAATAACGTAATCTGACCTCAGGCAAGATAGAAAAGCTACAGCAGGTCTTAGTTGGATCAGCAGCATTCAAACTCACCCAGAGTCAGAGCTGTTCCCACAGAGAAGAGCATCCAGCTGGCCAGGCAGGAAGTAGAAATTAGCTGAAGAGAAAACAAACAGCCATATGAGTCATTTCGCTCACAATCTGCAACAGATACAGCTGTTTATTCTGTGACTGTCTGTAATTCTGTTCAGACCCATTTCTGACTTCAGTTTGCTCATGCATTCCTAGATTCAGCGCATTTAATTTCAGGCCAGTTCTTTTTGTCTATCCAGTGCCAAAATGACATTGTTTTGTAGTTCCAGCATGCGGGCGGAATCATATATCGCTGCCAGATCACCATTGGTGAGACCGTGCTGCTACTTACTGTCGTTCATGATGTACTCATTCCAGTCAAAGCCCTTGCTGCCGTTGGGCAGGTGAGGCTCAGTGATGTTGATTGGCCAGACCACACACTTTTGGCGCAAGTTGCCCATAAAGAGCTGGAGGCCGATCAGGGCAAAGACACTCAGGCAGAAGACGGTCAGGATCATCACATCTGAAAGCTTCTTCACAGACTGGATCAGGGCGCCCACAATGGTCTTTAGGCCTGGAGGGCAGCAGCCACACACACAAGTACAAAAACCACACAGGTGATACAGGAGATGCTGGTGTTCCAGGTACAAATATTTGGAATGTCTACTTCAACTAGAACTGATCTTTTAGAACTACTACTGGTAATATTCTAATCCCTTTTGGGGATATCACAGGGTAATATCCAGTTTGACTTAATTAAGGTTAAAGAGGTACACTGCAAAGCTTTCCTTAACTTAATACTTAATTAGTATTCATCTTAAGTATTTGAGGAAATTAATGAATATTAGTGAATTATAAATGTAATAATATATCTACATTCTAAAATGGGATATCGTAATGACTTTCTTGGCCCCAACAAAAGGGGGACTTTACATGAATAGAACTTAAACGGGAGCTGAATACATTTTGGACAAAACTGAAAGATTACATAACATCTCTAGAAACAAAACAAACAGGAAATATTTAGGAGCCTTCCCACTCTTTTCAGATTCATTCTGGTACAATTTGTGACAGAAATCCAATCAAAAATTAATTTTGGTCTTTTTAAACAGAATAATTTTGCCTTTAATTGTCAATGATTAACTAAGTGAAGAAGAGGGGGAACACTGTAGAAAAGTGAAAGGAAATTCATAAGGAATAGAGCACAGCAGCACAACGAGAGGCAATAAGAAGGACAGAGGCACAGGCAGGGGGGCTGGAAAATACATGCAGGTCATTTAAACTCCAAGGCTGAATAGGGGCAGTTAAATGCCAGCGCCAGGGTGGGCCCTTTCTAGAACGGTCTTGTATAAGGTGTCATTAGCTAAGCACTCCCCATATAGTGGACCCTGCAGTCTGTCTCATCCACAAATTCGCTAAAGACAGAATCCCTTCACCATCCCGGCATCCTCTGGGAGCGTTCGCCCATGGGTCCAGGAGGAACTCAAACATGGAAGTAGGATGACCCCAACCCCTTCTTTCTGGGCTTTACCAACTGTATACTGCATGTTCTTGCAAAATGCGGTCTCAATTTAGGCCTACTTGTTCATGTCATCTGAGTAAAAGTTACATTAGCTAAGCAGTCAATTCACAAACAACAGAAAGCTATTCTTACTTAAAACAAAACAACTTTTCTTCTCCAGAAGTAGGCCTACATGACAGGATCTCATGGAGCAAGTACAATTAAGAATCAATTCGATCAATTTATCAGTATAATATATTTAATGCTTACATGTTTTAGATCTTCTGAAATGTCCATTGCCCTCCTCCTATATCTGGACTAAATTTACACTATCAAAGCAACATTCTCTACTCCAGTGCGACAAGCCTTGACAAATTATAGTTAAAGGAATAGTGTGACATTCCCCTTTCAGGCAGTGAGTTAGATGAAAATATCAATACCACGCTGCTCAAGCCTATAAGTTAAATATAAAAGCTACAGCCAGTAGCTAGTTAGCTTAGCTTAGCACTATGACAGGAAACAGGGGGAAAATGCTAGCCAATTCGGCCATGTCTAAACTAAACTTAATCCACCTACCAGCACATTTGAAGATAATCTTATTAGTTTAAAGGGTGAAAATGACAGTTGGCAGTTTTTCCAGGATATAACATGTTATTACCGAATTTTAGAAGAGTTGGTGTAGGTGGATTTTGTTCCCTTTTGGACAGAGCTGTTTCCAGCCTTTGTTCTAAGCTAAGCTAACTGGCTGCGGGCTGTGTATTTAACGGACAAGTATTGGAGTGGTATTGAACAGGTCAAGAGGTCATTCAACCATTCACATCGGTGTCCCAAACCTCTACAACGTGAGCACACCATTTCTTTCTCTTTTTTTCCCCTGTGTGGAATATCATTCAAGTAGGTTGTCAAAAAAGAGAGAAAAATCAATATTCAAACTAAAAAACAAAAGAGGGCAAATCAAACTTTCAATGCCATTTGTCAGCCAAGCTTTCGGTCAGCTAATATTGTAAAAGCAAGTGACTGAGAAGCAGCATGCAGCATAAGAGATATGTTCACAAACTAGGCTTGGCAGTCTTCATGCATAAGTAATGGTTTCTGTGGGATCTCTCTCAGGACTATGCCATTTCCCATATGAACATCTACATATACAAGGCTTGTTTTCGATCCCGAAAAACATGGAATCATCTCTTTCCAACTCAATCACTGGTTATAAATGTGCAACAAAATTATTGATCTCTTAATTTCACTTGCACAAATATTTTCCTAACAAAACAAGGATTTCTGACAAATTTGAGGAGCTATGATATATGCTTAACTGATTACTATCAATTATAATCACCTATCTTTTTTTATTACATTTATTATTTGCTACAGAACAGGACATTTGGTTATTCTGAAACCTGGCGGGAAAGGAGTGGGTTAAAGCTATTTCTGAAGCGCAACACAGATGCCTTGGAAACAAGCCTCATAATGAGAGTGCTACTGGGGCAGGAGATAGTGCAGACACTTTAGAGGGCCCTAGAGGAGACTGCAAAGCCTATCAAAAATGTATTAGTACCATTTTTGATAATTTTGGAGGAAAAATAAATAAAAAAATGGTTGTCTCCAATTCTTCCGTTGTCAGTTAAATCATAATCGTAATCATAATAGTGAGTAGAAAAGAAAGTGTGAGAGGATCAGCCTTAGTGTTTAAACTGAGTCTCACCTGGAATGACAGAGATAGTTTTCAATGCTCGGAGAACTCTGAATGTTCTCAGCGCAGATACATTGCCCAGGTCCACAAACTCTGTTATATATCTGAAATAGGGGAAGGATCACACACAGAACAAACACGATGACAAAAACCACACACGCGAAAGCACAACACCACCGAACCAGGAGGAAACGACGCCACTCACAGAGCCTGTCCACTGAGGAGAAGGGTGGAAGGTAAAAGGAAAGAAAGACACACACACCTAACACCAACCCCGCCCCACCGTCCCCTGACCCATCCTGTCTTACCTGGAATTACAGAAATAGTTTTCAATGCCCTCAACACTCTGAACGTGCGCAGAGCTGAGACATTGCCTAGGTTTACAAACTCTGTTATATACCTGCAGGATCAAACCACAGTAACAAAAGCTTATTATTTACATGAAGATATGAGGTGGAAAGGTAAACTCACACAGCTGACAGCCCTACAAACAATGAAGTTGTATTTTACATGGTGCTGATCATTATTTGTTGGATGTATTTTGCAGGTATATCTGGAGTGGTCTATAAACAACTGGGGGTAACAGATAGGTGGCGCTGGGGCACTGGGCCATAAAATGGAATGAGTAAGAGAAAATATGAATGAGAGGGAGAGATTGGTGACAAGAAGAAGAGAAATGAAAGGATGAGACTGACAGTGTTGGGAAAGTTCACTTTCTACGTCAACTAGTTCAAAGTTCAGTTCACACACTTTAAAATGAACAAGTTCAGTTCATAGTTCATAATTCAAAATTTTGAACTAAGTTCACAGTTCAAAAATTAACTAGTTCATAGTTCTTTTTTTTAAGGACAGGAGTCCTTAAGGTGCACATGTTTTTCCATTTTAATAATTTTAAATAAATGCCTTCATTTGCTTTGCCTCCATGCTTTGCATTTTGATGGGTGTTTTATCCCCCAAACTGAACCTTGAAGGCAGCGCTGCCCCCCGCGGTTAGGGATAGGGCATGGTCATAGGGCCAGCCAGGCAGATGTGCCTGGCAAGCTCCGTTGGGGGCAACAAAAAAAACATAAAGAATTTTGATGATGCAGGCGGCGGGGCGATTCTGTGGCTGGTGTTGCCAGTTTGGGTGTTTTTTACGCTACACATTAAGGTCTGTTTTAGCAGGGTTTCTATGGAAATCTGGCACTCTATTGAACGACGAACTGAGCGCCGTTCACAAACGCCAGAATGAAGGCGTTCGCAATAACGTTCATCAGGCAGAAAACAGTCAGTTCAGTTCACGTTCGCCCCCAATATGAACGAGTTAATGAACGATCGTTCATTGAACGCGTTCAGGCACAACACTGGAGACTGAGGTGTAGTAAGGTGTTGTCAGGAAGGCCCCAGAGTACAGGATTGAAACATTCAATCCCAAAGAGAAAGAGCGAAGAAGTCTCAGATCAATGGAGGAAGGACAGATGGGTTATCAGACAGAAAAAGAAAAGAGTAAGTAAGAAAGACGGAAAGATGAACAATTTGTAGCACGTAAGTCTCAAATTCTTTACCCCACCCCATTTAAATAAAATCAATAGAAGAATTTGTGCACATGACTTATTTTCATCATTCACCAGCAGGATACTTACGCCATTGAAATGACCATGAAATCCAGCCAGTTCCATGGATCTCTAAGGAATGTAAACCCGTCTATACAGAATCCTCGAGCACAGATTTTTACAAGAGATTCAAATGTGTAAATCCCCGTGAATGTGTACCTGAAAGAAAAAGGGTTGACAGGTTCAGTTCACCAGGCTTATTTAAAGTTTCTTCATATCTTAATGTTAGAAGCTGTTGAAACACCCTGTTATACACAAATGTTAAAAGTAAATGGTCTCATCGATTGTTTTTAACAAAGCAAATGTGTTTATTTGCTTTCTTTCTTTTTTACATACATTTGCATGATCGCTTTACTAGAGTTAGCAGTATGCTAGCCCCATTTTGTGCATCTCATTTATTTGTATTACATTCTAGTCAAATAGGTAAAGAAAAAAACAGGGATCACCAAAGACATTAGGATCGATCTTCCAAAATGTGTTTTATTATTCAGTGGAGCAAAACAGATAGATTTCTGTCCAGATAGCTAAAAGAGTATTTGAGTGGTTGGGAAATACTGTACATTCAAAGCAGCAGTAAGTTTTGTTCAACGACCTTTGGGCCTTTTCAAACATTGCAGGGTAATTTATTTTTCAAATAATCTCATGCTTTGCGCTCCAATGATATGGTACCATTCAGCATATGGTTAAGACTGAGGGCAAAACTGGGGTTAGCGGTTAGCATAGCATTCATACCATTGAGTGAATATATTAAACTTGTACTTACTCGACTTGTTTTGACCATTCCGGAGGATCACTAAAGGTCATGAATATACAGTTGGTCAAAATAGTACACATAATGATCATGCTGAAAAGAGTACCATGTTAAGGAAAATGTGGATTAAAGAGGAAATCACAGACAACATCAGACCTTATTTAAAATGTCAAACAGAACAACACAGAATAAACCCTCATAAAAACCTACAGTGCATGCATCAACTGTGATTTCTATGGTCTACTCAGGGCTCAACATACAAAGTTGATGTCCTAAAACCTACTCATAGCACTTAACAGACCCTACTATACTATTTTCCTTTAATGTTGCATTATGTATGTGACAGTGACTATGTGTTACAAGCACAGCATATTCTGATTAAGGTCGATACTCCGGTTAAGACAATATTCCAAATAAGGTGTTTACGTGGTCAGCAGCTACAGGGATATTCCCGTTTACTAGTCAATCAACTTATTCTGAATATTCTTTCTACAAAATTCTTTGGTAGAAGCGTCATGATGTCTGACGTCAGACAATATTTTTCCCGTAACATTCCTGTACCGGCCAAGGAAAATTAACATTTTTTATGTCATTATCGTTGCCTTGCATCGTTTTGTCAGCCAAAAATGACACCACTTCTTTTAAGGAGCCTTGTTGCATGTTAATACACTCTAGTTTAACAGCCATAAACCAGGGCAAGTGTCGCTTATTGCGACAAATGCCGAAAAATGCAGAAAAAACTCTGGTCGTAATAATTATTCTGATTAAGGGGTATACATGCCACAATGATGTGATTAAAATAGGAATACTCCACGTGTCTTAATCTGATTATGGCTGGAATATGAGCTTATTATGATTAAGGTGAGCAGAAACTGCTGTTCACATGGCGATGTCTTAGTCGGAATATGACCGTAACCGGGTTAATATCGGAGTATTGCTGTGCATGTAAACACAGTCACTGATATAGGAGGGCAATGATAAATCACCGGAGCACTCTTTTAGATTTGTGTTGTGTATTGCCTCTTTTGGGACAGCTTGTTGTTTATATATATTAAACCTTAGCCCAGTAGCCAATGGACAGGTGCTGGATGGGTTATAGTATCAATAGGGGATCCGTTTTAATGTTATTTTCACCAAGTGGTAAATCATTAAGTAGATTTCGAAAGTTTTTTGGAAATAAAGCTTTTAATCAGCTGAAGCTTGTAATCCAATACCTCTATGTATAGAGGGGTCTAACCTTAAAACCTTTGATCAAGGTAATGAGATGGAGGGAACATTGCTCGACTATAATAGGCTCATTTCAGAGATCTAGCCTGGTTTACTGTTAAGGATGACTCATACTTTGTGCAAGACTTCCCTTGCAAAAGATGGAATGGCTAGCTAGCACCTGGCTTCCTGAATGCTCCTGACATCCAGACTCACACTATAACAGGCCAATTGTTGGTTAACATCTCATATCATGAATAATACACGTGAAAAAAAAAACTTTGTCTTTGCAGTTAAGACAGCATTTGAAAGGATATGAATGTATCAAAATTTTAATAGCTATTCGCCTAAGCAGATTAAAAGGACTTATGAAGTACAAGGCAGGGTTGGCACTAAAACGGAATATGGTCTTCCCCCTATTTAGCACTATAAATGTCTGTGGAGAGAAGAGAAAGAGAGGGAGGGAAAAAGAGAGAGGGGAAGAGGGAGAGTGTTAATCAATGAACCATCAAATAAAAATAAACAATTCACAATAGATCATTAAAAACAAAGACCAAAAGCAACATAATTTGATCAAAAAACTAAAACTAGATATGAAACATAAACATATACCTAATATGTAGCCAATATAAAACATAATATGGGTGCATTTGTTCATAAAGGAGCAAGTAGTAAGTGAATGTATTCCATGTCACATAAAATTAACTGAAACATATTTGAATGGAGCGGAAATGGCTGCCGCGATATGTTTTATGTTGTCCCAGTCACTCAGCACCATGCACATCATGGCTTCGGTGGTTTCAAGAGAAGGAAAGAAGCAAAAACCGAGAGGTGCGGGCAAGCCTCTTTCTGTGGACAACCTCATAATTGTTTAAATAAAAGATGGCGATGTGCATGAAACTTTAATGAGACTGTGCATTTGCACAAGTGATATGGGCCCTTGTGCTTTTAACAAGGCATCCCTCACTACATTAGGCCCTGCAGAGCTCCACGCTGAAACAGTGGAGACAGGAGGAAGGGAGAGGAGGAAGAACGGGAGGGCAGCTCTACTGTAAGAGACCTCATGGTAGTCTCACATGCCTTCATGTTATCTGTTATCAACAGAATTGAAAAATTATGTGTAAAATGTTGTAACCAAGAAATAAACATCTCAGGAGGAACGATGCAATCGAAACAAAGACCTTTTTCCACCCGGAGGACAAGACACAGATCTGTCAGTTGACCCCCATGACGTTAATTTGATTAAGATCTACAGACAACGCAGAACAAGCCAGTGCAATTTAACATTATATAATCTTACTCTCTAGTTACTATTGCAGGTCAGAGCAGCAGCCTCTCGCCCGAGTGTTAATATACTCTCATTTATGCTGTAAACATTCCCAGTAAGCACTACAGTCAGCCATAACGTTGCAAATGGAAACCTCATAACTGCCTGCAGCATGACAGTTATTTTAAATACAACCGAACCAATACACACATGTTGTGTGCATATGCATGACCAATACAGATATACTAATGCACATGCACACACAAGCTGACACCCGCACCCGCACACACACAAACACACACGGCTCAACAAGAAACCAAACTAGTTCTCATCCAACACACACACGACTGCCATACATGTAGAGTTTTTTTTTTGACGCATGACTAAACTGCTGCAAAGCTACTGAAAATTTCATAATCCAGAGCTGAGCAAAGAGGAGAGCATAGGAGAGGCAAAGCAAGGCAGAAAAAGCGGGGAGATGAAGAGCGAGTGAAGCAGGCAGGCAGGCAGCAACTGTGGCAGCAGCAGGCTGAGGGGAAGCAGGGCGGAGGAAGCCGGGCAGAAGACCGATAGGAGAAGGGGGGGAGGAGGGGGGATGGGCAGGAGAGAGCCAGCAAACGAGCAAGCAGCTTCGAAACGGAGGCTCCAGCCATCAGGCCAGGCTGCAGCATCTGCATTCATGGGGGCCACAGCAGCCATTCAGAGAGCCTTCTTCTTTCAAATGGCAAATGGTAAACGTGACTGCGATTTATGGGTCCTTTAGTCCAAGAGCCTTCCATTCAGACACATTAACACAGCGATGGCCTAGGGCTCAGCTGCCATGCCAGGTGCTAAACAGTTCATGTATTCCTTGCCGTGCACTTTTCCTAGTCACTAAATTACCAGCGCAAAAAATGCGCTCATTCAAGAGATATTATTTCTGGGTGGGTAAAATTTTATTTTCAACCAATCTGGAGACATCCAAACAGGTCCTGATCTACATATCATCTTCGTTTAGATTAAATGTCATGGTCTGCCTCATGCCATCTGTGACTTTTGAGTTGGAATCATTGTAAATATTCATCTAAAATCCAAGCAGAGGACAGAAGAGCAGATGCTGCCACTATGGCCCTGTTTCCACCTGGCATTAATATGTGGTTCTGAGGAATCCGATCGTTATATGTAAATGTAATATGCTTGTTCACACCTGGCCTTAACAATGCGTCTTCTATGCGCGTTTGCGATCCAGATTCGAATTCCCCGCGCTGTATGGAAATCAGCTCGTACATCATTTCCGCTTATACACTCCATCTTCAATGTTTTCTGTTTTCTGTTGTCTGTTTACCTGCAACGGTGCGCTTTTATGACGTAAATTGTCGCGTGAATGAGTAGGCGTTTCCGCCCAGTCACTCGCCGCAGTTGAGTGGGCGGGGCCTAATGTGTATGAGATGCGCATACGCGTTTCCACTGTTAATGGGTATGTGGATAAGTGGTCTCAAACCACCTCCGAATGTGGATAATTTCAATGCGCATTCAATGCGCATTGAGCGTGTTTCCACCTGTAGTTAGCGCGATCGGATCCTAAAAACCACATATTAATGCCAGGTGGAAACAGGGCCTTTGAAACGTGTACCCTAGTGTGGTGGGTAGGGTATTTATTTCCGTAATAGGGCTCATTTTATTTAATACAAATAAAGAAAATCTTGCAAGGCCCTGTAGTATTTATGTTAAAAAATGCACCTTCAGATCCCCCCTGCAAAATGCCTTTCGGTGAGTCTGACAGCAGGGAAAAGGAGATCAAGTGTGCTCATGCATCCTCGCAGATGCCATCCATTTAATCCCTATCCTAACTTCCTCCCTCCTATCTCTTTCACTTTGCCTTGAAAATGATCTATTTCTTCAGCATTGTTCATTGCCGCCAAGCTTGACGTGGCATGGTGGCCTGGTGGTCTCATTTATAATACTGTGCGTAGAATCCATCCTAAAACATTGCATATTCCCGAAACTAATAAACAGGGCACTTTGACTGACATGAGAAAAAAAGGGAGGTGATCAAGCGGAAAGAAACGTCGGGGAAGGAATAAAGCCTGTGCCGTGTGCCACCATAACTGGCACACACACACACCCTGATTACAATATCATGGCACAGTCATTATAGTTTTTGTAAAGCAGTTTCACCCATATTTGTACTGTATGAAATATCTCGCATTAGCCTTCCTGTAGGCCCATATTATTGATAACATGATTTTATCTCACATTCCATAACAGTTTTAATTCATATTTGCTGGCCTTAACTTTGACAAAGCTACTTTTTCCACACTGTCTAAAATATATATTGCTCTCCTACTGGCCATGCACACACAAGGACACACCCCCCCAACATATCTAGCGCTGTAAGATTAAACAAAAAATAATCAAAACATGTTTAAGTCTACTTGATAATTAATTCAACCTACATCAACTGCATGCCAACCATAAAAAACCATACAACCAACTTACCAACTATAAGTAAGCTTATACATTGTGAAATATATTTGGTGCCAAGTGTTTCATCGTTCATATGTGTTTTTCTGATGACTGAGCTTTATTTCGTGGTGTTGCCATTGAGGGTAGCTGATTCTCAGAGTCGGGAAAAAACCTTGTGGGAGTTGAAAGTTGCAGTGGGACTACGCACACTTTTCCCGCATAGAATCTTTCTTTAAATACCAAGGTTTGCGGTGAAATGTGCAAAAGCAGCCTGGCCTGCCCCCTCTCCTCTCAGTGACAAAGACACAAGAGAGCTGTTCTTTCATCAAGGTCACCACCTGATCTGACGTCACGTTGGCTGACCCAGCTGCCAGAACCAAAGCAGCATCAGCTCCCTTTGGCTGGCATTGGAACTAGACTAGATCAAGAGGGCCATAATTAGATTTGCCTGAAGCTGAGAGCTGAAGGGACTGCTGATGGAGGTGTAGAGACAAGAAGCAAAACACAAGAAGCACAAAGAAGCTTGCACAACTTGCATGCACCCGTGACAGCAATGCATGGACGTGTGTGGACAGGAAAGCAAGTGAGCTGTGCATTCAGGGTTTCCCGCAGCGCATTATGGTTTAGGTGACAGCCTAAACAACACCAGGTGCTGCACAATTAATCTACTCAAAAATAAACGCATGATTACACGTAAGAAAATGTAATTTTGAAGTTTTGCTGTCTGTAATAATGCTGCTATTTTATTATTAAAGATCTATGCTTTAAATACTAGACTAACAACGGTTGTGGCGCAGCTTCACGCTGTCTTCCCTTCTTATTGCTCGAAGCCATAAAGCCTTTCTTTCGGCGGGATTTTTGGGGGCATTGCAAAGGAATAAAACAAAAATGTTTGTTTCTTACTTTATTGTTGGTGCAACCAACCACGCAACAACGCTGGACAATGCGGATTGAGATAGACCGGCATATTTTGAATGATTGCGCTGTCCTTGTCTATGCTATTAGCATTATAGTTTCTCCCAAAAGGGGGGTTGGCGACGGGAATCCGCTCTAAATGATGTATTGCCAGCCTAACGTATGAACACCTGAGACAGCACAGAGAAAAGTCATGAATGCAGGAGAGTGATGGCCCAGGCAAGTTTAAGTTTGCAGAAGTGCCACACTACTACTGGCCTTGACCTTTAAAAAAAAAGGCAATACATATTCTACAACTAGCAGATTTATTATAACCATTAATCTATTAAAAGGCTATCGCAGTATTGTCCATAATAATACCACAACCCCCCCAGCCCACCACCTTAACTAACAACCCACAACCATAACTAAAAGAACTGGCGTTAATGATCAAAAAAGCAGGACTTTTTTCAGTGACAAAAAGGTTCATGCTGTATAACACTGTCTCAGAATACAGTGCAGAGTGCATAGATGGCTCTGATTTTTCCAAAATGGGTGTAAGTTTCATGGAATATTGGATATTTCCTTTATTCAGCCTTATTTGACCCTCTGTCAATATTTGAGGGTGACAATAAGTTTTTCTATCCACCATCATTATTTCTTGTTTTTTTAGCTATTTTGTCAGAGGCTGATTGGTCATATGGTCATCCGTGCTTAGTTGTCCTATTTAGCAGATTTGGTTGACAGGTACACACGATGAGGGGCTCTTCTCTCAAGGTCAACCCGGACGTCCTCACACCGAGCTCAATGATGACGAAGCCCCAAAGAGACATGTGTGTCCTCTAAAGGCCAGGACACACCGGTCCGACTACCCGAAAATGGAGTCTGCCGTTTCAGGCAGCTCCAGTCTGCCCGTCGCGGCCAAAAAAGTGCCAAGAACACACCGAGCCGACTGCTGACTTTCCGTACGCTCTGCGCTTGCGCGGGACGCAATGTCTCCATAACAGCAGGCGGCGCTAATCTGTTTTGTGGCCCCAAAAAATACGGAAGCCGGAAATGATGGGAAAGCTCTCTAGACCATAAACATAGATAGAAATACGTATTTATATTTATGGACCATAAAGAGCACCATTTTTAGCAGAGAGTGTCGAGCATGGTGTCGAGCAGTCAACAAGGGTTGATGCATGTGAGTACTCGCTGAACGAAACAAACAAACACATTAAAACAATGGCTAGCTGTTGTTAGCTGTTTGAACTACCCGCCTCACTTCCGGGCTTCACTGATTCGCTAGCCCTCCACCAATGAAATTGCTCCAACTGAAAGACTGCCCGCTGCCCGACGACATCTACGACGACCGACGTCACGGCACACACCAAACAGATTTGTGTCCCCGCCCCTTCCAGACTCTCCGACGGCGATTATCGGGCCGGTGTGTCCGGGCCTTAAGACTCCTCTAGGTGCTGCTTTTCTCTACTGCCACAGATTCATATTTTGAACAATTAGGAAAGTCGGTCAAGTGGAACACAAGTCTTTCAACAGTTACTGCTTCTGACCTTTTCCCCCAGAGTCCTGTAAGAACAGCAGAGATACGTCAAACTGCCCACTCAACAGCTCAAGAACTCGAGGAAGAAAACTCGAGGAGGAAAACATAATAACATGCAACCTTAATCATGATATTAAAATAACTGTCGACACAGCACACCTAGAAGCCAAACAGCTCAAACCGCACAACGTCTCGCCATCCAACCATAGCCCATGACTCGCCTTCACATCATGAAGCCACTCATCTAACGACCATTATGTGAAATATTATTTTAAATGTTTGTGCTGAGCTGATCAACCACAATACCCGTCTATCTGCCTAAGCATCAAAAGGGGCATGTGTGCTGATCCATCACCGGAAACCACTTGTTAAAAAAAAGCAGTTCCTGTTGCAGTCAGACTTGAATCATTTTTAGCTTAAAATTGCCTCATTAGAGTGCTTGGTACTTTGATGATGCCACACCCTCTGTTTTGAAGTAAGTATTATTTCAAAAACAACACCTGAACTGACTTTGCCACCTAAACTGAAAACATTTAAAACCGGTTGCAAACGCAAAACAGGTCAGACACATAGAGCTGAGTGGGTGATGTGATGAAATGTAATCATGTTCTGACTGAATAAACACAAAATCGGGATTTTCGACGCCTGAAGTAGAGAGACGAATACCATTCATAAATAGAGTTGGGTCTATCTTTTGACATTTTCTGATACCAGTGCTGATACTATATGACATATATCCAAAATATACACTGAGAAATATTAACAGCCTTTTGTACAACAACCTTTAATGTCAGATAAAGTTAAACGTTAAGTAGACAAGACATTGAATCAGACATTTGATGCAAGCAGCGTTTTAAACTCTTTTGTTGTTTTGGACAAATTTTTTTATCGCCATTCGATGCCCAGCCCTATTCAGAAACATTGTTTGGTTTAAAAAACTCAAGCAAATGTCAGTTGACATCAGTATGTGTGTGTGTGTGTGTGTGTGTGTGTATTTGTAAACTCACTTTCTGAGTATTCCGGTAGAATGGGTCCAGGTCCTCCAGTGGTGTCGCCACCATTCCTTTAGGGATGTCCCCGTAGATGTAGGGCAAGCTCTTCCCAGTCTCCAAGTCTCTGTTGGGCTTGGGCTTGTTGTCGTCGTCATCGTCGCGGTAGCTACTGTCCTGCTTGGGTGGCTTTTTGTTCTTCTCCTCATTGATGCGCTGCTCAAGGGTCGCCAAAGATTCCGAAGTGAAATACCTGAAGCTATCAGGTCCTGGCGGAAGAAGGGCAGCAGCCATGTTTTCATCCTGCAGCTACTTGGTCTTTAGGTTTGTACCATCCACAGTAGCAGCTCTGCAGGAGAAGCAGACAGAGGAAGAGAGGTCAACCAAAAGCCTTTTATCTGGCATGTTGAGAAAGTAAACACCATATATCTAAAAAAAAAAAGAGCAATTGGATGTTACTTGTGATGAAATGCAATACAACCACTGTAAATGTTAAACATTCGATTCCACTGAAAGAATATACTTTATTACTGCATGAGGAACTACAAAAATGGCAGCCTGAAATGGCAAATTATTTATCTACAGAAAATTCCAATTTTTTCATACAGGCGACAAATAAAAGTTCCAGAGTAGGAAAAAACGATGAGAAATCCTGATTATAAAGGGTAATAGGACACAACGTGTTTTCCACAGTATTTTAACGATCATTAAGAATCTTTGAGATAAATATTATTTCTAAACATTTAAATTTTGTTTCACTTGAAGTATTTATGTTTCACTCTTACTAATTAAATAAAGATTTAAAAATATACCGTTATCTTAGTATATTTAGATATTTAGTTTCATGTCCACAAGGATTCTTTTTAGGCAGGCAAGAAAATGCCAATGCCAAAAAAATGCCAAAAATTAAAAGCTACGGTGCTTATAGTTAAGTGAAATGTGTCTGGACACCTTATCCTTCACTCGCTCCCTTAATTTTTCTTTATCTCAGTTAACAAGATAAGATGATCCTTCAGTGTTTCGGTGCTGAAGAAAAACAATGATAAGGGAAAAATATGTTTACAGACAAATACACACAGCATAACAGCTGCTCAGTGTGTGGCTGGTTAAACAGACTGGTATGGTTTGAGATCAAATACTGGGGCGATGGCCCTTGGAGCATAAGGTAACAATAGGTTAGCAGATTTAGTAATCCCCCATCAGAAATCTGTGTGTTTGTGACATGACTTTTGAGGGGCGAAAGATAAATATGATAGTAAATAGATCCTGGATGATGGTATCAAACATATTCCTGCTACATTTTGCATTCTATGTTAAGTACTTTGTTTTGTAATGAATCCTATGGTCTCAGAGAGAAAGATATAACAAAATGTACATATCTGAGAGACATTTTTGTCCGTTATGCCTGGTCTTCGTTCAGGCAACAACAGCATAAAGACGCGACTGAATGAGCAGACATTTCCCCTCCGATTTTGAAAACAAGCTCTACATGCGGGATTAAACGCAAGAAACAAAGACAATGGACCCATTAAAGGGTTTGGACTGCTTGTGATAGTTTGGACAGCCATGGAAACGCTAACAGAAACCTCAGTGCAATAAATGGCTGCATGAGTCAGTAGAGCCTTTTTCCCAAACACATTCACATGAAACATAGCCACACCTGAGCTGAGACATTGACATATTTGAAAGATGACAAATGGCTGTAAGGATATCATTTTGAGTTACATTTTCAAACATCAGAACTCACCCTTGTTCACACTGACATTACACACAGACACTAACCGGGGCCTATGGGGAGTGGTGGAGGGAAAGGTGGGTTCAGTGTAAGGAGAGACACCACCATCAAACATATCTTAATGGAAGGGCCTGTCACCTGGCCTAGTCTACTCTCTTGCATAACCTTCCCTCGGGGATCAATAAAGTAGTAGGCCAAAACAGTCTAATGAAAATAAAACAAAAGGTGTTAAGCTGATATCACATCACACACACACACACACACACACACGAAAACATGCAGCCGGTGAGAGCCAGGACGTCTGTTTTAAAATGGACCCCGGAACCTTGCAGTCACTGAGCCTTCTGCTTGCACTGCTGGCGCTGTCCGCTCCAGCACCACAGGAGCACGCATGCACACACAACACATATATGCATGAAAACATGATACATTGAAGCCTGATGTAGAGGCATCGTCCTCACAGAGGAAAGAGGGGCACATTCTAGCATCTTCTCAAATCATTTCTAGCATCCACGACAGACGCGGTGAGAAATGGAGACTTGTTTACAAAATATTTTAATTAAGGAGAGCCTTGCTTTAGGCACAATGATGTGCTAGTAACATCCCCTCATATATTTTAGTGAATAATATATTTTTTAAAGACCTGCTTTGCCAAAGAGACGCGTACAACCTCGCGCCCAGGGAAGTGGCCCGCTATAAGCCAAATTGGCCAAAGCGCTTCTGCTGCCGCTGCAGTGGGGGTTTGTATGTTGAAAATGTCACGCTGTGGTAAACGCTACCTGGGATTTTTCAAAGTCACATGTGTGATGTCAATGTATCGTAATAAAATAGAACAGTATGTCCCTGTTGTTACAGCATATAGCCTAGGCTAAGATTACTTTTTTCCATTCGGGATATTCTGTGCGTTTTGCGCGTTTCCTTGAATGATCTGCACCACACCCGTGAAGCCATGACGACTGCCAAATCAATCAAGGCTCTATCTGTGCACAAGATAGCTGACTGATGAGTGTGAAGCTAGATATTATATATTTTAACGCGATTTGGAACACGAGATGAAACGTGAAATAGGCTATAAAGCTGTGATGGTGCCACTGCCACACCAAATTCACCTGGAGGGATGTATCCTAGATTTCTTGGCGGTTGATGACGGAAGGAGGATCAGGCTACTCACATAGCATCAGCCCCATCTCGAAGCGTTGCGATGTTTAGGGTATATTATCCTCTAGTCCGCAGGGTTTCAAATAAAATCAAAAACAAGTGACAACAATTAAAAAAATTATTTCCCGTTTTGTTGGACCGGTCAGACGGAGCCCTATCTGAATCAGTGCATTTTCTCGAATCAGTGTCTGATCCTCGACGAATTATTTAATCCGACAAAATCCGACATTTGACATCAATTGATCAATAATTCCCTTTTTCCCTTTGCCCTGGTCCGACTGAAAGATGCTCACCAAACGCAGACACCCTCTTCCATCTCGCTCCCACCCAGATACAAAAAAAGGAAAAAAAGATGCGGGGCAGTGTGCAGCTCTGCGACATTTACGCAAGGATACCGACCGAGAGACAATCTGCCCCCGCCTAACAACACATTTTTCCCACCCGATTATAAACGAAAGATACTCACTCTGTAAGCTTTACAATTAATCCAGGTAGCCGTTGCAGGTCTGCAGATGTGGAAAATGTTGGGGAGAAACTGCGGTTGTCGCCATATTGTTGCTGCTATCTTCCCCCTCAGCGCGAGCAGTTACCCTGCATAATTGATGACTCTCAGCAGGATGTAAGGGAGTGTCGGCATGTGCAGCTTCGAAAATTGCAAAGGTCATTTAGGCCTGCAGCCCCCAAACCTCAGCGCGTGTACTACTCACAAAATAACAGGCACCCTGTGTTCAGAAAAACGAGCCCGGGGTGCAGTAAAACACACGCAAGGTTTTCCATGACAAACGCATTGTCTCGCGTGTGTTCAGGGCTGAGGTTATAGTGCAGGAATTGGCTGCCAGACTGTGGTCATTCACTCAGCGGCAGCTTGAATGAGATACAGAAAGAGGAAGACGTGTTTTAAAGCTATGGTACGTAAAACATTTTTTAAATAAATATCGTTACAATCAAGTCATTGTCTAATGTGTTGACACAATGTTGATCAAGCCCATCAGCTCCATAAAACTTATTCTGGCATTATCAGTGTACATATTCCTACTATACAAGGAATAAAATGCATGCATAATCATCAAAGGCTTAGATGCAAACTTGTAATTACTCCGAATTCCTAATGGGGGCGACAGAAGTTAATACTAGTAACTTCTGTCGCCCCATTATGATTTCTGAGTATAGGCTATAGCTTTAAAATTGTATTCTGGGGCATAGTTTATCACTTTTCTTTTTCCATGTCCCATGCATTCAAAAACATTTTATGTGTCTGGGTCATGGTCATGGTCTGGGTAGGCTTATTTTTGACTATGTAACCAGGGGTGGATTACTGCACGGGCACACCGGGCACAGGCCCAGGGGCCCAAGGGCTCAGGGGGGCCCTTAGCCAGAGATACTAAATCAAATCAAATCAGTTTTATTTGTATAGCCCAATATCACAAATAGATATTTGCCTCAGTGGGCTTTACATTCCATACAATATGATACAATATGACACCCTGCCCTTACACCCTTAGCTCGGCTGAGAAAAAAACCTCCAAGTAAAAAACCCTTTACCGGCATAACATTTTTTTTTTTTTGACGAAATCTCAGGGAGAGTCGACAAAGTAAGGGATCCCTCTCCTAGGACGGACATGCTGCAATAGATGGCATAAGTAGAGAAAATCACAAAGGAATTTGATCATTGACCAGATGTTTACATGGTAATACTAAAGTAAAGCGTGAATAGTGTGGATTAGGGCTGGGCAATATGACGATATCATATCGTGGACGATATGAAAGTGTCTACCGGGAGAGATTTGGCCATACCGTTTATACCGCGGAGAAAAAAAGTTCAAGTGGCGGGAGCTTAGATAGAGCGGGAGGCAGCTGTCCCTCCGAGTCCCTACAGTTACACTGCAGTTACACCGCCGCGCCACACGGGGGCTCTGCAGCAGAGTTCTGGGCTGCAATACAGCTTCTCTACCCGCAACAGAAGAAGCCTCATCTGTTGCTCTAGCTTTTAAGCTCCGGTGCGCCATACAGTTAACAAACCAACTCCGTGTCACGGTGGCAGAGCAGCTGGTATTAATGGTCAAAAATGTCATCGGGAAAAGGAAACTTGCTGCTGTGTGCGGCGCTTCAGCGTGCTGTTGCCGTGATGCAGAGTTGGCTTGTTTTAAGCCGCAAACTACATGGGTTGGCTCTCGTGAGCTAGCTGGCTAATAATGACATCTTTAGCCTACTCGGGGCTTCACCCCCGTGCTGTTATTGTTGGAGACAGCCAGCAAGGCTGGTTTTATGTAACTTTAAAACATGTCAAACTTGAAAATATTATTTGTGTTGAAGCTGGAGTGAAAGTATTACCAGACATTTGCTCATTAGTTAATGTTGTCAGCTTTTTTAAATGAAGATGAGCAAATACTGCAGGAAAATTCAAGTCTTTCATTATTTTGATATAGGCTACTATCAATTGGAAAATGTAGGCTTTTTTGGTTGATGCTGTCATTTTTATTTTGCACTGACTAACTAAAGCCAGACTGATGTGGTATTTTGCACCAGTTTCTCTTTTGTATGGAAATTTAAGTTCCAAGCTAAAGATGAAAATAATCTAATGTGATTAAAGTTCAGTATGGTTATTGTAATCCATTTAATTTAAAGGAAACATACTATATTGTGATATATATCCATATCGTGATATAAGATTTGGTCCATATCGCCCAGCCCTAGTGTGGATGAAGGAGGACTTCAGATGCTGCCAGAGGGGGGACCGGATCCACAGTCTCGTTTCACCAGGGAAAACTAAGGTTTCCAGCGCCGGGATTACATCCCACGTCTCCAGGTGGCGTCCTTAACCGCTGACGATCCATTCTCAGATGCTGCCAGAGGGGGGACCGAATCCACACCGTCTCGTCACCACCAGGGAAAAACTGGAAGAGGACAGAAAGACAACCAATGAGCGAAGCAAAAATGTATTTAAAGATTGAACAAGCATGCGAGTAGAAAGAGTACTATCCTGATGGACAGTGAATCAGTGCTGATGTGAGGCAACAGCAGGCAGGGAGCGTCCATTCCTAGGACGGCTGATTCCGCACAGAGCTCAGAGTCAGTCGAGTAGCATGGGGAGTGCTTGGTAAGGCCCCCGAGCGGCACCGGGCAAGCGGTCTTCCGTACACCACAATTCCCACGTCCGCCTGTCGGACGGGGATTCGGTGCTGGGCTCTTCCCTCTTTGCTCACCGCTACTGAGGGAATCCTGGTTTGTTTCTTTTCCTCCGCTTAGTAATATGCTTGAATTCAGGAGGTTGTCTCGTCTGATCTGAGGTCGTAGTCAAATGAGCAGTGGCCGAAGATGGGGAGTCTCACGGAGCTTGACGTAGCTGGGTACCCCGCCGCGGGGAGGGCCGACACGTCCCAGCCCACCCAAACCCCAGTGGCTACCCATCCCCAATCCCCCGCTAGAGCGACACGTCGAAGCTTAGGCAGGCGTAACGCGGTCGGCACGGAGTACCAGAGGTCCACCAGCAGCAGCGCCCGACTCATGCGGGCCCGACGGGCCTGATAGTAACTTTTCATGTCGCATAGTCAAAGAGCTCAGTCACTGATTTCAATAACAGGGTCCAAAAAGGAATAGCCTAAATAGAAGGATACTCATTAAAAGCTAGTTAAAAACAACAGCATTAGTAGCTCTGTCTAAAGGGCTCCATGAGGGGCCTTGAAGGCACCCTCACACATACAGAAATAAGCTTTCTATATGTAAATGATATACTGTTACATATAAAGTAGCTATCCACCCTTTATCTGTTGAAATGGGCCCCTCCATCATAGAACATGGGTCTGCAGACCAATCTACTGTACTGTTTTTACAGTTGCAGAGTAAAGAGTGCTGCCTGTTTAAGAAAAATCTGAAAAATAATGTTCCTTCTGCATCTCAGGATTTGATATAGCCTCTAAAATTTCCTTTCATAGGGCAACAGATTGATGCATTTTACTCCCTCCAACAGTATCCCAAAATCCTGTGGGAAACACTGACTTCCTTAATATGTTGTTATCATTAATTGTGTATCTGTGTGGAAAAGTCAGTGTACGTGACTGGATAGGGAGGAGAGGGGGGCCCTTTAAGAGTTTGTGCCCAGCAGGGGCCCATTATCTCATAGTCCGTCTATGTACAGTTGTGGTCAAAAGTTTACATACACTAGTGAAGATCATGTATGCCATGGCAATATAGGGTTTTTTTTCAATAAACTCTACAACTCTTATTTTTCTTTGATGGAATGATAAGGAGCACATATTTCTTTGTCACAAAAACCATTCATGAAAAAATTTTCTTTTATGAATTTATTATGGGTCTTTTGAAAATCTGCTGGGTCAAAAATATACATACAGCAATGTTAATATTTGGTTAAATGTCCCTTGGCCATTTTCACCTCAATTATGCACTTTCGGTAGACATCCACAAGCTTCTGGCAAGCTTCTGGTTGAATCTTTGACCACTCCTCCTGACAGAATCGGTGCAGTTCAACTAAATTTCTTGGTTTTTTGAGTCGGACTCGTCTCTTCAGCACAGTCCACATATTCTCTATGGGGTTTAAGTCAGGACTTTGGGAAGGCCACTCTAAGACCTTAATTCTAGCTTGATTTAGCCATTCCTTCACCACTTTTGATGTATGTTTGGGGACCCAACTACGTCCAAGACCCAACTTTCTGGCTGATGATTTTAGGTTTTCCTGCAGAATTTGGAGGTAGTCTTCCTTCTTCATTATTCCATTTACTTTCTGTAAAGCACCAGTTCCACTTCCAGCAAAACAGGCCCACAGCATAATACTACCACCACCATGTTTGACAGTAGGTATGGTGTTCTTGGGGTGAAAGGCCTCACCTTTTCTCCTCCAAACATATTTCTGGTCATTGTGGCCAAAAAGCTAAATTTTTGTTTCGTCTGACCACAGAACTTTCCTCCAGAAGGCCTTGTCTTTGTCCATGTGATCAGCAGCAAACTTCAGTCGAGCCGTAAGGTGCCGCTTCTGGAGTAATGGCTTCCTTCTTGCACGGCAGCCTCTCAGCCCATGGCGATGTAGAACACGCTTGACTGTGGACACTGACACATGTGTTCCAGCAGCCTCCAACTCATTGCAGACTTGCTTTTTGGTGGTTCTTGGTTGACTCTTGACCAACTTTCTCTCAGCAGCAAGTGATAGCTTGCGTTTTATTCCTGATCGTGGCAATGATACAACTGTGCCATGCACTTTATACTTACAAACAATTGTTTGCACAGTTGATCTTGGGACCTGCAACTGCTTTGAAATGGCTCCAAGGGACTTTCCTGACTTGTTCAAGTCAATGATGCGCTTTTTCAGATCCGTGCTGAGCTCCTTAGACTTTCCCATTGTAGTATTTCTAGTGAATGTGTCAAACAAGCCCTATTTACATGGACTGAAAGAAGTCACCAGCTGGAGTCAATCATAATCACTTGTAAGAAGTTAGGAGGCCATGCCAAAAAGCAAATAGGATTGAAACAACTTTTTCTACATCATCAAATTGGTAATTCAAGGTGCTGTATGTATATTTTTGACCCAGAAGATTTTGACACATTTTCAAAAGACCCATAATAAATTCGTAAAAGGACCATTTTTCATGAATGTTTTCTGTGATAAAGAAATATGTGCTCCTTATCATTCCATCACAGAAAAATAAGAGTTGTAGAGTTTATTGAAAACCCTATATTGCCATGGCATACATGATCTTCACTAGTGTATGTAAACTTTTGACCACAACTGTATGTAACTCATGCCTAGCTAACATGTCAAGCACATGTAGGCCTATAATTTAAAAAAAATATTTTCAATCTATTTCATATAGGCTATGCTAGCTAGCTCACTCTTCTGCCCACCTCCCAGAAGTCTGCCATTTAATAGGCTATCACACACTAATATGTAAACAGGCAACTATTCATTTGGTAAACTAGCTGCTGCCATCTGCATTGTGTCGCTTTGTAGGCTACGAATGAACAAAACTGAACAGACCTTAAAATAGGTGGGCGGCTAACACTTTACAGTTGTTTTTTCAAAGTTGTAGGCTATTTTTCACGAGCTCGTTTCTCTTTAGCCGCCGGGCAAACGACCTACACGTGCACGTGACGTCATGTGTCGGAAGGAACGGAAGTTGTTTTTGTTTTCGGTCAAAACAAACAAACAAATAAGTCTCGATGAGGGTTTCAACTAAATGGAGTTAAAGCTGCTTTTGTTGTCTTTGACTGCTCTGTGTTTGACTGCAGTGACTTCACCGCAGCACAGTGAGTAAAATCAGAGCCTGGACATAGCCAAACATCCTCTATCTTTTTTGTACGCTATAGACTATTGTTTGGCTTATAAGAAAACGTATTTTGAATTACATATACAGCTAATTTTAAAGGGCGACTGTTACACAGCAGTCAGGTAACTAGTAACCGCATGTGCTTTAAAGGCGGACAAGAGGGCTTTATCAGAATCTTTCTCATAAAGCAGAGATTGTCACTAAGATTATTTAGCCTAGATGGTAGGCCTACAGTAGGCCTATATGGATAGACCAATTCATAGTCAATAAGTCTGATTGACAATAAAGCCACTTTTGATAATTCCTCTTAAGTAGCCTGGTTGAAAAGTTTACTAAAATAATATGTTGTGACATAGATAGCAGCAGGAATAAAACTCTTTAAAATGCAAATAAAATTTCAATAGCAACAAACCCCTGCTCAGTTTTAATACACTCGGGTTCTGGTTTTTACCAGTTTACTTTGTCTGGTATGACCAGAATTATACTGTAGTACATTGGGTTTTGTTATTTTCAGTCATAAAACATATTAATTTTAATTTTTTAATTTTTCCTTTATTTATCCTCGAAAGATCAATTGAGGGGTGACCCTCATTTACATTGATGTTGAGTAAAAATACAATACACAAACAAACACAATGCAAATATACAACAAGCTGACAAAGATAAGAACAATTAAAACATTCAGATCAAATGAGTGAAGCAGAACATAGCCTAATTAAAACAGTTACAAGTAGAGTGGGGCTGATTCAAAATAATATGTTTAAATTGGTTAACGAATATGATGGTATTTATTTCAATTTGATGTTGTAAGTTGTTCCAGGAGTCAGGGGCACTGTGGCGTCACAGAGTCACACACATTGAACACACTGCTGCTACTGTCACATGAGTGACTCCAACAGAGTTAACTACAGGATGATCTTTACAACAATAACATGGAGACTTTATTTGATTGTGTTTGTGAGGCTGTGGGCAGCGGCCCCTGGTCAGCCACCCGGGTGCTTCTCGTGTAGTCGGTGGCCGAGAGGCTCGTGTGGGCGCGTGGCCCTGGCAGGTCAGCATCCAGATCCAGTCCAGGCACCACTGCGGCGGGACTATCATCAGTAGCCTCTGGGTGCTCACTTCCACACACTGTTTCTACAAATACCAGTGAGTATACTGCTTTTTACACACCACCCTGATGTGACCCATCGATTGGTTTACAGCAGACTCACACTGTGCACGAGAACTAAACCAAATAATGTGAACACATAGCATGTAAAAACAGATGCAAATGTGAGAAATGTTATAGATAGATAGATAGATAGATAGATAGATAGATAGATAGATAGATAGATAGATAGATAGATAGATAGATAGATAGATAGATAGATAGATAGATAGATAGATAGATAGCGTACTTTATTTAAAAGTGTTTCAGTAGTAATAATACAAATCATTCACACAAAGGAAAAAAACGACATAACTTTAAAAATCCCAGTTGGATGTATACCCAAGCTGTTAAACATGTCTGGCACCCAACACCTTTGTTAACGAAACCACTCATAAAGCTTCAAAGAGGCCAAATCACCTGGGACCTACGTTGTACACCCGCACTAGTTTTAAGAAAACCTAACATCATCTAAACATTTATTTATTATTTGAAAAGAAAGAGGCTTTGAATAGTAAACTAAGTTATATATATGATACGTACAAGGCAAAAACAGTACTTATTATACTCTCACCAATACAATAAAGGATCCAGAATCACAGGGATTAAACCTGCAGTGTGTAGAATTTTGGGTTTTATTTCCTAGCAGATTTTGTAGAAAGTAATTATAATGTCCATAAGTACATTTAATTTAGTGCATAATAGCTGAAAAAAATGTTTTCAATTATTATTTTTCCCTTAGAAAGGGTCTCATATATGTCCATATTTCTGCATATTTTGGACCAAGGCCTAGTGCCGCCATCTTGAAAGTGTCATAGTTGGAATGTCATCAGGTGCATTGTTTAAAATTTAGAATTGTTCTTGTCCTTGAAGGCCACTGTAGCTTCTGTTATTATTCGAAAGGGTTGGGGTTACCCAGGGAGTGTTGCATTCTAGAACTTTGTAGAACTTTCTTGATGATGTCATATTACACACTGCACCTTTAATAGAACCTGCCTTTGTGTGATCTTTAAGATGGTGCAGCTGGCCTTGCTCGTAAAGGAAAATAGGGGTAAGTGGGTGAGAGTTGGCGTGAATCAAAAGCAGTCCTTAAAGGTGCAGTGTGTAATATGACATCATCAAGAAAGTTCTACAAAGTTCTAGACTGCAACACTCCCTGGGTAACCCTTTCGAATAATAACAGAAGCTACAGTGGCCTTCAAGGACAAGAACGATTCTGAATTTTAAACAATGCACCTGATGACATTCCAACTATGACACTTCCAAAATGGCGGTGACAAGGCCTTGGTCCAAAGTATGGAGAAATATGGACATATATGAGACCCTTTCTAAGGAAAAAAATAATAATTCTAAAAAAAAAAATCAGCTATTATGCACTAAATTAAACGGACTTATGGATATTATAATTACTTTCTACAAAATCTGCTAGGAAATAAAACCCAAAATTCTACACACTGCAGGTTTAAAGGTGCAGTGTGTAATATGACATCATCAAGAAAGTTCTAGAATGCAACGCTCCCTGGGTAACCCCACCCCTTTCGAATAATAACAGAAGCTACAGTGGCCTTCAAGGACAAGAACAATTCTAAATTTTAAACAATGCACCTGATGACATTCCAACCATGACACTTTCAAGATGGCGGCACTAGGCCTTGGTCCAAAATATGCAGAAATATGGAAATATATGAGACCCTTTCTAAGGGAAAAAAAATAATTCAAAACGTTTTTTTCAGCTATTATGCACTAAATTAAATGTACTTATGGATATTATAATTACTTTCTACAAAATCTGCTAGGAAATAAAAACCCAAATTCTACACACTGCAGGTTTAAGTCATAAACAGTCATCTTCTTCTCTGTTGTGTTCAGAAGGTTCAGAAAGCATTTCCGCGTGGTAGCAGGACTTAATGTGTTATCCCCTCGGGAAGATAAAGCCCAGATCCGATCCATCAGCCAATTCAAAATGCACGAGGGCTACAATGAAATCACGTGGGACAGTGACATGATGCTCCTTCTCCTCAACTCTCCCTTCAACTTCACTGACCGCGTCCAGCCTGCCTGCTCTCCTCACAATGTGTCTCACGAGTTCCTCCTCAACTTTAGCCACTGCTTCATCACTGGGTGGGGCAGCAACTCCTTCAAAGGTTGGTATAAAAAGGTACTCTGAAAGTTATCATTTACAACAAGACACATTAGCAATCACTAAATCAATAAGTCATTTAAAATGATAAATATCTCTTTACATAGTAGATTTAGCATTTCTCTTTTATTACATTGTCAGACTCAGGATGGGCAGTTGAAAAGATCACTAGATTCAGCAGAACTAAAGATAATGCGCTTTTTATTCAACAAATTCTTCTCCTGGGTTGCTTCATTGCTCACAATGCAACTTCACTGGATTCACTAAAAAGTTGCCTAAAGCAACTAAAGAGAGTTCTGGTGAGTTCACTTTGTTCTGACTCCACGCTCCAAGATTTATTTTCCTCCAAACATTTATCAGAGTTCATGCAGCTCCCCCTGGAGTCACAAAAGGCTTCATGCAACTATGTATGTGCATATTAAAACCAGACTTCATCAGTAAACAGTAGGGAACACAATATAAACTATCTTAGCTAACAAAGCTATTGCATTCTTCAATCATTGGCTTTCATGAAGTGTTTATTAATGCTTATTTTTATTTATTTAGGTAATTTTTAAAACATTTCTAAAATAATTGCATCGACGGAAAAGGTATGGGCCGAAGCTAAGGCTTGTTACGCCTAAACTTTCACTTTGTTTATTCAGATGATCAATTATTTTAAGTCATTATTTATTTATTTATTTATGTTTTGCAGATCAGGACTGACTTTTTATAATAGAACAATTAAATTGATGTTTATTCTTTAGTAAAGCTACAGCGTATCAGGTCCAAAATTCATTTGATTAATGACATTTAGAAGCTGCAGCCTGGACTGATCCTTAAAAACTTTGATTCTTTATGAAAGATTTGCCACGGCAGATTTTTTTCTCCAAGATTTTTTTACTAACATAATCCACCATAAGATAGTGGTCATATCAAAACACGTATGGCTGCAGCAGCAAAACCCCTGTGTGTGGACATTCGAATGAGGGTGCTCTTAATGGCTTATGAATTGACCTTTTGATTTGTAAGAGGGAGAATGTGTAATTTCAACTTTCAAAACATACATAGTCTCTCCTATTTTCTTATTTGTGCCTCTGATTGATGCGATTTGGCTTTAATCTTAGTACACAGCTGTGAATGCACTGAAACTGTTCTACTTCTTTGTCTTTCTTTTGTTGTTTTTTACTGTAATGCAGTTTTTTAAATTGGTGTCAAATGTATTAGTTTAAAGACATTTAATGAATAGTATACAGTATGTCACAAAAGTGAGTACACCCCTCACATTTCTGCACATATTTTATTATATCTTTTCATTGGACAAAACTTAAGAAATGACACTTTGATACAATGTAAATAAGTCTATTTACAGCTTGTATAACAGTGTAAATTTACTGTCCCCTCAAAATAACTCGACACACAGCCATTAATGTCTAAACTTAAGGCAACAAAAGTGAGTACACCCCTGAGTGAAAATGTCCAAATTGGGCCCAAAGTGTCAATATTGTGTGTGGCCACCATTATTTTCCAGCACTGCCTTAACCCTCTTGGGCATGGAGTTCACCAGAACTTCACAGGTTGCCACTGGAACCCTCTTCCACTCATTTATGACGACATCACGGAGCTGTTGGATATTAGAGACCTTGCGCTCCTCCACCTTCCGTTTGAGGATGCCCCAAAGATGCTCAATGGGGTTTAGGTCTGGAGACATGCTTGGCCAGTCCATAACCTTTACCCTCAGCTTCTTTAGCAAGGCAGTGGTCATCTTTGAGGTGTGCTTGGGGTCGTTATCATGTTGGAATACTGCCCTGCGACCCAGTTTACGAAGGGAAGGGATCATGCTCTGCTTCAGTATGTCACAATACATGTTGGCATTCATGGTTCCCTCAATGAAGTGTAGCTCCCCAGTGCCGGCAGCACTCATGCAGCCCCAGACCATGACACTCCCACCACCATGCTTGACTGTAGGCAAGACACACTTGTCTTTGTACTCCTCACCTGGTCGCCGCCACACACGCTTAACACCATCTGAACCAAATAAGTTTATCTTGGTCTCATCAGACCACAGGACATGGTTCCAGTAATACATGTCCTTAGTCTGCTTGTCTTCTGCAAACTGTTTGCGGGTTTTCTTGTGCATCATCTTTAGAAGAGGCTTCTTTCTGGGATGACAGCCATGCAGACCAATTTGATGCAGAGTGCGGCGTATGGTCTGAGCACTGACAGGTTGACCCCCCACCCCTTCAAGCCCTGCAGCAATGCTGGCAGCACTCTTGCGTCTATTTTCCAAAGCCATCCTCTGGATATGACGCTGATCACGTGCACTCAACTTCTTTGGTCGACCGTGGCGAGGGATGTTCTGAGTGGAACCTGTCCTTTTAAAGCGCTGTATGGTTTTGGCCACCGTGCTGCAGCTCAGTTTCAGAGTGTTGGCAATCTTCTTATAGCCTAGGCCATCTTTATTTAGAGCAACAATTCTTTTTTTCAGATCCTCAGAGAGTTCTTTGCCATGAGGTGCCATGTTGAACTTCCAGTGACCAGTATGAGAGAGTGAGAGCAATAACGCCAAATTTAACACACCTGCTCCCCACTCCCACCTGAGACCTTGTAACACTAACGAGTCACATGACACTGGAGAGGTGAAAATGTCCAAATTGGGCCCAATTTGGACATTTTCACTTAGGGGTGTACTCACTTTTGTTGCCTTCAGTTTAGACATTAATGTCTGTGTGTCGAGTTATTTTGATGGGACAGTACATTTACACTCTTATACAAGCTGTAAACTGACTACTTTACATTATATCAAAGTGTCATTTCTTCAGTGTTGTCCCATGAAAAGATATAATAAAATATGTGCAGAAATGTGAGGGGTGTACTCACTTTTGTGACATACTGTATAACATACTAAAATGTTTTGTTTTTTCCTGTACAACATTTGTCAACAACTATAACTTCTCCTATTGCGACAAATATTTATTTTTGACATTTGCGTTTTAACATATTGTGATTCACTATCTGTTTAAAAAACTGCTTATGAATGCTAAATTGGTACTGTAGGCAGGATGCTGAACCGGTTACAGGAGGCTGAGGTGGAGCTCATCGACAGGAGAACATGTAACTCAATCACATGGTACGCCGGCTCCATCACGGAGAACATGGTCTGCGCCGGTCTTGAGAGTGGGGCGGCAGATTCCTGTCAGGTGATGACTATGGACGTGTTTTTTAAAGTCACAACAGGCCCCTGGTTTGATTTCATTAGACGTGTGTTTGTGTGTCTGTGTGTGTCAGGGCGACAGCGGTGGCCCCCTGCAGTGTTACAGCGAGGACGAGGAGAGGTTCTACATAGTCGGCGTGACAAGCTTCGGACAGGGGTGTGGACTCCCTCACAAGCCGGGGGTGTACACAAGAACCAGCCGGTTTGCAGGTTGGCTGAAGACGAATCAAGCGGCCTCAGAGTCTGCTACACACAGACACAACATAAGACTCTCAGCTCTGCTCATCGCCGTTCTTACACTGCTCTGAAGTAAATAAATAAAAACAGTCTGTCAGCAATAAGTATAATAAGTAAATATTACTGTAATACATCAGAGTTTTTAAACCTTCACTAGTTTGTTTTGCCAAAGTAAGAACAGTTTTGGTGCACATTTTAAAGTTAATAAATAAATATTAAAAGAAAAACTTTGCAGGTATTGATATTTCAAGAATCCAACTTTAAACAACTTATGAACATTTATGGGGGCTTGGATTACCAAAATGTATTTAATATTATGTGTTACCAAATGGAAAGAGTCAGCCAAAGGGACACAGTTAAAATGATAATTAAATGAAAATCAAAATGGCAGACTCCATCAGAATGAACAGTGAGACTACATTCATTTTCCTCAAAGCCACATCATTGCCACAGAGAAAAAGCGTGCAGACTTCTTGAATCGATCTTCAACAAAACTGCATTACAACACATCAATGATATAAGTCCTACAGTTTACACAACTCAAAAAAGTTTCAAGAGTCTCATATACATCAATACATCTGAAACACAGCAGCAATGTTTTTTTTTTTTTAATTGAATTGAATTGAAAATGTTTTTATTTCGAACAAGTAAACAATAAAAGACAAAAAAGCAATAATAAACAATAAAATAAATTAAACAAGTGGACAGTTACAATAAAGTAATATTTACACACAATGAAAACCACAAATGAAAATAAACTGTCTTACACTTGCTTTACCTGTTCGAAAAGGGGTGAGAAGAAGAAAACTTATTTAATCTCACCCCTTCTCCCTGATTTATATATCTATAATGACTATTGGCTTCCTTATTAGTGATATAATAATATTTCAAAATTAATAATACATATTAATATATATTAGTTTTCAATATGATACAATTTGTTACCAATTGCATATTTATGTAATAATATCGTCGTATTTATCTAATAATATTGTCAAGTAATCTTATAATAATAATAATATCTGATTAAACATTCAATATTATATAAATACCGTCAAATATATACAAATATACATACATGTATACATCGAAATTGATCTTTCGAGGTTAAATAAAGGTTACAAACAAACAAACAAACATGTAAACATATACACTATGTTAATCTTCATCCCTGTACCTTGTGAAAATCAATTCTTTGTATTTTATTTTAAACTGGTTAATGTTTGGACATTCCTTGATCTCCCCACTCAAACTGTTCCATAGTCTCACCCCACATATTGAAATGCAAAACGTTTTCCTGGTCGTACGGACGTTGTTCACTTTGAAATTAAATTTTCCCCTTAAATTATAACCCCCCTCACGATCACTGAATAATTTTTGTATGTTTAAGGGTAATATGTTGATTTTAGCCTTAAACATTATCTGTGCAGTTTTAAATTCCACCAGATCTGTGAATTTTAATAATTTTGACCGTATGAATAATGGGTTAGTATGATCCAGATATCTCACATTGTGAATAATGCGGATTGCTTTTTTTTGGAGAATAGTAAGTGAATGTAATGACGTTTTGTACGTGTTGCCCCAGACTTCTGTACAGTAACTGAGGTATGGTAAGACTAGTGAACAGTAGAGAATACGGAGTGATTTTTGATCTAGAACCTGTTTTACTTTGTTTAATACATAAATGCTTCTTGATAGTTTTGATTGTACGTGTGTAATGTGTGATTTCCAACTGAATCTATCATCTATTATAACCCCAAGAAATTTATTTTCGTAAACTCTTTCAATTTCAACTCCATTTATATTGATATTTATTTGCGTGTTCATTCTATAGTTACCAAATAACATTATTTTTGTTTTGCTTAAGTTTAATGATAGTTTGTTTTTATCAAACCATGTTTTTATTTTGCTCATTTCCTTATTGATGATTTCTTCTAGTTGTTTTAAATTCTCCCCAGAACAGAAAATATTAGTGTCATCAGCAAATAGAACCAACCTCAAGACATTGGAAACATTACAGATATCATTAATATACAGGATAAACAGTTTCGGACCCAGCACTGACCCCTGGGGTACGCCACAAGAAATGTCCAAACATGACGACGAACAGTTGCCCAACTTCACGAACTGCTTCCTTTTGCTCAAATAGCTTTTTATCCACTCCAATACTATCCCCCTTATTCCATATCTTTCTAGTTTATTGAATAAAATGTTATGATTGATTGTGTCGAAAGCTTTTCTGATATCAATAAATACTCCTACTGCATATTTTTTCTGTTCAATGGCATTTGTAATTTCTTCAACTGACTCTATTAATGCAAGTGATGTTGATCTGTTGGTTCTGAATCCATATTGACTGTCATTAATTAATTTGTGCTTTTCTAAGAATGTGTCCAGTCTATTGTTGAAGATTTTTTCTAATATTTTGGAGAATTGTGGAAGTAGAGAGACAGGTCTGTAGTTGGTGAAGTGATGCTTGTTCCCAGTTTTATACAGTGGTATGACTTTTGCTGTTTTCATTTGGTTTGGAAATGTACCAGTTTGAAATGAGAAGTTACAGATAAATGTCAATGGTTTTGAAATCCCCACAATGACTTTCTTGACCAATGTCAAATCAAATCAAATCAAATCAGTTTTATTTATATAGCCCAAAATTACAAATAAATTTGTCTCGGTGGACTTTACATTTCATACAATATGATATATGATACAATATGATACAATATGATACAATATGACACCCTGCCCTTACACCCTTAGCTCGGCTGAGAAAAAACTCCCAGTAAAAACCCTTTACCGGGAATAAAAAAAAAAAAAAAAAAAAAAATTGAAGAAATCTCATGTCATGTCGATGTCATTAAGATCAGTAGACTTTTTGTTTTTAAATTTTGTAACAATATCCAATATTTCTTTCTCCTCTACTGCTTTGAGAAACATTGAGTAGGGATTTCTCTCCAATAATTTATCATAGCTTTCACCAGATGTCCCTGGATCAGGGATTTTTTCTGCCAGTTCAGGTCCAACATTTACAAAGAATTTATTAAAACTGTTAGCTACGTCATCCATATTATAATTTTCATTATCCTTATCAATAAAGTACTTAGGATAACTTATTTGCCTAGGGCTATTTCTTATAATACTGTTTAGTATATTCCATATTCCTTTAATATTATTCTTGTTATCATCTAATATTTTCTTATAATATTCTTTCTTGCTTGTTCTTATAATATTGATTAATTTGTTCTTATAAACTTTATATTTATTCTCAGCATCTTTAGTTCTATGTCTTATGAAATCTCTGTAAAGTGTGTTTTTCTTTTTACAGGCATTTTGTAATCCCTTTGTGATCCATGGGCATTTGGTATATTTTATTAGTCTATTGTATTCTTGGATTGGACAGTTTTTATCATATAATGACCTAAATATACTTAGAAATGTTTCGTATGCACCGTCAATTTCATTTGCTTGGTATATTATGTCCCAGTTCTGAGCCATTAAGTCGTTTTTTAGTGCATTGATAGATTCTTCTGACTTCACTCGTTTGTATTCCGTTTGTTTATCTAGCTTGTTTTTGTAATTGCAGTCATAGATTGTAAAGACTGGCAAGTGGTCACTGATATCATTAATCAATAATCCACTCATTACATTGTTTTCGATTTCATTTGTGAATATGTTATCAATCAAAGTGGCACAGTGGGATGTAATTCTACTGGGTCTGGTGATTTTCGGAATTAGGCTCATACTGTACATGGTATTGACAAATTCATCTGTAATGTTGTGTTTATTAGGATTTAACAGGTCAATATTGAAATCTCCACAGATAAAAACTATTTTGCTGTTTATTTGAGAAAACATGCCCTCTATCCAGTCCTTAAATATTTCAATGCTTGACCCAGGGGCCCTATATATACAGCTTATTATGACATTTTTGTTTTTTTCCTTGCAGATTTCAATTGTTATACATTCCAGTAAGTTATCAACCACAGTTGTCATACATTCCAATACCCTAAAGTTCAATGACACATCCACATATATCCACTCCTCCTCCACCCTTGTTTTTTCTATTATTATACCTGAGTTCATAACCATTTAGTTCGAAATCTATCCCTTTGTCCGTGTTGATCCATGTTTCAGATATGGCAATTATGTTGAATGGTTGAGTGAATTTCTTTAAATATTCCTTGATGTTATTGAAGTTTGCATACATACTTCTGCTATTGAAGTGTATAATTGATAATTTGCCCTTTGATGTAATGTTCCGGTTATACTGATCATCTGTGTAGTAGCAGCATATATTGTTGTCATTGTTAATATTCGAGAAGAAATTATTGTCCGGATCTATGTCATGTTCCAAATCGTGTAGATTGTGATCAGAGTACTCACATGTGTTTAACTCCAGTTGTTCATGCTCGCTTATCCTATGATATATTTGGCTGTTGATTCCACGTGTATTTGCACAATGTTAAGTTGTGGTGTAAAGCCTATGTGAATAATCGTAAACTAGGATAAAGAAAAAAATAACCTGTCAGCCAGTAAGTAAGATACTTTTTGGTTTGAATAAACATCTAATTCACTGTAGTTAAAAATATCAAGTGAGAAATTCTGGTGAAAATGTTAAAGAAGTAGTTGGACTGACACCTGGTGGAAGGAAGATGCTATTTCCCTATAATGCAGCAGCTGATTGCTGAAGCTGCCAGTAACATAAGGAGGAGAATTAAGAACAAGCACAACAAAACTTCTGACAAAGGATTTTTTTATTATTTGACATGAAACACATCCAATGACCATGTGACAGTGTTTATTGTCAGGTAAGACATGTTAGAAGTTATCGCACCATTGACTTGTTCAGAATGTCTTTGCTGCAGCTCGACAATGCATAGTAACAGTCGTTGAGGTATACATTGTGGGCCCTTGAGTTGTTTTTTTGTGTGTGTTTGTGTGAAAGATCCTAATTTTATTACCTCACATGTACGTTTGAAATGTTGTGCTTAGAATAACATTGGAGGTTTGATATGTGCGCCATTACGCACAAGACAACTTGATTTATTTTTGTTTTGAATGATAAAAATGGAAATGGTTGATATGTCACGTTGCCTGTTTTCATCAAATCTCAGAGCTGATGAAAACTGCTGATGATGCAGTAAGTGAAATCTTTGAAAATGTTGGCATGGAAAAAGAATGACTTATTTTCACACACACAAAAAAAGGGCATCCGGGAAGAAGCTTTCTTTGACAGGACATTGGAGGACAAAAGTCTTATAAAGTTTCCCTTATTGAATAGCACCAATGTCTATTGAAAAGGCTTGAAGGCCAACAGGAAATTATAAAACTTTATTGAAACTTGCTGGAGTGTAACAGTAGCAACAAAAAGCAATTATCACACACTAGCTCAGAAGCTTCACTTGATTATTCATGAGTAACTCTACAACTCGCCGCAGATACTGGCTCTCGTATGTCAGTTTCTGTCACTGAAGGAAAAGTGGTTTATCGATGTGTTGCACTGTATATGTCAAGCTGCTTCCAATTCCAACCAGCTGTTAGCAGAAGTAAAAAAGATTACAATCAGGGAAATATTGATGAAACCCCTATAAAATATATTTAATTCCAATTTTGGATGGAAATAACTAAAATACAGTGGAGGCGACGTAAAAAAAATAAAATAATGAACAAAGAAAAACAAGAAGAAAAAAAGTTTCAATATTCTGGGATACTTTTCTTACAAAAGATAAACCTTGTTGCACCAGAAGAAAGCCAAATATCACTGTTTAAACTGGAAACTCACAGACACTCCCTCATGGACACACACACACGCACATAAAATGATATTGGGAAAGTGCACATTGTTCCTGCCAAAATAATCTGAAACCTTTTTTTCTTTCAATTTTGCAATGTGATAAAAATAACAATGCAGAAAAATGCTGTCAAGTATGAAAGATCAGTCAAGTTTTTTTATATCAATAAAGTTCATATTCATGTACACATTAACGCCAGTAATACAGTATTTGACCTAAAATACAGACAACATCCTTACCTCTCATTTATTACCTCAATTTCTTGTTTTTAAAAGGAGGATTTTTCAAATTTTAAATCACGGGTTGTTTACAGATTGTTGTTCATTCCTAACGTTTTTCTTTTTTCAGTGTTACAGACATTCAGAAAAAATTGGTTTAAAATGATGAAATGACAAAGGCGTGAATGCAAAGACCCCCCTCCCCTTCCCCTCCTCCTCTAAAAAAATGTGATCCGAGTATGTTTTGAGTTAGAAACTGGTGCCTTATTCCACATGTCAAAAATTTTGGAATATTTTTTTACTTTCAAATACACTTATGCAGCTAGAAATGAAGGATCAAGCATAAAAAGTACGTTCCACAGGTTTAGTAAGGCAAAGTTCTGTCCTCTTCTTTTTTAGAAAATCAACAGTACAGAATCATATGTCACAATGGTGCAATTAAAGGCACTGACCTGCCTTCTGATGATCTACACTGATCTAATTGGCTGCAAGGCTAGTATTAAATAATATAAATTATGTTCTTTGTTTTAACATGGGAAACTACACACGGACTGAAAGCTATTGGCTCACTTCAATACAAGCCAGGAAAATCAATAACTTGAGCTGGAGCTGTAGATGTTCAAACTTTTTTGACTTTGAAAAGTCCGAAATATCCATGCAAAGTCCATTTGCGACCAGTGGATCTTCGAATTTTTTTAAGTCAAGAATGAAGAATCCAGCTTAAATCTTGTATGCTTTCTTTTTTTAGGCTCACATGTGGACATCAACTGCTCTCTTAATTTGCATGCACACCTAAACACCAGCTTCAACTCTTCTTCTGCGAATGTGTTAATTCTTAACAGTAATAAGAACTTTCTAATGGACCAAACTTCTACTCACCCGGAAATGTATTATTTTTGTGACACAGATCATCTTTAATTTCCATGTTTATGAAGCAAGAGTCTTTCTTTTCCCACACCAACAAATAATTCAAGTGTATTTTTTTAGTAATGTAATGCGTGAATGCCGGCAGCATGTTCCCTAAAGTATTTACAGTATGTGATGGGAGAGCCACGGTGCACCTGGAAATATTTCCCGACCCATGTGGGCTGCACTTTTTAATACTGATGTGGATTTGCTCTTGTGGAAAGCAGCAAATGCAGGGGGTTTCCCCTTGAGGCAGGTGAGACCCAAATTGGACTCAGAGGTGCGAGGACTTAAAGTGCAAGAGGGGGAAAGTCCAGCTCCTCTCAGCAGTTCCAGTGCGCCATCCTGCCTTCAAGAATTGAGGGGGGTTAAAAAAACTAGAACAAAAAAATGCAAGCACATGAGGATGAATGGATTAAAAACTAGGAATGGAAGGAGGGGAGGATTTTCTTTCTATGATTTAATTAAAAATGTCTTAAAAAACATGAATTGGAGCAATGAGGGTGAAGTGGGATGCTCACAGAGAGGATAAAGATAAAAAAAATTATCCAGGTAACAGATGGACCTACTACACGAGAGAACATGTTTTTCCCCCTCGGTAAAAATCAAAGTGACCCTGGACTGCAGCGATTGAGCAGGTGGAAGCAAAGAAGAAGTTTCTGAGAGGGAAGCAGGTTCTCACTACAGTACTCGTACTGTACTCAGTACTATAATCGCATTCCCACAGTTTGGTGTTTTGAATGTGTGTCTGAGGTCTAAAATTGGGGGTTGCTTCTGAACGCACCACCCAAATCCTTCTTCCTCATGAGAGTTCTCAGAGCCCGGCTCAGTTTTTCTGCATCTTTCCTGGGTTTTGGTGAGGTGGGCGGCTATCACATGTTGTAGGCCACGTAGATGGGGTCCAATTGGTCTGCCAGGAAGGAGTCTCGCAGATGCATCCTCTGCTTCTCTCCTCTGGAGTTGATGGGAATCACCCCAGGGTCCACGATGACCACCACCCCGACGATCAGGTGGTGTTCCTCCAGCACCACGTTGGTGACGAGGGGCACCAGGTCCAAGGCCTCCTGCTCCGAGCCGCTCAGCTCTGCCACCACCACCAGCAGGTTGGTCCATGTAAACACAGCACTGAGGAGCGAGAAGGGTAAGAGGCCCAGGCACAATTCATTCAGAAATGTTATACTGTGTGGATTACAGGCGATGGCATTTCTGAGTGTAAAAAATAAATAACTAAGAAAATGAACAGCACTAATTGAAGGACCTCACCTTTCTGCGATGCTGCGGTGGGTTCGAGACACGGACGTCTCGATGTCGATGGGGTGATAGCGTAACCCCCTCAACTCCAACGTTTCATCGAGGGAGCCCACCACAAACAAGGCATCATGCCGATCTGCAGCAGAAAATAACAAAATGACATGAATTTATTTTTTAAAGATTGTTTTTAGGGCTTTTTTAATGCTTAATTGATAGTTCAAATAGATAGAGATGAATTGGCGCAGAGAGGGGAATGATATGCAGAGAACGACCACGGGTCTGACTCAAACCGGACTCTCGGGTGGGTGGGGGCTCTTACCACTAC
The DNA here is from genome assembly GCF_949987685.1 of Ammodytes marinus. Taxonomy (NCBI): domain Eukaryota; kingdom Metazoa; phylum Chordata; class Actinopteri; order Uranoscopiformes; family Ammodytidae; genus Ammodytes; species Ammodytes marinus. The sequence goes on along the minus strand of NC_137211.1, from coordinate 11,401,816 downwards.
ACTGAATGAGGTCAACTTCTTTCATATAGCCTCTCACCTCCGCTTGCATCCAGCAGCTCAGTTCTCTTGATGAAGCCCAGGTAGCCTGTCCTGGCCCACAGAGTGTGGGGCTCACCGAAGCTGAGTCTGGTGTTGAAATGATCCGCCTGCAGGCTCTCCTCCCCATAGATAGTGTAGTAGCCACTGGCACTGTGAGGGCTGGTCACCCAGATCTGAAGACAAAACAAATCAGTTTCTATTGTGTGTGATGACCTATAAAATCTCGATTATATCCCAGATCAAATCACACAGTCAAATTAATAGATTGGTGTCCCTGCTTTGCTCTTTTTACTCTGTGCAGGTGAAACCTCTCAATAACTTGAAAAAACTGAAAAAATAAAATGTTTAAGTCTCAGAATCCCATGATCCTCTTTGCCCACTCACCTCCCCAAGATGTGAGTCTCCCAGCGGGCCTCTGGTCTCCGGGTTGACTATGATGACCCTCACTCCTGGTAGGATCTTAGAGGATAACAGAAAAAAGAAAATTCGGCTTCATGAATAAAACAACCACTTCAAGAACCTTTCTTGGACTGTGGCCGGCGTGAGCATCGCACACTGGAGTCTGTTTCATTATTAAACAATACTTACAGTGCCTGACTCCATGAGTGGTATACTCTGTGGCGCTCCTCGTTCCACCAGCCTCACCCTGATGGACACAGACAAAAGTCAGCCTGTCAATCAATCAATCGGTCCGAGTTCACCGACAACATTTGTTTTTACCTATCAGGTCATGTGACATGTGTACACTTTGTTCTGGCTACAAGTGTTTCCAGTCTTACCTGTCATGGCGCAGAGACTTCATGTCAACATAGACGGTGGAGGGATCTGGCCCAGCAGTTCCCTGAGGACAGTGAAAACCCAAGAATGTAAGAAAGCAAACCTTACCTGAAGCCGTTTGGCCCATTTAGACAATCAATTGACTACTATATTTCAGCATTACTAAGGAGTTGGCATGGAAAAACATGTGTGTAGAGTAGAATAACAAATGTTTTTATTTATTTTATTTCACCTTTACTTCTACAGGCAAGTCATTAGGAACAAGTTCTTAACACTTATTTACAATGGTGGCTTGACAAAGGACAAAAGCAACTTAGGGGAAAGGAAGGAGCGCTAGGTCATAAAATATAATAGACATTAACTATAGTTTTAAATAACATAGGGGAGAGTGGGGGGAGCTGTGCCACTTTTTACTCAAAATGACTTTAAAGTGAGGCTTTGACAATAATGTCTCCAACTAAAATGTGTATGTGTATTTCAGGATGTGGTGCATCCCTGGCAACAATAACTTTGGATCTGAAATAAACTGTTTAAGAAATAAAGCTTTCGGAAAAAAAGTTGTCTTATGGCACAACTTGCCCCCGGTGCGGGGTGAGTTGTGCCTTTGGAGAGAATACCATGGGGTAAATTGTGCCATTGATATGGCACAATCAATGTCTGTAGCTACTGGGGATGGGCGTTAGTAATCGAGTACTCGAGTACTCCTCGTTTCAAATGATCTCGATTGGTGGATGAGGAAAATCGTTTTTTGTTTTTTTTTAGTGTTTGTAGCCCTTAGGCCGGCCGCCCCTATTTTAAAATGTTGTGTACAAAACGGCACAAAACGGATATAAAGTTTAACAAAATTAAATATTTTGATCCAAGTTAAATAAACTAAGCGTTGTGTCAAACAGAAACCGCAAATAACTGCCACCTCCGTGCAGCGCAGCCAGTGTGTGGTCTCCACAGCACCGCGGAGCTGAATGCGGTGCTGGAAAACTTGGAAAGTCACGTCGGTCTAAAGAAGCCAGGCTGACTTCGGGCACATTCGAGCAAACGACATTTAAGAAGCCTTTATTATGGAATATAGGATTGAGATTCAAAAGCCGACGGTGTAACGTTCCGTTAACGAGGAATTAGTCGCGGTAATTAGTCACGGACAGGAGTGAGCATTACGCGGTTGGATAGGCCTACTACTTCTACTGCTTTGGTGAGTTATTTAGCCTATCTATGTGTTTAAATTGTAGGACAATAATTTTATTGTATTTGCTGCCCTTCTTATTTTAAATGTCTATTTTGAATGTTAGCCAACTACAGCCCATGCTTTTTTTCTCTCTCTTTTTTCTCTCTCCACCGCAGACCTACTCGATCGGTTTAAATTGTGGTCCGCTTATTTAATTACTTTCAGTTAGGAAAATGTGTTTTAAACTTGTGGAAAATAAATCCTTAATATCATATGGCAACTGTGACTGTTTGACATAAGCATTGAGCGCTTTATTGCGGTCAACCGTTGTTCTGTAGACAGATGCGTTGCGTCCTAAAAATAGAAAAAAGTTTGACGAGGAATCGATTGATCCTCGAGGAATGCAAGCGATCACACGAGTAGCGAAAACACTCGTGCCCATCCCTAATAGCTACTATTGCACAAAATGGTAACACTTACGTACGTTATGCAAATATGCAACTTGTTTGTTGAAATGTGGGAGCTTCCTCAGGGGCACTTTACACGGCCACGCAAAACGGTGCATACGCAGAAAAATTTCTGCGGTTGCACTATATCATTTACAGGAAAACAGCAAACGCAAACACAAACGCAGGCATGAACCGCAGATTTTTGAGATCACCTCCGAGGGAGGATTTTTTGGAAAACTTAACGGTTTTGGTTTCCTGTAAACACCGAAACCATTTCCCCTGATAACGCTGACGTCACGGCTCCACCCTCACACATGCGCATTGCGTTTGGATATAAATAGGCATGCGCCGTCTTTGTAGGTCCACGTGCGCCAGTTGGAAAACAACAACAACAATGGCGGATCACCGAGCTGTATTCATTGTGCTCATGGACGTTGTGCTGTTGCTGATGCATTTGTTATCGTGCCACCAATCGCTCCTACAAGCAAATAGGGAAAGAGTTGTGCTCTGCCTGTTTTTCTAGCTAAATAAACGTGTGTCACTTCTATATGCCAGGGACACGGCTCTACATTAAAAAAACACTATCAGCGTGCAGCGGTTAAGTTAGGCTACTGTTCAACAAAAGGAGCATTAAGGCTATGGCTTCACAGTAAAAGCATTTCACTGGCTAAACATTCATAGCATTTCGCTGGACACACGTGAGTTGACTTTTATTTTGAAGTACGCCTAACAGGAAAATATCCGCTCACGAAGCCCCTTCACTATCAGCAAGTCTGCTGTTTTTCCGAGTTCAATGCGGTGAAATAAGAGGACAGAAAGCTTGTCTTTTACAATATTTGTAACCCCAAGCTTACACCAACCGCTTTATGAACGTTAGTGGCATTAATTTTCGGTTACAGTAAGGTTTTATGCATCAAATTGTACCGGAAGAGCTATCTACTAGGCTGTGTCACCGCTGACTATTGGCTTGGCATGGCTGCTACTTCAGCGATTTCGGCCCGTTTCCTCTGAAAACTTTGTGTACGGGTGAAGATGTCAGATAAATTGTGTCTGAACGGGGGTTTTTTTTTTAAACCAAAAACGGGAAAACTCACGTTTTCACCGTGTAAAGTGCCCCTCAAGCTGCCATCTCTTTCCCGACAATCCCCTCTGTGCACGAACTCTTACATATGGTAATTAAACATTATAACACCTGCGGCTTATTGTCTAGTGCAGCATATAGTACGGAAAGTATGGTAACTATCTTACCTCTGCACTACTATCTTTGTTAACATGTGGATGTCTGGGTTTTATGTCTTATTTTATTTTTGTTAATTTACCTTCATGTTTTACCGACTGAATGCACTATGTACAGCACTTGCGAACTGTTATAAATAGGGCCCGACCGATATATCGGCCGGCCGATTTAATCGGCAGATTATAGCACATCTCCGAAAAATCGGCAATAGTCAAAATGGCATTTATTTTTATTTTTTTTCAAGCAATCATGTTGATTGAGATGCATTGCTGCCCCGGAGGTAGCCTACATGCATAGCATTAAAGTTATAGCCTATTAACAGCAGCATCAGGTGTGCTGTAAAACATTGGATTAATTCACACTTGACAGTTCACAATTGATAGAATTTATATAGTGCTTTATTGGAGGTCATTCAAAGACACTTTACATCATACATATAGAAAATCATACTTATAGAAAAAGTAAACAAAATAAAGAAAAATTAAGGATAAGGTTTGGAGTCAGGTGTAATTATGTTTTCTGAAAGAGGTGAGTTTTGAGTTGACTTTTGAATGAGTTTATTTAGTCTAAGATGCAGATTTTTGAGTTTGGAGGGAGGGAGTTCCAAAGGGTTGGGGGCAGATACATAAAATGCTTAATGTCTGAGTTTAAAAATGCGTCATGTCCAGGGCTGTACGCTTATTTTTTCAGGTGGTAGCACTGGTGCTAGCAAGCAAAAAAATTCAGTAGCACAAAAATAAATTTGGTAGCACACAAAGTAGGCTATGATTGAAAACTTGCATAACCTTAACCCTTGCATTTTGCTCTAATTACCTTTGAGCATGTCATCCTGGTCTCATTTGAGATTCACAATTAATATGATATCCTAGTGGGTGCAGTAATAATTGTAGAAAAATTAATAGGGGTGCACTGATTGCGATTTAGAAAAAAGAATCTAACCTGCCAATTGCAATTTTTTGCTGAGTCAGAATTATTATTATAATGTCCTTCTGTTAATTAAAACCAAACTTTAAAACATTAAACATAGCCTATTAAATTAATAAGTATACATATTGGTACAATTTAGGATAAATTAAATAGGTTGTTGTGAATGTGTTGGGAGTAGCTTTTCAGTGGCTTATTTAAAACTTTGTAAATAGACTAGGCTACTGTTGACTGCTCTCTGCAGCTGAATGAGTTGCCTTTCAAGCTAGAAAAAAGCGCTAACTTCCTGTTCTTACCGGCTTCAAAATAAAAGTCAACTAACGTTTGGCTAATAACAGGCTTTTAATGTGAAGGCGCACAGGAAATGTTCTGTTTGTACACGAGCTAACTTAACTGCGGTAATGTGCCGTCTCCTTCCGGTAATTGCCGTTGGTGAAGTTTTTATACCTAGAATCGCTGCACCCGCGGCGCACAGATCCCGAGCACACATCTTTCACCAGCCAAGTGGAGGGTGGATTCAATAACTTACTTGCCTAAGACTCATTTACCCGCAGTGTTAATATAGAGCCCTCTAAGCAGTGTTGTGCATCTCTCCTCTGTGTTTCAAAGAGACAACATCTGCTCATTATCAACCTGTCGCACGAGTGCTAATGGGTTCGTATTCATCATCGCACGTGATCAATTTCAGTAGCAAATGCGATCAAAACTGTCGCACTGTACAGCCCTGGTCATGTCACTTAAGACATATTTGTAACACTTTATTTGTTTTAGATAATGCATATTTCAATTAATAAAAAGTTCCTGTACACCTATCGACAGTAACAAGTATTTATATATATTTAAGGGTTCAAAAAAGTAAATTTTTTCAACATATATTTTGGGGACTAAAAAAAAAAAAAAATCGTCCGATTTAAATTTACCGTAATTTTTCTCTGAAAATTATCGGCATCGGCATTCAAAAATCCATATCGGTCGGGCCCTAGTTATAAATGTGCTTTTATAAATACATTTTACTTACTTATAACTCACCCAGGCACTTTGGCACAAATCACCCCAATCCCAGCATTTAGGGATAACATCGTGCTAACTGTATAGACTCAAGTGTAGCATACTAAAGCACTAAAACACGTGTCAAATGTTTTCAAACGTGTCTATAATTGTTCAGACACAATAATCAAAAAACTATCATAGAAATTTTACTTGGGAGGCAAAACTGTTTTTTGAGCTTAAATGTGCTTTTATCTTATTCCATGTGTCTCCTTTCTTTACAGGATTTTACTACTTCCCAGCTGGTACAACTCAACCCACTCTCCCCTATAATAAAACTTAAATACCAAACTAAAATTGACAATGAGAACACAGACAGCAGTCAACAAGTTTAACGCGACTACAGTGATTCACAATTGAACACTGTAGAGTCGGTGTGTCCTTATAAAACTAACCTGCAGACAGATGGCCAGGTTGACCCTGGAACCGAAGGCTGTGCTGACGGCGCGTGACGACAGGCCGAGATCTTTGAAGAGCTTGGAGAAGGACTGTGTGAGAGAGAGACGAGGACGTTCCTCTGCTATCACCACGCAGCTTCGCACGCATGACAGATTCAGACCCCGCGCCTGGAGACACGCAGGAACAGCTAAATCAGCACTGAAGCATCCAATTATTCATTACTATAAAATAGACTGATACAACATCCACATGCTGTAAACACTGAAATAGTCCATTTATTTTGTGAGTGTATGAGGGTGTGATTCTCACCTTCAGCATCTCTGTCTGAGTGCCCAGGCCTTTGGTGCAAAGCTCCATGACAGAGTAGGAGCAGAAAGTGTCTCTAATCTTGTACTGACTGAGCGTACTCAGCCACAGAGGCAGTGAGCTCTCCAGCTCCAGGGGAGGGATAAGGATGGACTGGTGACCTGAGTAAACACTGGCGGGAAAAAACACTTGTTACAGCAACAACGCCACATTTACAGTAAATAGCATGTTATATGTGACGTGATCGTCAGTCACACAGACACAGTGTGTATTTGTGAGTGTGGGTGTGTTACCTGGAGAGGCACCACAGGACAAAGCCCAGGCCACAGTACGGGTCCAGGCAGATGGCTATTTGGCGTGAGGAGTAGAGTTCACACTGCAGCTTAATGGAGCGGCACAGAGTACTGATTGCAGCATGAGACATCTGATGAGAAACAGACAGAAGCTCTTAAAAATATACTCAGTTAGTGCCACCTTCAACTTAACAATGTATATTTACTTGATGATTTTTTTTTTCATAAGCATTTTAATTTGAGTATTTAACTTTAAAAAATCCCCTACAAACAAATTCCTGAATATACAAAATTTCAAGTGAAGGCACCACAAGCAAAGCACATGTTTAACTTTACATCCCTCTGACTAAAGGGATTAAAAATGTTAATGACACAAACAGATAGCTTTAAAAATAAAATAAAAATAAAAATCATGTTTTATATGATATGCATAATTTGAGAGAGTAATTTACCTTTACTCCGGTCAACATGCCTGTAGTGGACACACTGAAGTCCAGGTAGGCCAGCATCTCAGCTGTAGGGGGTTTGTAAATGTGGGGAGGCCGCTTTCTGGGGAGATCATCTAGAAGAAGGAAGTGACGTTTGTTTATTTTCTTACTTGGACAAAATAAATCGCACACTTTTGCTGTCTTACTGTTAGTGTTGTTGTTTACTATTGAGTTACTGTTGAGTGGGAGGATGGTATAATGTCGGATGAATAACTCCTCACACGTATGTCACATACAATACCACTCAGTTCATGAGCAAATCCACTATCATTTAAAAATGTTGTTGAGTTTTTTTTCCTGCATGTTTTAAGGTACGAACACACTGCACATCGCCGCGCGGCGAGTTTACATAGAAAGTCAATGTATTTCGAGCGCCGCCGCGCGAATCGGCGGCCGGCGGCGAGCGGATCACGCGGCACGGCCAGGGGCGGCGCGGCGCGAATGCTGCGGCCGCCGCAGAAGTTGAAAATATTGAACTTTTCGCCGCCGGCCGCGCCGCGATAGCCAATCAGCGTTGAGCTCCTCCCGACATCACTCGGGTGAGTCTGCTGAGCTACAAGACACGTGAAACCTGGCTGGCGGTGCAGTCGGGAAAGGAGGGATGAAGGGAAAAAAGAAGGAAAAGACAGAGAGACAGAGAGAGAGAGAAAGTTCCAACACATCGATAAAATGTATGACAGCAGTTTAATGAGACACCTTTTAGTAAAAGGAGCAAGGAATAGACTCACATTATAGAAGAGAGAAGGAGAGAAAGCCAGGGAAGATGTACGGCAGATGAGTGAATATGCAGAGACAATAAAAACTAAATACGACAACTGACACTTCCAAACATTTCCCTAAACATCTGAAAATCTGTTTGGGTTTTCTCTACATGTTGATATGCCGGCGTGAATGTGTAGCCTATATGCACGGCCATCGATACATATGTGCGTGTGTGTGTGTGTGTGGGCGGGTTGTGTGTGTAGCCTATGTGTGTGTGGGCGCATGTGTGGGTGTGTTTACGAAGCTTGGGTGGCAGGTGGCGGGGAGAAATGTGTGAGAGGTGCAGTGAGACCAATACAAGGGCCGATGGCAGAGATGAAGAAGGCAGAATAGCCTACTTCAGAGACGCTCCCAACAAAAACAAATCAGTGAGGATGACGACGATGATGAGAGAGATGTAAATAGCGGGAAGAAACTGGGCGTGCACATTCAATGAGTCATCGGGCGGCGGGCGGCGGCCGGCGGCGGACACAAATGAGCCAAAATGACCACGCGGCGCGGAACCTGCGATTCGCGCGGCCAACCGCCGCGCTGTGCAGTGTGTTCGCACCTTTAACACTACAGAGTATATCGACCCTTAGTCTATCTTGAGGACACCTTGTGGCCAGAATGGGAAGTGTTTGTATTAAATCCAGACACGTCTACAGATGTTTCAGAACAGACAGTGAAGTACAAATGACTTCACATAATGCCTAATGTTGCACCTGTATCGATGATAGTGGGCCAGGTCTTGATGTTGACGCTGGCCGCAGCTTCCCTGGACCTGAGGATCCTCATGAGAGGCTGAGTGGTGAGGATGCAGGCTGCTTTGCTAACCTGTGACACAAAGTAAAGAGTAAAGAAAAAAATTAAATAAAAAGTCTCTTGAAGGATACAACCACACTTTAACAGTGTAAAGGGTAAATAAAAGAAATACAAATCCTTCATTCGAGGTGTTGCTCAAATAAAAGGCCTTTAATTATCGTTACACTTTATTGATTCCTGAAGTAAAATTCAATTTTATTTTCTTCCCTCCAGGGAAATCAGTTATAGTCAATAGCAGAACTATTTCACAGAAGCTGTGCGGCATTAAGTTACTTGCTTAAGGGCACTTCAATAAATATAATAGATTGCTGAAGTGGTGAATGAAAAGTATCAGAAAGGCTCATAAATCTTTTTGACGTATACGATACATATGTTGGTGGTTGAAAGCAATCTAAGACTGACAAATTAAAGCCTGCTCTAATGTTCAGTAATAATATCTGGTTATACGTATCTAGAAAAGTGACTACAATATCCTAAAGGCTGTAATGAAGCAAAAGTAGACGTTTTTTTTTCTACTATTGAATCTAATCATGAAAAGCATTTTCTACCTGAATTTGCTTGGAGTGACTTAACCTTTAAGGAGCTGAAGCTTAATGCAAAGATAATCCATCGTACATGAATTACACCATGTAACAGAAGCACCATGAATCAAAAAATTCTTTAGATTTTCATGACAGTGTTGAGAAACTCACATCGATGATCATGCGGACCGTGGGGAGAGTAGCAGCCAGGTTCTGTGGGTGAGGCGGCCTCACTGTCACAGGGATGACCCCCGCGTAGAGACAACCATAGAAGGCAGCTATAAGGTCAACACCTGCAGAAATAAGAAAGGAACCAATTAAACAGCCGTACTTTTCCACTGAACGTTAAATGGAGAAATGAGGGCAGATGGCCGTCTACAATGATGAGGGGTGTGTGGCTGTGTGTGTTCACCTGGGGGATAAAGCAGCACCACGTTGTCTCCTGTGTTGAGGCCACCTCTCTCCATTAAGGTAGCTGTGATTTTCTCTGCTCTCTTGTGCAGCTGAGCACATGTGGCTGTGCACACCGCCACCCCCTACAAGAAAAGAAGAGTAAGAACAGCTTAACTCACAGTCAACAAAAAGAAAGACAGAAAACTGTGCAATATATACGTTGATTCATAATTGATTGGATGATTGATTTTGTATGATTGGTGTGTGTGTGTGCGTCAGAGTGTTTAATCTACCTTGGCATTCAGCAGCACATACAAGACATGGTCTGGGTCGGTTTGAGCTCTCCATTGCAGAGATTCAGACAAGAACTGGTGCTGGAATGAAAGTTTGACATTGCATCATCAAGAATTGTGGAGTCTATATACAGTATGTATTGGACAATAAGAAAACATAACATAAACAAAGCTGCATCAGTGACAAATAATAATCCATTTAAAAATGATCAACAGATAGAAAGACATAAAAACTAGTCCAGCCCACTTCAGTTCATATATCACCAAACCAACAGCCAAAAATAAACGGTCCTCTCAGTGACAACAGAAACCTTCTGTTCATTTTTTAAACTTCGTGTGAAATAGGGAACAGAAAACCTTTTGACCTGTCACAGAGAGAGACACACAGGCACACGACAGGAGCATGGGAGTGTCCAGCGAATCTATAATTTTTTGCCAAGTGCAGGGTCATGCCGGGACCATCTGCACATGGTAGGAAGCAAATTGAAGCCACTGTCAACAACTATCAAGCTCTGGGCCAAGACATTTTTGAAAAGTTTCCACAACACTGATTATTCTTACTATAAAATATATAATATAATATGATAATATTTGATGCAGTATTAGCCCCTCGATAAGTAAGGTCAATAAGCTGAGGAACTGGCTGGTGCACTGGACTGGAACAGACAGGACAGTAAAGCAAAGAAGTCCTTTACAGGCAGGAGCCAAGGGAACATTAGGCAACACATAAAGTAAAAAAAAAAATTAAGGTAATACCAGGACGTTCTCTGGACAAACGAACATAATATAAAGCAGTGTCACATGGCTGGCAATGTTAAATAATCTGTCCGGAGCCGTCCTTTGTGAATCTCTCTCTCTCTCTCTCTCTCTCTCTCTCTCTCTCTCTCTCTCTCTCTCTCTGTGTGTGTGTCAGACAACCGCTCGTGCTATGGACAACAATTAATCAGGAGAATAGACTGTATATAAAAAGGGGATCAGGAGTCACATCATGCAGACCAGCTGCCCTGACCACTGATCAAGCCATGCTACATGTGGGAGCATCACAGTGAACACAGCGAGCAGAGGTGCACACAAAAATGTTTATTGTCAGAAATAATTTTATTTGGGGGGTTTATTACATGATATTCACATAACGCATCACAGTGTTTGACATGGGTCTTCAATGGCCACATATGCCACTTGACTTGCTCAAAGTCTGAATTACCTTTAAAAGTAAGAAATGAGAAGCGAGGAACTTCACTCACTTGGAGTAGATTATTATCACTTAATTTACTGCCGAGCTTTTGGTTTGGCAAAGTTTAGCAGCCTGCCAACCATCCCCCATGTTAAGAAGGAATACTGGGCACTGATAAATGAAGGATGGTGATTAACTGGACTATTAATGTATTACTGCATATTATCGTATTAATCGTGTGGACCCCTGCTGGCCAAGGAGCGAGCTTGGACAGTGATTCCTGAGCGTGACAGTTGGCCATTAGGCCACCATGGCTGCAAAAGCGCATCTGACTGACAAAAGCAGCAGAAGCAAAGACGGGTGGGGCCCCAGCTAGAGCCTTACCATCATGGTGGGCCACATACAGAGCTAAAGCCCAACTCAGGCAAAGTAGAGGCAGAACAACAACAGAGATTTAGACATAAGCATCCATTTTCTACCGACTGTTACAGGGTCATCTATTATTACGAACACAATCAGAGCATTTTCAGTTTATACATCAGATAAAGGTGAATAGCTTTGTGTATAATACAATGTAGGGCCCAAACTAAATTAATTCTCTTTTTCTTGATTAACCGATTGATCATTTGGTCTATAAACAATCAGAAAACATTATATAATGCCTATTACTATTTCCTAGAGCCTAAGGTTATGTCATCAAATGTCTTGTGTCCAAAGATATGCAGTTAACAATAATAAAGACACCAAAATTAGAAAAATCACATATTTGGCCAGTTTGGGTTGACGTATTAATGTAACGTGTGTATTATTCAGTAACTAAGCGTAGCAATAGTATGAAGTTTATTGACAGAGTCATGGATGTTGACAGCTTATATATTATAATTTACAATATTATATTAAGCTGTTGAAAAAGTCACTTAAGTCAAATAATTCCTCAATATGTCTGGTAATTATTCTTGGATGAGTGTAGTGTTCCAAAGTAAGATTTCAGAAGATGTCTGTGTGGTAAATTGTACCTTTCTAATCAGATCCTGGTCCTCCACCACACCCAGCTCTCTGCCTGTAGCCTGGGCGATCCGTTTCCCTGCCACCAAGTTGCCAACCAGCATAGAAGCAGGGCCGACATCCACTGAACAGATCAGAGAAAATACGATACCACATGACAATTCATATTTATAATATTACCTTCTTTGCTGTGATGTTTAGCATCAGTGGATATGGTGTACCTGGCTGTTTCTGACGTGGCTTGGGCAGGTTGGTAACACACGTGTGTGGGCACATGAGGATATTACAGGGGTGCAGGTTTCCCTCCAAAAAGTTCTGCTTGGTTTCACAGATGTGGATGCCCCCAAGGGGTGTCTTCGGGAGAGTGTTGGCCGGAACGAGTGCGAGGCAGTACAGGCCGACCTGGTGGATGCTGTCGATCGCCTGAGCAGGAAATAAGCATCACGTGACATGGAAAAAAAACACAGCTTATCATAAAATATCCTTATAAGAAGAGTTTAAACATAACTGGGGGCTTAACAGGGAGGGTCTGTTACATAACAAGAGTTAGTTACAGCATAATATCATAATTGAGAACCTGAAGATACATTTTTGTTGAATATTCCCTATGTTGTACTGTCCATGTGATTTACCTGCAATACTCGACTCATCCACTGGAAGCTGTCCTCCTCACTGGCATCAGGCCTCTGCTCTGCCACAACCACTATCCTTTCATCATAAAACACTGTGACTGAGAACACAGCGATCCTGCACGAATGACAGAGAAATAAGAAACACACAGGTACACTGTTTAAGTGGGGTTCAATTATTAACATTATATTGGCACATATGGCTAAAATGGTCTCCTTTGGTGTTGCCTGTGCATCTATGCATCATTTTTTAGGGTGAAACAGTGTACACACCCATAACAGGAGCGTCAAGCATACGGGCTCAGATAGGAAACCAGCGTCTCACCTGCCCCTGTAAACGGTTTTGACAGGCTCCACTGCTAGTGCGGTGGCCACCAGGTCGTCTGCATTGTGGCGACGCCCACTCACCATCAGCAGCCCCTCAATCTTCCCCACAACAAACACTAGACTGCCCTGTGGAACAGACGGCTCAACTCAGTATGGAACACGAAAGTCTCACCCCCCTTATTTCCTCAAGTCAATTTAAGAAAGATAACTGTTTTTATGTATGCGTATGAGTTGCTTACCGGTCCTACAAATCCTAGCAGGCCAGTCCGACTGAAGGGAATTTCTCCTATGGGTGCTCCAGCTTGGTTGACAGGTATCACCTTTGGATTAGCAGACAAATAAAAGATTGGATCTCACCCAGACATTATGTTATATCTTAAAGCCAAAATATATGATATAATGAGGGAATAAACAGAATGCAACAATTTCATGATGACTGTGGCTCCTTTTCATGGTTCATGTATATCTGTGTTTCTTTCCCATCTACCTATTTTTCTAAACCAGCCAATCCTGTGCAGAGTGGAAGGGGACAGGCAGTGGTGGGCCATCAGGGCCAGCAGGGCCTTCTCTGCTGGCTCTGTCAAAATCCAAATAATATATTTTTGTTGTTGTTGTTGTTTAAAATTATATTAATTTGTGTATAAATATGTCTGAATTTAATAAAAAATGTCAGTACGTTACAATAATAATTCAATTTTTTTGGGAATATAGTTATTTTTTGTGAGGCTGAGCTGGATTTCCCAGGCATATGTCATCTAAACACATCACAGCTATGTGGAGCAGCGGGACCTGCACTAGAAGTATTGCTAGCCTTTCATTGAAGCTGCCGTCTCCTATTGGATAATAACTTTGACTGACATGTCTCATCAGCCAATCAGATTCTGATGTGTAGTGACAGCCCACCCCAAGTTTGAAACTCCGGCGGGCTATTAGCATTGTGATGTGAGTGAACTGCTGTGGCCATCGCTTTCACACAACCTACTCATCCCATTACCGATCTAGCGTGGCTATTTGAAAGGTGATCGTTTAACATAGTTTAGATATAGTTTCGACAGGAATACTACACATAAGCTGGATGGGCTGACAACGTTTTTTTTGCGGCACTTCACTGACTGTAACTACGACGCTATGACTGGCTAACAGCTAGCACCGAGCGGAACAAGTTACCGGTATGTTGCTGGCCGTGTCTGCTTTTTAAACCTGTGAAGGAACATGACACATCACGGATTTTAACAGCCTTAATGGTTTAGGGGATACAAGGATGGATTTCCTCTACAAGTGATGGGTGAGTGTTACTTTTGGCTGTGTCTATCTGTGAAGAGATAACGTTTTTTTGTGGGGTTTTAAAACCATTTTGTTTGTTTGTTATGGTCGTTGTAGTGTAGCCTATATTGCTGGGACTTGGGCAGTAGGTGATGCTGTTTTTCATTGTTGATGCCGCTTTCTAAGCATAATATGGGAACCAGCTCTCAACTACACTTCTTCTTAATATGCTGGTTGGATTGGCTGTTGTAAAATATTTGGCATAAAAGACCCTAAGTTCTTGCATGTTTCATTTTTGTTATTGAAGCGAATGCGGCTCACTGGTAATATTGTCGCTATACTAAATTGAATCCGTTGAAGTTGTGCAAGCATCCGGTGAACCCTATTACAATAACTGGATGCTTGTTTTGTTTCGTGTTATGCGTTTGCAAACAGTTGTCGAGTGACATTAAATATCTGATGGTGATGGTGCAGTAGTCTATCTGGTGTAGGATGAATAACAGTGGTGTGCGCAGTGCGCTGTTCTGTGGTTGTTGAAGATCAACTGTCAAGCTCTTCATGTTATGCATTAGTGTATTGGGGGGGTGGGTTGGAGTTCGCTACTGAAGGTCCTGACTGAAACCCCACGGTACGCTACTGGGGACAGGAGCATTCCAGAACACACTCCACAAGAGTCAGCATCCTCAATCGCTAAATATAACTTTTAAGTAGAGTTGTGATTTGCTTGTTCATGCAAAATACATTTCTTGTCTCATGCCAAATATTTATTTAACCAAAGCATGCTACATGTTTTTTTTACTCTGCCACACTACTTGGGAAGAAATGTTATGTAAGAATTAAGTGTATGAGGAACAGATGTGTAATGAAGGCTCTTCTTAAAGATGAGTTTTAAACTTTGTAAGACCTCAAATGTGTTCTTGGTGACACCAGGCAGGCCGTAGTACATGGTGCCTCCAGCCCGAGAATTGATCACAATCTCTCCTATTTCATCTGTCTTGCACAGCTGCGGAGGCCCGTCTGGTTTCACAATGCACATCAGAGCTAAAACAAACAAACAGGTCGCAAAAATGAACATTAGGTACGTGGAAGCAGCGAATGAAGATCAGAAAATGGAAGAATGTACAGTGAATGTGGCAGCTGCTACACTGCCAATGAAAGGCCAACTCCAGTGTCTAACCTCCAGGCATGATGTGGCCCACGTCCTGCACTGTGAGAGCAGAGTTCTTGTCCTCTGTGTTCACCCGGATCACACTGTGGCTCAGGCCGCCCATAGACAGGATGGCCCTGGCTGGTAGTGGTGCTCCCCGTGCACCAGGCCTGCACAGAAGGCAAAATGAGAAGTGACGTGTGAGAGAACTAATGTTCCAGACAGGAAGGCAGCAGAATGGTGACACGTTGTTCATGTCTGCTGATGGAAAAAATCTATCTCAGATTCAAAGGGATTTTCATCTTGAACAAGACAGAAGAAATGAGGAAAACTTTTATGGTTTTATTTGAGTTTTGAGTTAATTTACTTTAAAATAGTGAAATTATTCCACCCTCAACATCATGAAAAAAAAAGATATGTCAGGAAGATTTGTGAATTTTTAGGAGACACATGATGCATGCAAAAAAGTTGGTGTCAAAACCACAAGTCGCTCAGTTTATTAGTCTTTGTTCCTCACACTTGGTCTGTCTCCTACAAACTTTTCATTCAAGACAAATGAGGTACTGAATAATGTTTGTTCACACAGTCATGTTGGAAATTTCCCATCCTAATTTTAAACGGCACTCAATTTAAGTGACTTAACGGTGAGTAGTATGTGCAGAGAATCCCTAATATCAGAGCATCTCTTTTCAGAGCATGTGAGTATGCAGATGTGATACCTGCGAAGGGCCACAGTCAGGGCCTCAGGAGAGGTGGCACAAGGGCAGATCACCTCAGGCTTCAGACCATGAGACTGAAACACATTCAGGAAGGCGTCACACGACGACACTGACCCTGGAATCAAACATTGGATAAAAACATTACCAAAAACTGACAGAAATAGTGGGGGAAACACGTTCAAATGTCTGCACATAAAGATGACCATGTTTGTGCAGGAGAGGTGACTCACATGGATTTGCTCCATCAGCCACAATAAGCATACGAATGGAGGACAGGTTGGTGTCCCTCTGTTCCTTGTGGGCCATCATGGCCCAGTGGAGGTCACGGCACTTCACCAAGGCCACACGCGCTATCAGTGGGTGAGGGGAATATGTTAGATATATTGCATTTGCATATTGTATAAACTTTAAATCTAATGGTCTTGTAAGTAGTTTTGAATGATATACAACTACACAAATATGGAACAAAAAAGTAAGATAAGTTAAACCTTTGTGAATGTGGACCCTCTGCACCCAGGAAATGGGACATGCTTTCATGACAGCGTATGGCACTGTGATGGTGTGGATTCTGTTCATGACACTCTGGAGAAAAAAAAATACACACATTGTTAATGTCACATTGCTCTACAAAGTGGACCAAAGTAAAAAAAAAAAAGAGTCAACTAGTGTGGATATACAGTACTAATTGTTGCAGTCAATCTTACCGCTAAGACGCCGTGCCACATGCCCATATCCTTCTTGCAGTCCAAAACATTGACCAGGGTCTCCCCTACGACAGAAACACTTAAGTTAAGTTGTGTGCAATCACCAACTAAATGTGTGAAAAATTTAAGTTTTAGCTAGAACCAAAAAATAATATTTTTGTGGTTCATCAGAATGTGTATTTTCTCTGAAAAAACATAATGCTAGAGCATCACAGACGCAGGAGAGGTACAGTAAATGTTACATTGGGCACTAAGCTCTGACCTTCACAGTAGTTACAGGCCTGCGTCAGGGCTTGACAGTGAGTCAGCATGGAGATCTTGGACACAGCAACTCCCATCACTGTCCCCTCCTTACTTGCTTTGTACTTGGTTTTATGAGACACATACGCACAAACAAAAATATAGACAAAGTTACATGACCGCAAAAGCTACCTTTTCTCAATATATCAAGTACTGGTATAGATCAAATTTAAGATGGCATAAAAAAGGAAGGAATCATTCAATGGAAATAAAGAAAATGAAAAGTAAACAAAATATAAATGGAGGAAAGATGCACACTAAAATGCAAATGATCAGTAAAGTCAATAAAAATTGTTTTAATAACCAAAAGTATATTGCTAAAAGTGTGAATGTATGTCCTGAAAAGTACCTCTATGTAGGCAGTGTCTGTGTTGGCGGTGGGGATGTGAGGCTGCCAATCTTTGGATGGTTTAGTCAGGTACTTGGTGTCCGTCACGACCCATTTCATCCTTGGCCATCCTGGTAAACATAACATCACAAAAAAAATATAGAGATATATTTTTTGCCAACACTGGGCAAAAAAAAGAATGTGTGATTATGCACGCTTATTTGGAGCCTGACGGTGTTCCCATTGCAACCTTCTGGTTTTAAAGTGAAAAGTGAATATTCAAAAGTTTACTGGTGGCATCACCCTGCATATTTATTTTAATGAATCTATCTAATTGCTCCCAAAGAGACTGAGACGGAGGAAGGCCCTGACTGACCTTTGAACTGGATGATCTCTCCGTTTGGTGTCTTGGGCAGCCCTTTGAGACACAACTCGCTGGTCAGAGCCAGACTAACACCACAGCTGCCCAACAGGAAGCCAATCTGCAGGCTGCCAGCATCCTATAGAGACAGACAAGGGTCAAGAGAATTCTGATACACAAGGAGAGCAACCAAAACTGTGACAATTATAAACCAAACAAACGCTCTAGTTGTCAATATGCTGGTCTTATAATAAATCTTTACCATACATTGACAATTAAAATGGATGCTTAGCAACAATTAACATAGTTTACAATTAATTACATGCCACAAGATTCAAGATAACTATGACTGATATTGTCATAGAAAAAATGCCAGTCTGCTGCGTGACAGTATGTGCTTTTGTGCTGATTCTGGATGTACATTTCAGACCTGACGTAACTATCAAATGCTTGCTTCCATGCATGGTCTTTAAAAAGAATTCACTTGACAACAGTGACATTGTTACCTGTCGTGACAGTGGAACCTCAATGGGCACAGGGATGACCTCGGCTAACAGGCAGCCATAGAAAGCCACCCAGAACATGCCAGGGTCACTGTTTGGATACACCAGCGCCACCTAAGAAACACACAAAAAACGATTTGCCGTGTCATGCTCCTTCATACTTCACATACTGAGTTGCGACGGACAGACTCTTACCCGATCTCCGGGTTGTAGAACAGGTTCTGTCTTGGTGCCCAGTTTATTCAGCAGTGTATAGGCCAGTTTTAGACTGCGACTCCATAGTTTGCCTGTGAAGAAGATAAGAGATCATTTTCCATTAAATCATGTTGTATAACTGAGCCTGCATAGTTGAACCCTACAACCCCCTGTAAAACCTCACTGTAGAAAATAATACTGTGGGTGTTATTCTATACAGGCCAACAAACCTCTAGGAGATGTAACTTACATTTACATTTGGTGGACACAACAACATGAACGTCATAAACTGAGAAGTTAAAACAAAAAAACCTTTGTTTGTTACTGCCTTCATTTACTAGTCTATGAATCGAGGTGTTGCTCACCATATGTTAAGGTGTAGAGGGGTTTGCCTGTGATATCCAGAACGGTGAGGGCAGGGCTCTTGGCCTGTGTGGCCCCCCAGCGGGCCAGGGCAGCCTGCAGGGCAGGAGGCCAGTTGCTGACAACTCCGAGGGGCTCCCCCTTCACCGGGATGATTTGACGTCCCTCTGGCTTCGGGGTGTTGGGGTCCGGCTGGGGCACTGGACAACGACAGACATACAGAGTAGAGGGGAGGCAGGAAATGATTAGAGGAAGCTATGAATGAATGTGAAACCATGCAATAACAATGTAGGCAACACAAGTGATATGTAAAAAGATGGTCACTTCCAACATATAATTAAATCTATACTTATGTGGTGGTTTAGTTTAAAATAATAGTCCTCTGTGGCAAAATGGTAGATACATTCATTCCATTTTGTTTCTGCTGCGCTTCCATTTAGTAAACATAAATGCAATATGTTAGCTATGTCAATAGCTATACTATATGAAATCTAACATGAAAAAAATCGATATAGAAAAATAGAAACTATTGTCCACTATCAGTCTGAATGAAGCATCCCACCAAACAATTTGTGATACGTTGTTTAAATTATGTGAGATTATGTATTTCATGCACGATAAATGTGATCGTGTGAATGAGTGAGGGCTTGTTTATTTTGGCTATTCCCCCCTAATTTTAACAAAAAATGATATTCATAAAAAAAAATAAAAGAACAGAACATGAATGCATACGCATGCTATGTACAGTTGTGTTCAAAATAATAGCAGTGTGTTTAAAAAATTGAGTAAAGATCAAAATCCTAATAATAGCTTTTATTTCCATACACGCAAATGCATTGGGGACATTGCACATTCTATTCCAATTCCAAATATGAAGAAACATTTGTCAAATGTTTCTTCATACAGAAAGTGAAGAAAAAGGAATATTAGACTGTTCAAAAAAATAGCAGTGTCTGCATTTTTCTTTACAACTCAAACATTTACTGTATCAACTGAAAAATGCATGAAGATTTAGCTTTCCTATGAATCACTGAACTAATATTTAGTTGTATAACCTCTGTTTCTGAGCATCGGTGTTGCAGGGAGCCGACCAACTTATGGCACTTGTGAACAGGTGTTTCAGCCCAGGACGATTGGACTACATTCCACAATTCCTCTGCATTTCTTGGTTTTGCCTCAAAAACAGCATTTTTGATGTCACCACATAGGTTTTCTATTGGATTAAGGTCCAGGGATTGGGCTGGCCACTCCATAACGTTAATCTTGTTGGTCTGGAACCAAGATCTTGTTCGCTTACTGGTGTGTTTGGGGTCTTTGAATTGTTGGAACACCCATTTCAAGGGCATTTCCTCTTCAGCATAAGGCAACATGACCTCTTCAAGTATTCTAATATATCCAAACTGATCCATGATCTATGGTATGCGATAAATAGACCCGACACCATAGTATGAGAAACATCCCCATAACATGATGTCTGTGCCACCATGCTTCACTGTCTTCAAAGTGTACTCTGGCTTGAATAGGGGCCGCAGACAGTTTGTCAGACGACCCCCAAACACTCAATTGAAGCCACGGTACACTTTGAAGACAGTGAAGCATGGTGGCACAGACATCATGTTATGGGGATGTTTCTCATACTATGGTGTTGGGTCTATTTAATTAATTGTGGAATGTAGTCCAATCGTCCTGGGCTGAAACACCTATTCACAGGTGCCATAAGTTGGTCGGCTCCCTGCAACACAGATGCTCAGAAACAGAGGTTATACAACTAAATGTTAGTTCAGTGATTCATAGGAAAGCTAAATCTTCATGCATTTTTCAGTTGATACAGTAAATGTTTGAATTGTAAAGAAAAATGCAGACACTGCTATTTTTTTGAACAGTCTAATATTCCTTTTTCTTCACTTTCTGTAAAGATGGAGAAACATTTGACAAGTTTCTTCATATTTGGATTTGGAATAGAATGTGCAATGTCCCCAAAGCATTTGTGTGTTTGGAAATAAAAGCTATGATAAGGATTTTGATCTTGCCTCACTTTTTTAAACACAGTGCTATTATTTTGAACACAACTGTATCTCACCTTCTACAATTTCTTCAGAGTCATCAACGAAGAACTCGCTGAGTGGTGGTCTCTTTGGCCGTTTGAGTGTGTTTAACAGCTGCTGGATCTTAGTAGACACCCTGCTGTTGACGGGCACGCCTGGACAAACACCAACAACAGCCACCGTCACAATCATATACAAACAAACAAACAAACAAACAACCGCGGGAACATGTGCGCACACACTCACACATTAGGTTCTACTACGACACACATCTCTACTCCATGGCACACACTCACGCAGGCAAAACCTCAAAGCACTAGCACAGGGTCAGGATCAGAATCAGCAGCAGGAAGGATTCAAAAGGGAAATCGCTACATGAGGAGAGAGTGACAGATTGGCCGCTCTTAAGGAAAACAAACACAATGTTTTCTACATCTACACCTAAGACACAAGACATACACAAAGGTAGATAGACAGGCTCCAGGCTGAGAAAGCAAGCTGATTTAGGCCTCCTCAGCATCCCTCCCCTTCCCCGGGCGCGATTTGTATTACCTTTTCTTTTTCCTTTTTTTTTAATGAAAGGCAAGACAGGGACAGGATTAATGGACCCAAAAGAAAGAACAGAAAATATCTGTCGTTAGCAGCATTCACCACAGTGAAATGAAGATGACGTTGACAGTGATCCCTGGATAAACACTGATCTTTAATTGGTTTGAAAGCAATCCGATCAGCTTCGTCAGCGCGTACGGTCAATACGAAAACAACTGGTTAGAACATGAAAACTATTCAAACTTTCAATCTGAAGAGAAACAGGGTAACCAAGTTCAACAATTTTAAGGATTAGAACATAATTGTGATTTTCCTTCCCACATTAGCAGCAATGTGCATCTTGGTACAGTATTTACATTTAAACCTTCAATAGACATTTATTAATATATTAGCACTTGTCAGGGTACCGTCAGCTGTATCCAGTATGCTGGAGCGACTCTGTCCACGGCTCATGCCCCTGACCGCCGGGGGCAAGTCCACCCTGGACCCTCTCTCTTGGGGAGTGGAAGATGTCACATCTGGGGGGACACTGTTTTCTGAGGGAGAAGAAATAGTCAGCGTCATAAAAGAGAGCCACGTCATTTAACAATTACATTTTGGGGCAATTTTTTCAGTGAAGACTACCTATGCGTGTGAGGGCCAGCATGTCGGCCAACAAGGAAGCACCGGGTTGTGGCTGGGGCTGTGGCTGGGGCTGGGTCTTGGGCTCTCCATGGGAGAGGGTGGAGGAAGCAGACGAGGACGTGGAGGAGCTTTGGACGGAACGGTTGATCCAGTAATCGGGGCTCTGCAGGCTCTGGGCCAGCACTGCACTGAGAGCGGCCTTTCTGCGCAGTGAGCCCTCATCCTCTGATGCAGAAGATGTGTCTGATAGAAGAAGAACATTCTGACTATTTAGATGTGCACTTCGGTAATGTGTTCCCGTAAGTATTGCACTGAGCAGCTAGGCACTGGGATGAGAATTACCCAGTTTACCTGGAGGTGTGCAGTTCTCAATGGGAGACTGGACAAAGGCTGATCGTCTCTTGGTTGGCATGGGCAGTGCCATCTTCTCTTCTTTGTGTTTGGCCAGTGCTGCCTGCACAGCCTCTGTGTGGATGTCTACGTTTAAGGTGAAAATAAAGTGTGTGAGTCAAACAAGTGAGGAAGATAGAAAGTAGTAGGAAACATACATTCAAAGGAGTAAGTGGACAGGCTGATGATTTGTTATTGAAAATATTTTTTTAAATGTTTTTATGGTTTGTAATGGTGTGTTGTTGTTTGGTATGTTGTGTGTACCTGATCTGTAGCGGTCGTCCCTGGCCCCTCCACTGCGGTGTGCGCGGTGGTGTCTGGAGGCCGAAGATGTGGAGGGGCCCGGGGCCTCAGGACTGGGGCTGGGGTCAGCGCTGTGGCCTGGGGACAGCTGCACATCTGGCAAAGATAGACCCACATCTGTAGAACGACAGCAGGTATGTACAGGTTAAAAGCACATATAGAGGAACATACAGTACATAAAACAACAGAGGAACATGAGCTCTTTGGGATGTTGTATGCAAACAGAGCACACTATTCCTTTACATAATCCTATTACAGCCACATGTAGGCATACATTTTGTATGTTACTCGGAGAAGCTCTCTAAATTTAGCCTCACTACAGATCCTCTGAGACTGAAATGAAATAGGGACATGGACTTGACTGATGGAACTTCTACTGTTCCCGCAGTATATGAAATTAGACTAGATTCAAGCAAATATATTTTAGTCAACTGTCCTCTCCTCTCAGAGAGCCTCTGAGGGGAAGAGAGTTCAGACGTATAAGAAGGGGACCATTGCAGCTTCAAAAGCTTCCCAATACCGGCTTTGTCATCCAGGTCCAGCTGCCCATAACACAACATACTGACAACCATGGGAATTTTAATTTAATTCAGCTACTAAATATGGAAAATAATATCATTATAGGATTCAGTGTTCTGCAGCCTTTTTCTATCGCGAGTCTGCTCAAGGCAAAACAGGCCAAGGTTGAACTGGCCTAAAGTTAACTATTCCCCTTTTTAAATTAGTTAACAGTGACACATCAACAAAGCTTTTTTCATGCTAATGTGATGCAATTTTTCCTGAGGGGAAACACCGCACCCTCATGTGAGTCAGCTGACTGAGAAAAAGCTGAACAGATCGGCTTACCTACAGGGACTGAAGTGACTGGCTCATAGTAGTTCCAGTGAAATTATAGTGCTTCCCTTCTGTTGACAGCTTTATGAACAGACAGTTGGTTTCAGCATGGTTTCACAGTTTGCCACAAACTGTGATGCTAACAACAGTATTGTTATTTTTTGCTGAGAAGTTGTTAAGAAGTTCTTCTGGTTGTCATTTGTGCAGTTCCCATTTTGGCCACAAGAGTGCCACAGAAAGCCAGAAATTATCTTGGACAAAGAGAATTACATTCACAAGAATTTCTGTGAAGATTTTTTATTTTATTTTATTTTTTAAATAAAGCTGGGAATAAAAGTTCATATTGAAAGCCCCTCTTTCATGATTATTTTGTATATGTAAATTCATCACTTGCCGAATTATTCTGGTGCAATTACTTTAAGACTCCGGATTCCACATTTTTTTAAGATTGACCAGGAGGAAGAAAGCTGACAGAAGAGGTGACGCAATGCAAGAGAGCAGAAGGGCTAACAAATGAAATGAGGAAAAGCGAAGAGCAGAAGGAGAGTTGGTCTTACTTGGCAAAAGGGAGATGTAGGAGGCCAGCAGCTTGGCTTTCTTCTTCTCATAGCCCTTCTGCGTGATGTCACCTAGGAGAGAGGACAGCGACACCACACTGTGAAGTTAGTCATAATTACCACACAAACACCAAGCATAAACTAGATAGGAAGTACACACAACACTAATCTGACACACACACACACACACACACACACACACACACACACACACACCTTCTGCTTTAGCTAATACATTTGCAGGGGTTGAGTCAGAACAATAATCCTCTTTGAAACAAATCTACTGAACTCCACTTGTTGACGGCTCAGGCCATTTACAACTAGGCAAGGAGATAACCCCAATGTTTGGCCTTACATTAGCCCCGGTGAACAAACATGATGAGCGCACACAAAAATCTCTGGGCTACGAAACACAAATATGATTAGGGCAACTAGCGATTGACCGTGCCAGGCGGAGAACAATGGTAGAAAGAAAAGAAAGAAAGAAAACCTGAAGGCTACCGGGAACAGTTGGGATAGTAACCAGAGAAAAAGGAAGCCATATGAGCCACTTTCACATGGCACAATTTATCTCCTCCACCTCCCTTCCCCCTTTTCCCACTGTACACCCCGCCCCACCCCTTCCCTTCCTCATTCGGCCTTGGACTGGTAGGACTCACATCGCTACCAGAGTTTTTAGCTGGAGTGCGACAGAGGCAAGGCAAAGTCCACTTAAACTGGGACCCCAAAACACACATCGTCTGCTTGTGCAGCAAACAAGCACGCAGGACACACCCTGTCAAGCCAACTCACACAAATACACACTCCCACAAACAATCCAACCACTGCAGTGTAAACTCTTTCCTGAGTTATTTCTCTTCGCCTGTGTCCAGTGATAACACCGTATGCTATGTCAAGTGCAATGTTGCCAAAAAACTGCTCAGCCTCAAACCCAGACACCTCCTCCACACTCAAACCAGGGTGTGTGTGTGTATGTGTCGGGTTGGGGTCGGGGCTAAGGTGATGAACACTTGGTGAGAGAGTCACTGACGAAAGTGAACAACAGACCTGTGTGTGTGTGTGTGTGTGTGTGTGTGTGTGTGTGTGTGTGTGTGTGTATTACACAACAATGGAAAGAAAAAGAGGAGAGGGGAGCCAAAAGTTCAACAGCAGATTGGAGGGTGGTGGGCTAGATAAGCCGGCACTGGGTGGGGTACTCCCATGTGTGACATAAGATTCTGTGTATTGTTTCCTAAGGCTTACTCACACTCTTGTCACTGTCCACTGGGAAAAACAACAATATCGGAAAGAAAGTTCCTCTTTGGACTGAGTATGTATTTTCAGGACGGGTTGAATTTGAGCTTTATTTCTGATGTTCCCATGCAGAAAATTATCTGAGGTTGCACAATACTTTGAAATCATACGAAACTGGGGAGGAGATAAGGAGAGGAAGAGTGAGTGTTACAACATTCATAGAGAAACAAAGGCAGTAAAATGAAGTTGGAGACAGTTTCAGAGAGAGGGAGTGTGTGATTGAGTGGCGAATGATTTGTCATTCTCTGCGGGAAAAAAAAGCTCAAATGGGGATGCCGGACGGCATTCAGCTCCAACTTCACGCCTGGGTAAACACACTGGCCCTGAAATCTACTTTGGATGAAAAACACAGCGGCAAATAGAGTCTCTTCTTCTTTGTTTTCTTTTTTGTTGTCTAAGGCGTGGTTACAGGCTTGTTATGCAGTGGACACTCAGCGCTCACAGACAGACATGCGAGCACAGCCATCAGCAGCAAATTGATTGGAGTGGACTGGAGCTTCATTGTTGTTGGAAACAGGGTTCTGTCAAGCCCAGTGCTGGTGCCCAAGTGGCGCCCAGAGGGAGGAAGGGATGGAATGATGGAGGGGAGGGTGGTGCTCATTAACGCAGACAGAGGAGAGTCTGTGTTTGGTGTGGGACATAACAACAGGCGTGGACTGGCACGACCACGCCGGCTCTGTGGCTGGCAGTGGGCACAGAGAGACACACTGAGGGCTCTGGGTTGAAAGAGGGACTGTGACAGCTGCTTCAAAACAGAGGAAAAGCTGTATGTTTTGAGAGCAAGAATGTGGTGTTTTGAGAGCGAGGCATGAGCAAAAAAACTGTACAGTGACTGTGTGTGTAATCTGAGGTCAGGGGACAGGATATGAGTGTTACCCCACCCTGTGCGTGCGCTGCCAAAATCGTCTCCCCGTGTCTGTCTAGAGAAAGAGGAATGTGCTGATTGGAGCACACCAGGCTAACACAGAGGGCCAAATGGCCAGGAGAGCGAGCTCATTGGCCCAAAACCCCCCTGAGGTGCCGGATACAAATGTATCTGCATTTTAGTGTGTGTGTGTGTGTGTGTGTGTGTGTGTGTGTGTGTGTGTGTGTGTGTGTGTGTGTGTGTGTGTGTGCATACACAGCTAGTGCAGGTTAAAGTTTGCTACAGTACACAGAGGAATGAATGCTGACTGATGCCGCAGCAGAGTGGCATTACAGGCCTTCTCTGTGAGATGTGTGTCAGTGTGTCAAACCAGGAGCTTGAATGTTTGTTTTGATGTCCAGGCATATGCTGGACATGCTGAACACAGATTGTTGGAAGGCAGGTTGTTTGCCAAAGTGTTTGTGTAAAAATGTCTTGTAGATCCATTAATTCAGCGAGAAAAGGTCATCTCATGTTTGTTAGCAACCATCATAGTCCTTCCTTAATGTGTCCTTGGGCGGCAGTGGCGAAGTGGGTAGGGTCGTCATCCACTGGAGTGCAGGGTCAGTGGTTCGATCCCCCGCCTTCGCGCCACATGTCCAAGTGTCCTTGGGCAAGACACTGAACCCCAAATTGCTCCCGATAGTTAGCTTGCACCCTGCATGGTAGCTGCTGCTTTCGCTGTATGAGTGTGTGTGTGATTGGGTGAATGTGTACAAAACAATGTAAAGCGCTTTGAGTCTGTGAAAAACCAGGGAAAAGCGCTATACAGTGTGTTCCAAATAATTATGCAAATGATATTTTTCTCAGATTTTCCTAAATAGTCGATGTAAATGACAGTCAGTATAATTTTCAAGTAATCAACCGTTAAAGTATGATTACATTTTTATTGAACAAACCTCCAAATGTTAACGGTATTTTTTTCAAAAATTAAAAACTCAAAATGCACCGTTCCAAATTATTATGCACAACAGAGTTTCAAAGCATTTTATAGGTTGTAAAGAACTAAAAATGGTCATTTGTTGAATTTGCAGGATGTGAAGGTCATATTTAGTGAAATCAAAAGCTATTTCAATCAAAAACACCTTAACAGGCCAAGTTACATGTTAACATAGGACCCCTTCTTTGATATTACCTTCACAATTCTTGCATCCATTGAACTTGTGAGTTTTTGGAGAGTTTCTGCTTGAATATCTTTGCAGGATGCCAGAATAGCCTCCCATAGCTGCTGTTTTGATGTGAACTGCCTCCCAACCTCATAGATGTTTTGCTTGAGGATGCTCCAAAGGTTCTCAATAGGGTTGAGGTCAGGGGAAGATGGGGGCCACACCATGAGGTTCTCTCCTTTTATGCCCATAGCAGCCAATGACACAGAGGTATTCTTTGCAGCATGAGATGGTGCATTGTCATGCATGAAGTAGGGCTGCACGATATTGCCCAAAATGATTATCACGATTATTTTGGTCAATATTGATATCACGATATTTTACCACGATTATTCAGTAATTTTAGTGAGTAAAATATTTGTATTGGATTGTCACGTAAACATAACAGCGCTTTCATATCCATGTGATCGGCTATGCAATATTACTGATAATGTACATATATTTGCATAAATATAATAATTATTTACCTGAAGTCAATGCATTTCCACAAAGAAAATATAAATCAAAATATTGCACCAAAACTTTACACAAAATCAAATCAACAGAGCACTGCTTTAACCTTTCCTTGTGCTACATTTCTGTTAAATAACACATCTTTGTTTCCTCATATGACCTCATTGCATCTCCTAAAAGCAAAATATAAAATATTTTACTCCATTCATTGTACCTGCATGATGGATGTGTATAAAACTTGATTTTGAACTAAATAAAATTGTGCCCACAATGTATAAATAAAATAAGTATATTGTGAGCTGCGCCCTGTCAAAATAAATCACAACCTATATGGCTCTACTATGTCGAAATTTAATTTGAAAGGACGGAGACGGGAAGTGACAGGTAACACTCAGCAACACGTTAGTTAACTGTAGCTGCCTCTCATGCCTTTACTCGCAACGCAAGGTTTCATCTTCGCTTCAGGTCGTGTGTACACCGAGGCACTGACTGTATGGAGTTATTAGCAACCCTGAGAGCCTGTCTAATAACTGGAATAGTCATTGCAAACTAAGTTCTTATGTAATGAAAATGTAGTTCAGTACGCCAGTAAATAGGAACGACCAAGGATACGACCTAGTAATGGGGGAATAGTCTACTCGCCCCGCTAGACTGTCTGCTTCAGCTGACTGAAGGCTCAGGCGTTAGCCACAGAGCTACTGTTTTGCTAACAACTCAAGACTCGCACACTGTACAAACAGACAGTAAATGTAATCGGCCAACATATTTAACAAGAGCTCCATCTAGCTAACAAAGCAATAGCCCCCAAAATCAATAACACAATTCACGGAGAAAATGACTGCCGCACATTTACATGGCGGGCTGCAGCCTGAAGTTACTGTATAGGCTAATTGTCAATATGCGGCCAAACGTACTCACGTCGTGTTGACTGGAGTCCTGTCGGACATTAACCATGACTCCTGTGTTCCCTGCTCTCCTGATACATGCAAAGTCGCTTTGAAAAAGTATTCCATTGTTTTTTGAACGAGTAGTAGCCCTGTTTGTGGACGTCTATCCATCAAAACTATGACGTAGGTCCTTAGGTGACCCGTTCGCTATACATTATACTCTTGACAGCGGTCTGTCTTGCTGGACATAACAGACCTGGCAAAGTGTCATGTAATAATGGGTTATAAATCCGGCCCCACACAAAAAAAGAGACTAACAAGGGGATGTATGTGATTGCACCAGCGCAAATATCTGCTCTCGCTCGCGCGATAAGCAGCAGATTGCTTCTTCGCGCGGCTCTTGGAGTGCTTTCTGTCTATGCGGGCAGAAAATAGGCTCGTTCGACCTAACTTTCAGCTCGTCTGGAAAGTAGACGAGAGTAGCCGAGTGCAGTCGGGGGAGTGACGAAAATGCCTGACTGAAGCCGGACAGCTCCGAGTCGGAAGTAGCGTCCTTGTTGCGGATGCAGTTCGTTTTCTAGTTTTATTTTGAAGGCCTATTAGAAACATATTCGCAGGAGAGTCACACATGCTACAACCGATTAGAAGCAGAACACAACACAAAGACGAGTAAACACTTTAAAAGCGAGGGGCATTTTCAAAACAAGAAACGAGATATAATATCCCCATTCCCCACACATCTTTATCTTTCTTGTTACTTTACTAGAACACCTACCTTTAAGTGATAAAGAATAATTTACAAGAATAATTTACAAATCCAAATAAAGGAGGTTTAGTATTTCTCCCTTCACATAACGAATATGATCGGCCTAAATAAAGAAGGTCTAAGAAAAGATCCCTTATTATTATTGTAGAGATGGATATGATGAACTGTATTATGATGTGTAACAAACAAACTACTTGTTGTAGTTTTGGTCTGGCTTTGCGACACTACATGTAAAATACAATCCCCAGACCATTTAGATCACTTGAAATAAGCCTATGATTTAATCTTAATGGTATAAAGATATCACTTCACCAAGATCTTATGTGACTCAAGTTTGTGTTCACTTTTAAATATATCTATACAGGAGAGTTACACATCCAAATTATTTCTATGTCAAGGGTTCAGAGGTTTAACTCTGATTAAGTACATTTCTGCTTAAATGCATATTGTGGCGGCCTATGATTAAACATAAATTAAAATCAAAAAGAATGGATCGTAATTTAATTTTGAGCGGTGATGTCAGACTTTTGCCTAACCAATTGGGGAAACGCATCAAAGGCACGAGGTTTAAACTCCCAATTAGCGCTCAGCTCCGCCTGTCAGCAAGACGTTTCCCATCAGACATTTCGCTCCCGCAGCCCGTGGGGAGCAACTGCAGCGACTTGCTCCAGTGTCTGTGTCCGTCTTGATACCGCGGGACTTCAAAGTCTCAAGCAGCCGAGCCGCAGCCAGCCACGGGTGCAAGTGGGACAAAAAGTCTAACCATAATGCAGTGCGCTCAGCAAGACGAGCGTCATAATTGCGCAGGTCTTAGCAAGACGGCGACAGGTCGAACGAGCCTAGTGTTCACACTTTGGGGGCGGAGCCACTGGACTTTGATTGACAGCTCTCGGGGAACCTGGGGTTGCCAGGTTGGAGCATGGACAGGCACATGATCAGCGAGTGGTTTGGGGAGTGATTGATTTGCTTCGCAGCTGAGCACACATTTCAAATATCGCACATTCATGTACACGTCATCGTGGGAAGGCAATATCGTCATCGCGATGAAAATTCGATATATTGTGCAGCCCTAGCATGAAGATGATTTTACTACGGAAGGCACGGTTCTTCTTTTTGTTCCACGGAAGAAAGTGGTCAGTCAGAAACTCTACATACTTTGCCGAGGTCATTTTCACATCGTCAGGGACCCTAAAGGGGTCTACAAGCTCCCTCCCCATGATTCCAGCCCAAAACACTCCGCCACCTCCTTGCTGAGGTCGCAGCCTTGTTGGGACATGGTGGCCATTCACCAACCATCCACTACTCCATCCATCTGGACCATCCAGGGTTGCACGGCACTCATCAGTAAACAAGACTGTTTGAAAATTTGTCTTCATGTATTTCTGAGCCCAGTGCAACCGTTTCTGCTTGTGAGCATTGTTTAGGGGTGGCCGAATAATAGGTTTATGCACAGCTGCAAACCTCTGGAGGATCCTACACCTTGAGGTTCGCGGGACTCCAGAGGCACCAGCGGCTTCAAATACCTGTCTGCTGCTCTGTAACAGCATTTTAGCAGCTGCTCTCCTAATCCGATGAATTTGTCTGGCAGAAACCTTTCTCATTGTGCCTTCATCTGCACAAACCCGTCTGTGCTCTGAATCAGCCACAAATCTCTTCACAGTACGATGATCACGCTTAAGTTTCCGTGAAATATCTAATGTTTTCATACCTTGTCCAAGGTATTCCACTATTTGACACTTTTCGGCACCAGAGAGATCCTTTTTCTTTCCCATATTGCTTGAAACATGTGGCCTTCTTAATAATGTGGAACATCCTTCTTAAGTAGTTTTAAGAAGTTTATGACACTTCAATTTGCATAATAATTTGGAACGCGGTGTATAAGTGCAGTCCATTTACCATTTCCTCAGTCATTGTCTTTTTTAGGTTTGTCTTCATCAAGCTGGCTGTGTAAACAACCAATGAGGCAGACTCTTCCTTTAAGGCGAGACACGGCAGGCAAAAACATCGTTTTTTTAAGCACTGGTCAATTTTGAGATTTGTGTCTATTTAGTTTCCATAACATGTCTTCTTTCATACTAGTATGGATAAAATGTCCAAAATATACGTTTTAGGTGTTTATTTTACTAAACTTTGACTGCTTGCGTCTGTATTTTGCTCCTAAATTCGTCAAAAGTGAGCATTCTAACGTAACATACAGCACCGCGACCGCTGTATGAATCATAATAACCATGGTACTGTTGGAAAGCTCTGAATCTCAAGAACAACGTTATCTGATCCAAATATGGTCATTTCCTTTGTATCAGTAACCAATCGTGAAAGTGTGAGGAGGGATTCAATGCTAGGAAAGCGACCTCATTGGCTAATGCACATTTCTGACGATGTGATTCGCTAAAAGGCATCACGTGATGCTAGCCCCGGGTAGCTCGAAAATCACAAAATAAAATGGGAAAAACGTCGAAAATATGCCAAACCAAGACAAAAAAAATACTTAATCAATTGGCTACGGACATTACATGATCGCCATTTGAAGGGGAGAAGTGTTAAAGACATGTAAATCACACCGATCACGTCGGAGAGACACAGACTGTCAGACGATCAGAGGGGAGATGGTGGGGAGAGAGAGCGTCTGTGCCGACAGGAGCAGGTTGACAGACAGTGGCTAATAATGAATTAACCACGTTTAAATTAGCATGTGGATGTAAATGTTACTATGCTATGGTTTATATATGTTAAGCAGTGGTAGGCCTATATGGCATTGAAGGGTGTAGGGCCTAATTCAATAAATTACTCTAGCTATTATCAGCAGAATTCACGTTTTTATCTTTAACGGCCGTTTTCTCAAAATGAGCTTTTTCCAATACCCTGCGAAAGATATCTCAACTTCTAGACCACTGACATCAACCAAACTTTCTATGATCATTCATAGCACTATTTTAAAGGTTTTTACAGAAGGATTTGTTAATATATTGTTAATTGTCTGATTTATGATACATTTTCCTCCTAAAAACATGCCAAAAATGCATTTCTAAGACATGTACATAGTCTTTTTTGATTTATTAAATGAAAAAAGGCTGTATCCAAAATCTGTTCTGTAAAAACTTTAGAAACTAATATGTGGTTAAAATAAAATAGAGATTTTAACTCTGGCTTTATCCAACATCTCAAAATCTTTCTCGAAAAATGACCCAAATTTACGCATAATTGGTTAAATATTGCCATATTTGCATATTTAATAAAATATTAAAGAAAAACATGTAATACAAAAAATTATTGTGTTTGTGTCAGTAATCAACTGGCAAAGTTTCATGATGATATCTATAAGTTAAAAAAAAATCCCTATTCACCTGGGGTGTCTCGCCTTAAACTACTGCTGTTGACCTCTGACCTCAAGACAAGTCAGAAGGAGAGCTGATCCTCTTACAGCTGACAGCGCAGGGTCACAGAGGGGATAAACAGACAGACACACACACAGTTTTTCCCTGTAACACCAATAATTATAGCTAGCTAAAGCGCACGCGATTGGGATTTTACAGTAAAAGTCATGCATCCAGGCATTAGTTAACACTTTTTTTTTATCTGCACTGATCCAGCAAATGAAAGCCTTTTGTATTTACATGCACAGTACGCGGATGAGCTGCACATAAACTCACACACTGTGATGGTTTTTTCATCAGATTTCTACCTAATATCTTGACAAGTTCTGGTTTAATCTGCACAACACATCGTGTTTTGATTGAAATGTATAGCCAACACAAAAATTATTTGCCTTTAAAAGCGATTTTCTAAACTTCAAAAAATATTTTTCATATTAGTGGAAATAAAAGTGTTGATAATCTGAACAGCAATTCAAGACAGAAACACAAAACTCAAAACAGCAAAGTCAGTGTGCGCTCCAGCTACTCTTTAGTCAGAGTAACACCTGCTGCCTACCCGGGAAATCCAGACTAGCCGCTACCAAATTTCAATTTGTTCTGCACGATTCAGGGACCAGATGATGGAAACACTCTCGCAGAACCAGCACTGTAGTAAAGTAATAAATACAAGGAGTCCGCTCAGTTTCGGAGCTCACTGCCGGGCTAATGTTTCTATTTGGACTGAATGATGAGCTAATGGTTGATGCCAGCAGCAGACAGGAGAGTCTGGACTGTAGTTAGTGTCTGTGGCAGGGGGTAATACTGAATGGTTTTAGGAATCAGCTGATTAGCAAACATGACACAAACATCATGTATGAATGTTATATGCACAAAAACTAAAGGTGAGTCACTTCTTCCACTTCTTTGTCAATGATGTGGCAACACCATGACGTCTAATGAAATAGATGTTTTTTGTAGTTTTCTGATGAGGTTGCAGAACACATCCATACTATGCACAGACCCCTGTGACCCCCTAACTTAACCCCCCCCCCCTCCCCCCTGCCATCCCAAACACACACTGGTAGAGCTCTGTAATTACTGGGGGGCAGATTAGCCTGGTGGCATCCAGCTCTTGGAGGAAGTGACATTACTGTTTCTGCCACCCACCATTTCCTCTTGCCTCACAGTATCAGTTCCTCTCCCTTCATACACACAAGCACCAACATGTCAGAGGTTATCTGCAAACACATAACTGTAGAAAACCCAAACACACACACACTTCAATGAGGATAACTGCCCACACAGATAAGTGTGAGAAAAAAAACATTGCTTTCACATTGTGAGAATTATTCAGCGTTTCCATTTTTGTCTTTTACCTAATCTGTAATCTGAGATTACATCTAACGTAACACATTACATTGCGCCGTCTGGACAATTTGTGTGGATTTGCTAAAAGGATGGATGACAAAATTGTCTGAACTGAGGCTAGCCTCCAAGGCAGTAATGAGGGACTGTCTTCTAACCCTGTGAGATCATGGTTGGGCTCCTAGCCAGCGAAACTGGTTCCATCTACACAAAGCTGTCTTTGTTTATCATTGGTTTATTGCCATTGTGCTAAATGTGATGCTAATTTACAACACTTACAACTAGGGCCCGACCGATAAGGATTTAAGGGTGCCGATGCCGATTATTTTCTGAGAAAAATTACAATAACGATTAAATCGGACGATTTTTTTTTATATCCCATAAATATATATTGAAAAAATTTACTTTTTTGAACCCTTAAATATATATAAATACTTGTTACTGTCAATAGGTGTACAATAACTTTTTATTTATTGAAATATGCATTATCTAAAAAAAAGAAAAGTGTTAGAAATATGTCTAAAGTGACATGACGCATTTTTAAACTCAGACATTAAAGCGGCAACGAGTAACATTTAAATATCTTTTAAACAGCCTCATGTTTCCTCTCATAATCATAAATTACCTTTAACAGCAAACGAGACCATCAGTGCAAAGAAAGACGTTTTTATATAGTTTTTATTACTGCATTTGATCTGGTCGTACACCCAGTCCGATTTTCGGTTCAAGCATGCATGCTCTATGGTCACATATCCGCATTGGTCGCAGATTTCAGTGTGGCGCAGCAACGTGAATTGAGAAGCCTATGGCTCCAGGTGAGGGAAGGGGAGCGGGAGCCTTGTTTGAGACAGTTGTTTGTAGTCATAATGACTGATAACGGGGCTGAACCATCAAAGAAAAAAAATAAAATGCAATGAAGAAAAGCTAAAAGTGAGAGTGATAGGCGGGCGGGAGGGCGTTGCCAGGCAACGTATACACAATTTCACGGAGCGAACCTAGACTGCAGTGTTTACTCCTAAATGAATGAGCGGTAGCCTCCTAAAACACAGTCTACTTTGCCTCACCAGCATCATCAGATGACCATTATTCATCTGAAATAGTCATTATTTACAACAACATAAACACATTACCTCATCATGATCCTAGACTACTAACTAACTGCCATCTCACGGACACGGACTCGTTCAGCTACGTGAGAGGTGACAATGCATCAACTCATTGCAATCAGGTGTGTTTAGCACTTACTGGCATTAGTTGATGCTGTGTCACTAACCACTCTCTGGAAGCCGAAAAGAGTCCGGTTCCCCTTACACTTTCAACACACGGACACGCACCATATTGCTTCCTGATTATTTGATTCTTGCACTCCCAGCACGAGCTAGAAAACAGCTGGCGTCGTAAAAATACTACCGCTTTTGTTCAAAGGTGTCGCCAACGTGCCGACTTACTCGTAGTAGCTTTAAGCATTTTATGTAACTGCACCCAACCCTCTGGAACTCCCTCCCTCCAAACATCAGCATCTCAGACTAAATAAACTAATTCAAAAGTCAACTCAAAACTCAACTCTTTAAGAAAGCATAATTACACCGGACTCCACTCCAAACCTTATCTTTAATTTGTCTGTATTTTGTTTTCTTTTTCTATAAGTATGATTTTCTATATGTTTGATGTAAAGTGTCTTTGAATGACCTAAAAGTGTCTTTGAATGAATAAAGCACTATATAAATTCTATATAATAACTATCAACTACTATTAACAGTCAAGAGATGACCAATGACTCTGCTATTGGTGTCAGGGGGAACTGTCAAGTGTGAATTAATCCAATTTATTACAACACACCTGCTGCTGCTGTTAATATGCTATAAGGCTACCTCCGGGGCATCAATGCATCTCACTCAACATGATTGCTGGAATTAAAAAAAAATTAAAATTAAAAAAATCAGCGGCCTTTGCCGATTTTTCGGATATGTGTTATAATCGGCCGATTAAATCGGCCGGCCGATATATCGGTCGGGCCCTACTTACAACTCAATCTCACGAGAAATAGATAGCAACAACAGAAAGCTGCTCACTTGTAAGGGTCTTGGTGGGCAGATGACACAGAGGATGTGGAGACACACAGTGCACAAACACAGATACTCACACAAACCGCCACAGTGTGCATATTAACATGCAAATACACACATAAACACAGAGGCTGAGAGAGGAACTAACGTCACCCACACAGGATCTTATTTATAGAGCGGAAGAACAAAAACAACAGGCAGACTGAGAACATGGGTAAATAGAACTCAGCAGGAAATGCAAATGAATGAGACTGACACCAAGGTCATTTAATGCCACCTGGTCGTTAGTGAAAGTAATTTTTCAAAACAATGCCAAATATTCCCTTCTTGCAGCTAATAAAGTGTGTTTATCTCTGTCTCATGCAACAATGAAATGAACATCATTAGGCTTTTGGAGCCTTAGTCAAGTGAGCAATGAGATAACATCAACTTGGGCTTCAAGAAATTCCAAAGGAAATTTTTCACTATTTTTCTGACATTTTATAGACACCAAACAATTAATCAATTATTTGAGATAATAATCGGCACATTCACGGATATTGAAAATCATTAGTATTTTCTACTGAGTCCTTAATTTGCCTGAAGGGAAATTTTTTAAAAAGAAAAGAAAAATAATGTGAATCAACAATATGTGGTTGTTTGAGGCATTGGCATTTGACAATTATCAGAGAACTGACTAAGCAACCACCATAGCAGTGTGGAGAATTCTCCAAGTCTGCAGGACATTTTATTAGTGTATCATCAGCTGAATCACAAAGATATTAAATATCAGTTGTAAATTCTTGTCACTCAGGGGGGATTTTGTTCATGTCTATGATTGAAACGTCTACACAAGGGCTCCATGAACAATGTTTTCCACTCCAAAAGCAGGCCTAATATTCCTCTGGGACCCAGCTAACTCCAGTGTTTTTTTTTCAGACAGACAGACAGACAGACAGACAGACAGACAGACAGACAGGTAGGATGGAGTGATCTCTGGGTGGCTGAAGAAATTTGCCATCTAGCTGAGAAAAAAAAGGCTGGGGGAGTCCGATTTCTCTTTAAAGAATCTCCATTGGAAACAACGATTTGTTTTTATTTGGTTGCTTAAGGGTGGCAGCAGCAGGTCATGACAGTAAACTGACAAATCATATCATGATTGAGTAGGACTAGAGCTGCAACGATTAATCGACGAATCGATTATTAAAATAATCACCAACTATTTTGATAACCGATTAATCGTTTAAAGTAATTTTTTAATAAAAAATTTCCAAATTCTCTGATTTCAGCTTCTCAAATGTGAATATTTGAGTATTTTCTGGTTTCTTTAATCCTATTATGACAGTAAACTGAAATATCTTTGCGTTTTGGACATAAAAATACATTTGAGGACGTCAACATGGGCTTTGGAAAATGTATAAAAAATGTTCACCATTTTCTGTCATTTTACGGGCCAAAACACTAATCGATTAATCGAGAAAATATTCGACAGATTCATCGATTATCAAAATAATTGTTAGTTGCAGCCCTAATAGGACTGGGCAAATGATGGTAAGTTATCATTGTTGTTAACAGATTTTTTTTGTATTTTTTCCCCTTCCATCAGACCCAATAGCAGGTCAACTGTACACGGTTTGCAATTAATCGTTTAATCAAACCAGGCCTTCCTGGACGGGATAAAAACACTTCAGTTCAATTGTGTTGTGCCATTCTAAGATCAAAGTTAAGATTATTCCCACTGTGAACTGTAAGAAAGGATGCATTTCTGTGGCTGAGGCACACTAGACTGAACAGTCAGCATCCTGTTTTTTTTCCATACGTTTCGTCCAAGCTTTTACCGCGTTTAAATTCTGTTTGAGTGCTGATAGAGGATTTCCTTCCATTACTTCTATTACATTCTTGAGCCAGCTATTTCAGTACAGCTTTTGAGTTTTGAGCTGGGGACAGTTTCATTCACCAAGCCATATAACGGATGTCTCACTCCTTAAGCTTTTATCTAAATGTGACATCTTTATTTCTATGGATGCACTTTACACACAAATTTAGTTCACAGTATTTCCCTGAAAACAATAACAGGCACATTGCACATCTTGCTGGCAGTGACAACTTGTTTTGTAAATAAATTCGGAGCACACTACTTCATCATAATGCTAAAACTGGTGAACAGCTGATGGGTTATTGTCAGACAACTGACGAAAAACAGGCACAAGTGAGTTGCATGTGATTAAACAACAAAGGTTTAATCTTCTTTCTAGTCAGGCTGCCTTGAAGCAAACTATAACCACAGTAGGTTGTTAACTATCAGGTTGTGTCTTTGTGGTACATTAGGAGCGGGACCACCTGAGGAGAAGGCCAAATCCCAGATTGAATTTTGGTCAGATTAGCTAGCCACCCTCCCCTTGACTGGATTAACCGTCACCTTGAGCTGTTACAGAATAATTGCTTGAAAATGTTTTTACTTGAGGCTAACACACCAATTTGATCATTAATTAATAGACCCTTTTCACAGGAGACATTTTGAAATGTTTGTAGTATTTAAAAGTAGAATAGAATAATTATACCTGTGCTTTAACAGCCACATTCAATTTACATCAGCAAGTGTCAATGGCCCACACAGCGAGTTGGCACATTCAAATGGCTTACTGGGACACGAATAGGGCCAGCGTTAATGATATTAGGAACACCTTTGAATTTCCTACATTGACGCGTCAAAATGTCTGCAGTGAGAAAGGTTTGTAAGGTGCTGGTATATGTTGACAGAAAGCCAATTTAAGCTGCTACAGAAATATTTGTTTCTATAAAATAATTTTTGAACTTACGTTTTACTCTGTTAGAAATTTATTTATTCGCCTTCACCCTGAGAATTACATTAGCAGAAAGATTCCCCTGTCATGCCAGTCGGTGAAAAGAGTAAGTAAAGCCAGGGCCAGGAGGCAAACTGAAGACAAGTTCTTGTTTTACGGGGAATTACGAGCTGTAACGATTTCCTGGCAAACAGCAGCCAGGCATGATGACTTCCTGGAGTCTTGTCGTAACCATGAAGTTGACTCCAGAAAGTTGGTTCAGAAAGTATTAGACAAAATGAACAAAGTAAAAGTGATTTCTGAACTGACATTATCAGGAATTTGTTCTATGTACAGGCTCCAACCTTACAGTAACAGTTTAAATCTGTCTTAATTGGCTGTTTTCACAGAAACATGACATCATGACATGTCCCAGTAGCAAAAGCAAAGAGGTAAAACATAAAACAAATAAAATAAATTATATTAAGTTGTTTAAGTTTCAGGTCCTGCCAGGACAGACTTGAGGTAGTATAACAAATCTGATTTATGATAGAAGTCTAAATTCATTTTGTTAGAGTTAATGTTCTAAGCTAGAGTTCCTGACTACAGTAGGACTACAGAAGGATTTATATTCCATGAATTCTGGATACACCCTTTTCAAACTGTAAATCAAGGCCGACCAATCAAAAGCATAATGTGATAAACTGCTCAGCTCCCTTCACTCAAGCATCCGTAGGGAAGAGATCAACAGTTACAGAATATTTTACAAGAAATTCAGCAACACATACAAAGATACAGAAATAAAGAAAGTGCATTTTTACTATCTCAGTAGGTTCGCTTTTACTTAATTCCGCATACTGTAAAGAAAAACAAAAGCAGAGACTTATTGAGAAAAAGGCATCCTAGCCTGTCAATTGAATGACATACCAGTGTTCCAGCATTGCTGGTATAGTAGCCACAATGTACTCAGTGGCGAAAGTAAGCAAGTGGTGTCGGGTGTCACTAGCCCCTTTTACACAGCCAGTGAAAGCCGGGAATATGCCGGCCTTTCGGCCCTCCCCCCAGCTGTGTAAATGCGACAGTTGCGGAACGAGGGAAGAAA
The DNA here is from genome assembly GCF_949987685.1 of Ammodytes marinus. Taxonomy (NCBI): domain Eukaryota; kingdom Metazoa; phylum Chordata; class Actinopteri; order Uranoscopiformes; family Ammodytidae; genus Ammodytes; species Ammodytes marinus. The sequence goes on along the minus strand of NC_137211.1, from coordinate 11,361,485 downwards.
GGTGCGAGTGATCGTTCCGGGAATTTTACTACCTCGGGGGGTAGTAAGATTCCCGACACGATCAGTTCCGCCTCTCTGTTTAAATGCTCCAGCTTGTTGTTGCGGAACTGGGGGGCGTTTGACGTTCCATGTCCTACGTTCTAAACATGCGACCATGTTAGCAGTTGAAGGACGTGTGTTTAACATTAACCACGGCGGCCTGATGTCCCGTAAAAATCACCAAATAAAAGGAACGGTGTATAATCTAGCTGATCATAAAGTCCGTTGCTCAATCCAAACCCCCGCGCTTCATTTTGCAGAGTGTATGAGTCTATTTCTGCCCAGGAGAAGTTGTACAATGGAAAGCTAGGCTAGGCTAAGTAAGGGATAAAGTATAGCGAACGGGTCACTTGCTAGAAATAAAGACCGACAAGCTGAAGCAGGAGCCCGACGCGCAGCGGAGGGCTCTTGTTCAGCTTGAAGGTCGACCTAGTAACGGGGGAATAGTCTGCTCGCCCCGCTAGACTGTCTGCTTCAGCTGACTGAAGGCTCCGGCTCAGCTGTTAGCCACAGAGCTACTGTTTTGCTAACACATTCCGCCGCCGCTATTATATCCTAAGTCTGAGCGTATATCCACACTTTATTTCTGTCTACAGTAACGTGACTTCACACACTGTGTGTATGTGTATGTCTGATTGGCAGATCGCTGCCCTCACAAAGAGACTCGCTCACAACCAACCTGTCACACACACACACACACACACACACACACACACAGAGGTGAAGCGGTCGGATTGATTTAGTCAGTTTGGTTAACTGTCCCAGTGATGTTGGACTCAGCGCGTAGCGAGATCAACTGGCACATCGTGGGGACAGTAAAATACGGCCCTCTTACTGCAAGCTCCAGCACTTCTGCTCTCAATTCACCGGCCATTGTTGTTGTTGTAAAGCAGCTGACCGGCGCGGCGCTAAATGTTTACGTCACACCTGACGCTGTTTACAAGCATCTCTTTCATTCCGGAGCGCTGTGTAAAAGGGACTACTGATGCGCCAGCAGGCCGGCGTTGCTTGGTTCTGTGTAAATAACACAGAAGCAAGCAAAGCCGGCATATTGGAGTGATGTTGTTCCGTCAATATGCCGCAATCTCTGTGTAAAAGGGGCTATTGTTGCGGTGTGGCGGTTAAGACAGTCAGACACAGGTCACCAGTGTGGGACAGACGGACCTGATCTAAGGTTTACTGAGCCATCTGTCAGTTACTAGCCTGGAAATCCAGACCCTGATATCTTGAACGATAGAGGGTCTGGCCACGATCAATAGTAATTTCCAATTCAAGGGGCGGCTCCTACTCGTGCATTTCAAATGCCACTGCAAGCAGTTGGATAGCACTACAACCAATCAGAGCGATGCACAAGGTGACGTATTAAGCCGTTAGTTTAGCGAACAGCTGTTAAACTGTTAAATTAAACTTTTGCCGTGGTCGGTCGGGAAAACAGAACATTCCACTTACTTGCTAATGAAATATTTGAGTGCCGTCTTTTAAGTCGTAAAGCAGTGGTGTCAAACATACGGCCCGCGGGCCGCATATGATTTAATCCGGCCCGCGACTTGTAGAGCACACATTTATGAGCATTTAAAAAAAAAAAGTAAGTCTCTAGCCCATTCCTGTGAGGAGATATGAATTTTTAAAGAAATAACCAAAATGCTCACTCCAGCCGCTAGGGGGCAGCCTAAATAAAAAAAAAGCACATTTTAGCAACGTGGGAAATGGTAAATGGCAATCTTGCTTCACCGCTATTAATGTTTCCTCCAGTGCTTTATGGCAAAGTAAAAACCAAAAAAATAAAAAATAAATAAAACAATTTTTATTTTTAGTGCTGAACAATTAATGTACTAGCAAGCGCGATGTGTCCGCGGCTCTGCACGTGCGAAACGAGCAGGAGCATGCTAGTGTAGGCCTACAAGATTTATTTCCTAATTTTCCATGCTGCTTTATTTTTATGTTTTAAATTGGGAAAAACGAATTCCAAAACAACCAATAACCTCTGTATTTAAAAATAAATCAAAACAGTAGAAGTTGCACTTTTATTAAATTTTATTTTGTACTGTCTGCATGTTTGCACAAAATGTGTCCCTGTACATATAGTAAACAAAATTGGACAACTGTAACGTCAGTGCCTGTTGTATTTGTGTATTCAAATAAACAGTTGTTTATTTCATTAGTGCGTATTGGCATCTTTGAGCAAATTTTTGCTGCGGCGCTGCGCGCCGCACCTCCTATTCCCATGGCCAGCAGCAACCTTTACTAAGACATTTCCTGGGGGGTACAGAGATCCCTTGTGATCCGTGATAATGTAGGTTACAAATGTAGACTGAGTGATAAAGCATATTACTGAAAAACAAAGCTAGAGATTTGGAGTTGATGTACGTTATTTTGCCATTATTGTACTGGTCTGGCCCACTTGAGATCAGAGAGGCTGTATGTGGCCCTCGAACCAAAATGAGTTTGACACCCCTGTCGTAAAGGGTCGAGGCCAAAGCAGTCTAAAACTCACACAACATATCCGCAGCCATCTTTGATGTTTACTATCACGGCTTCGACGTCGCATGCACGTCACTGTCGTCATCCGGTTACGTCCGCCCCATGGCACCATACAAAGGGCTCTGGCGCGCCCATATTAGATAAAACCAATTGAAACGTGAGTCGGGATTTCTCGACTTTTTGAAAAAGCTTCAATGGAGAGTGTCCAGACCAGCAGGCGCAGCAAATTTAATTTGCCAGCGCCTAGTGGCAGGTCTGGGAATGCCAGGCTAGTCAGTTACTACATTCAACACAAATTCTGGTCAGTGTGGTCAGCACACAAGATAGCATGACGCCAAACATGACACGTGCTGTATGAACCTGAGCATAGCTGAGTAATATTTTCCATCTCTGGATGACATATGGAGAATTGATGCTCCTTGAAACTGCTTAATTGCTCATGGATGATGGTTTAAAAGAGGAAATTAATGTAGAAAGAGGAAGGATAACCAGGCAGCTGACTTATTAAATCAATATTGCACACTCATAAAAAAGGCATGAGTAGCCTTTGAGAAACACTCACATCCCGGTTGTTGAGTCTATTGCCGACATTGAAACCGCACAGCCAGGCCTTATTGCCTACGTTCCACTCTCTGGACAGCTCATGGTCCTGACCTTCCACCACCTACTGCTCAGTTATTAAACAGCCTGTCATCGGGATGGGAATCTGTTATTGCTCTGAAAATAATGGCTATGAGACCGTGGGGATGTTCAACAAGGTGCAACACAAGAGAAAAGTGTTAAAAACGGTATGAATGCCTGTCAAGACTAAGAAACATATACCTTTGTGTCAGCGAAAACATATCACATCATGTGGAACTGAAGGTGCAAGGTCAAAGGAGGAGGGGTAAGCAACAAGGCACTCACCAAGAAAAAACAGTTTGGTGATTAGATGAAAGTGTGGTGAAAGGAGGGACTTGACAGTGCTGCATTTACAACTGGTATGATCCTGATACAACCTTGAAGAACCTATATCTCCAATAATGAAGATATACTGTATATGAAAACACCACTGTCAGTTAGGCTGCAAAAAAACGATCTTTTCAGAAGCACTCACAATGAAACCCCACAATGGGGATGCATTGAAAACATCAGTCTGACATGCTAGTCAGAACTGTCAACACCTTTTCAGTGACACTGATAAATGACTGCCATGTCATTTTTGGCAATGCACTTTTATAAAAGACAAGGTAAAATCAGACCTGGATAGCCAGACATGTTTTCAATTGATGACACCACAAATCTGGCAACAAGTTGTGACATTATCAACCAGTCATCATCAGTTGTCTCCTGAAGTGAAAATGAAAACCTAACTTACCTAACCGTAAGGGGGTCTGATTTTAAGGTGGAGCAGCTTTTAATAAATAAATGTAAATAATGAAATATTGTTACAAAACATAAATTCTGTGTTGTTGCGTGATTTGCATCAGTACTGAGTAGCCTCAACTTTTTTACGGTTTTGTTTTCCTCTAGTTTATCTTACAGTTTATCTTACTGCTTGTACCAACTGCTATGATTAGCCCCTTTTACACAGAGATTGCGGCATATTGACGGAACAACATCACTCCAATATGCCGGCTTTGCTTGCTTCTGTGTTATTTACACAGAACCAAGCAACGCCGGCCTGCTGGCGCATCAGTAGTCCCTTTTACACAGCGCTCCGGAATGAAAGAGGTGCTTGTAAACAGCGTCAGGTGTGACGTAAACATTTAGCGCCGCGCCGGTCAGCTGCTTTACAACAACAACAATGGCCGGTGAATTGAGAGCAGAAGTGCTGGAGCTTGCAGTAAGAGGGCCGTATTTTACTGTCCCCACGATGTGCCAGTTGATCTCGCTACGCGCTGAGTCCAACATCACTGGGACAGTTAACCAAACTGACTAAATCAATCCGACCGCTTCACCTCTGTGTGTGTGTGACTGTGTGTGTGTGTGTGTGTGTGACAGGTTGGTTGTGAGCGAGTCTCTTTGTGAGGGCAGCGATCTGCCAATCAGACATACACATACACATACACACAGTGTGTGAAGTCACGTTACTGTAGACAGAAATAAAGTACTCACATGCATCAACCCTTGTTGACTGCTCGACACCATGCTCGACACTCTCTGCTAAAAATTGTGCTCTTATGGTCCATAAATATAAATACGTATTTCTATCTATGTTTATGCTCTAGAGAGCTGTCCCATCATTTCCGGCTTTCGTATTTTTTCCGGCCACAATACAGATTAGCGCCGCCTGCTGTTGTGGAGACATTACAAGCGCGGGACGTACGGAAAATAAGCAGTCGTCTCGGTGTGTTTTTGGGCCGTGACGGAAAGACTGGAGCTTCCTGAAACGGCGACTCCAGTTTTTGGGTAGTCGGAACGTGTCGGACTGGTGTGTCCTGGCCTTAACAAGTGCGCACCGAATGCACACGCGCAGAACACATACACACACGCAGACACACAGATCAGCTGATGGGATGATCAAACGAGAGGTTGTAAAGACAGGCGCACACGAGGGGTAGACCGACAGTGCCGCGCAGACGCTCGCAAATGATTATTACGGAATCAATGATTTTTTTTTTTTTTTTTTTAAGTCAGGCTGCTGTTGGCCTGGCGGGGGGTCCCGTTGGCCTGGCGGCCCGCCAGTCCTGTATAATGGTAGGGGAAACACTGCTGTACTGTTCATGTAGGCATGAAGTGTCTATGGGAGGGGATAAGAGTCTGTGTCAGTGGGGAACCACGGCTTTGATAATCTGACCTGAGTGAAATTTGTAGAAACCTAACTGTTGTGGTTTCAAACTAATGCTGATACCATTTTCGGTAGTCACTTGCTGGCTTGGTGCTTGTTGAGGGTGCAACAACACTCGTTTGGGACTGTAATTCATTTATCATTTTCTGTGTGTTCTTACTGGTGATATTGTTTCAAATGTTGAAACATGTGTATGGTGTTTCCTGTCTTAGATGGCACGTGTTTTCAGTGCACTGTTTTTTGTTGGATGGTAAATTGCCAAATATTCTCCAAACAATGAAGTGTAGTGAACTTTCTTCTTGTGGATGGTGGCTTTGTCCTGCTTCGAGCTGGTCATGGGCACTTTGTTTCTTCGAAGTCTCTCTCTCTCTTACTCTCATGTCTCTCACTTGTGCTCTTCATTTGATCAGCCACAGCTGATCACCACAGCCTTTGCAGAGGGTGTGGAGAACACGGTTATTTCTCACCAGCTGGTCAGTTTCTATATATGAAAGCTTAGGGCCTGCGTCAGAGGAAGGGCTGATGGGAAACCAGCCCTCGGGGGTAAAGCGGTGCTGCTCTATATGTACAGTGAAAGTTTCCAAAAGGTCAACTGGTCAGTCATTGGTATTTTTGCTTCTTTCTTTTGGACTCTTGCCTTGCTTTTGAATAGTTCTCTCCTTAATTCTTACCCGAACCCAAAGGGTTATCAAAAATGTCCTCAGGAAACCCCCTCTACAAGCTGATGTGTATCTCCCCTCTTGGCCCCTCAGAACACATTGTGCTAGAGCCTGGCTCGTAGTCATGGACCCCTTTAATTCAACTCCCTAGAGGAAGAGGTAAAACAAAGGCCATGAAAACACATTGCATGGGTGGGGCTTCAACTTTTTGATACTTAACTCTCAATAACGCAGGCTTCTTGGCCGATGCAGACCTATTATATGTTCATTGCCTTGAATGGAAACATTTGGTTAATAATTTGACACTGGTTGTATTGTATCACAGAAGTAATTTCCTGGAGAGTAGCTTCGAGAGTATTAGAGTAGGCTAACTCTAGCATAGAAACAGACTCCGTTTAGGTGGAGCTTAATATGTGCCAAATGCCACTGAGCGTGGTGACAGTCATTATTTCTCACACTCCTGTATAGGCAGGAGACTTCAAAAGTAGCTTTGTTTTGTTCTACATGCACCCACTGACAACAACAACACACTGTTGACGGTTCTCATGTAAATTGGCCCTGGTTGTGGTGATAAGTAGGACTGCAACTATCCATTATTTTAGTATTTGACTATTTAAGTGATTATTCCATGTTGGCTGTTGGGCTGGTTAATATACAACTATGCTTTGTAGACAGCTGTTATGTTTAAGTGGGTTGGCCTACTCATGCAATATATTTTTAGAAAGCTGAGATTATGTGATACGATTTATACAAATAATTTCAAGATACAATAGCCCCTTTTACACAGCCAGTGAAAGCCGGGAATATGCCGGCCTTTCGGCCCTCCCCCCAGCTGTGTAAATGCGACAGTTGCGGAACGAGGGAAGAAAGGTGCGAGTGATCGTTCCGGGAATTTTACTACCTCGGGGGGTAGTAAGATTCCCGACACGATCAGTTCCGCCTCTCTGTTTAAATGCTCCAGCTTGTTGTTGCGGAACAGGGGGGCGTTTGACGTTCCATAGTCTACGTTCTAAACATGCGACCATGTTAGCAGTTGAAGGACGTGTGTTTAACATTAACCACGGCGGCCTGATGTCCCGTAAAAATCACCAAATAAAAGGAACGGTGTATAATCTAGCTGATCATAAGGTCCGTTGCTCAATCCAAACCCCCGCGCTTCATTTTGCAGAGTGTATGAGTCTATTTCTGCCCAGGAGAAGTTGTACAATGGAAAGCTAGGCTAGGCTAAGTAAGGGATAAAGTATAGCGAACGGGTCACTTGCTAGAAATAAAGACCGACAAGCTGAAGCAGGAGCCCGACGCGCAGCGGAGGGCTCTTGTTCAGCTTGAAGGTCGACCTAGTAACGGGGAATAGTCTGCTCGCCCCGCTAGACTGTCTGCTTCAGCTGACTGAAGGCTCCGGCTCAGCTGTTAGCCACAGAGCTACTGTTTTGCTAACACATTCCGCCGCCGCTATTATTATCCTAAGTCTATTTGTACATTTACTACATAACTGTACAATGCATCTATTTAAAGAACAGACAATTGCACAGCCTTCTTTTTTATAATCTATTTTTTTTAAGATAATTTTTTGGTGTTTTTATTTTTATTAGACAGATTTGGAGAGACAGAGTTGAAATGGGGCAAAGAGGGGAGGACATGCAGAGAACCGACACGGGTCGGATTCGAACAGGGTCTGCTGCAACGAGGACTGAGCCACTAGGGGGACGCTCTAACCACTACACCACTTGCTTTTACTTATTTTCTCAATGTTCATTTTCAATAGACTAACACCAAAAAATGTTTTGGCAATAAACCAAATTCTGACTATGAAAATAACCTTTTAAACTTGATTTGACATTCATCCTGATAATAACAGATATACTGATATGAACATTTTAAAATGGAAACATTTTAGCCATCTCGCCTAGCCCTTTGATTAAGAAATCATGTTGATTTTCATGGCATAATTGGTGTGGTGAATCCAATAGCCGTCTACAAATTAGGAAATCACTCCCTTAACTTGTGAGATCTTTCAGCACTAATGTTTAGGTACACACACTTTGTAGGTAACACGCTAAAAACATCTCAAACCACTGGTGTGATGCTTTTACAATTAGCATACCTATCGCATATCACCATGGGTCAGACAGCAGGCTGGTTGGCCTGAGAAGGGCAGTCCTCAACATACTGTGGTATTTCACACAAAACCCATGTGCGTAACAGTGACCCACATTTACCAGCCAAGCAGCTAGTAGGTTGGATATGGAAGTGTTTGCTACTGGCTACTTTATACTAGCCAGGAACATTGGCCTCTGCAATAAAGAAATACAAACAATTAGGACTGACTCCTTGGGACTTTGAGAGGGTGGCCTCCACTGCAATAATGGTGGAGCTTTTGTGTCAAAGAGATGCTTGTTTTCTCCTCCTCGGGCATGAAAGCGAATTTGTCTTGCCAGCCAGGTCTATTTATATTCACAAGAGCATTCTTCAGCATTAGCACAGTCACACGGCCCGCCGGGCAGTTGATATAGCCTGGCGATACATTGGAGGGGCTCTGCATCAGCTCCCCACAGACTAAAAACACCAGAAAACACAACCAGATTTGGGTTTATTTCGGTTTTGTCACTAATGAGTTAATTACTGTTATATATGGAGGTTTAAATCACATCAGTCAACATTGGCTGGTGTTTCAAACTCTGGGCACCTGACAAAATGACTGCAGGCATCAAAACAACTGAGTGGCATGTTTGCACAACCCAACGTCAGAGAGGTGCTTTACCGTCAACTTATGCACAGTCAAGATTACGGGCTGCTCAGGAGGTGAATGAAGGTGGGAGAAAGGGTCCCATATTACAAATCCCTATGCATTATTTTCTTATGGTGAGTCACGTGGCGTCACGCATGTTAGCTCAGTAAACAGCCCAGTGACACAGGAGGCTAAAACAGGTTCTCTCACTTGGTGGTGGATGGATTTGCCCCAGAGAAGAGAACACGCCTTATTGCAATGACTCACAGGTTTACAACAAGCAGGAGACAGACTTGCCTAGACTGTTATATTATTCTAAACTGTGAGGCACATAAAACAAGCTACATACATTAAGGGGTGAATGTGTACAGTATATCACAAAAGTGAGTACACCCCTCACATTTCTTCTATTATTTCATTATATATTTTCATGGGACAGCACTGAAGAAATGACACTTTGATACAATGTAAAGTAGTCAGTGTACAGCTTGTATAACTGTACACTGTGTGTGAATTTACTGTCCCCTCAAAATAATTCGACACACAGCCATTAATGTCTAAACTGCTGGCAACAAAAGTGAGTACACCCCTAAGTGAAAATGTCCAAATTGGGCCCAAAGTGTCAATATTTTGTGTGGCCACCATTATTTTCCAGCACTGCCTTAACCCTCTTGGGCATGGAGTTCACCAGAGCTTCACAGGTTGCCACTGGAGTCCTCTTCCACTCAGTCATGAGAGCATCACAGAGCTGGTGAATATTAGAGACCTTGCGCTCCTCCATCTTCCGTTTGAGGATGCCCCACAAATGCTCAATAGGATTTAGGTCTGGAGACATGCTTGGCCAGTCCATCACCTTTACCCTTAAGCTTCTTTAGCAAGCCAGTGGTCGTTTGGAGGTGTGTTTGGGGTCGTTATCATGTTGCAATACTGCCCTGTGGCTCAGTTTACGAAGGGAGGGGATCATGCTCTGCTTCAGTATGTCACAGTACCTGTTGGTATTCAGTGAACTGTAGCTCCCCAGTGCTGGCAGCACTCGTGCAGCCCCAGACCATGACACTCCCACCACCATGCTTGACTATAGGCAAGACGCTCTTTGTACTCCTCACCTGGTTGCCGCCCCACACGCTTGACACCATCTGAACCAAATAAGTTTATCTTGGTCTCATCAGACCACAGGACATGGTTGCAGTAATCCATGTCCATGGTCTGCTTGTCTTCACCAAACTGTTTGTGGGCTTTCTTGTGCATCATCTTTAGAATAGGCTTCCTTCTGGGACGACAGCCATGCAGACCAATTTGATGCAGTGTGTGGCATATGGTTCGAGCACTAACAGGCTGACCCCCCACCCCTTCAAGCCCTGCAGCAATGCTGGCAGTATTCATAGGTCTATTTTCCAAAGCCACTCTCTGGGTATGACGCTGAGCATGTGCACTCAACCTTCGTAAGACGACCGCTGCCTTGCTACAGAAGTTGAGGGTAAAGGTGATGGACTGGCCAAGCATGTCTCCAGACCTAAACCCTATTGAGCATCTTTGGGAGATGCTCAAATGGAAGGTGGAAGAGTGCAAGGTCTCTTATGTCTCCAAGCCCAAGAGGGTTAAGGTACTGCTGGAAAATAATGGTGGCCACACTTAAGGCCCAATTTGGACATTTACTCACTTTTGTTGCCTGCAGTTTAGACATTAAAGCCACTACGAATAACATGGCACGTTGGCGTCCCCTTTGGACAAAAGCGGTAGTATTTTTACGACGCCCGCTGTCGCAAAGCTGTTTTCTAGCTCGTGCCAGGCGTGCGAGTGAACTGAGAAGGGCGCAATATAGTGCATGTCCGTGTGTTGAAAGTGTGAGGACTCTTTTCGGCTCCGTGAGAGTGGTTTTGACACTGCATCAACTAATGCCAGTCAGTGCTACACACACCTGATTGCAATGAGTTGATGCAGCAGTGTCACCTAACTACTCTCTCACGGAGCTGAAAGATTACGTGTCCTCACAGAAAGCGAATGAACGAGAGACGGTAGTTAGTATGGATCACGATGAGGTAATGTGTTTGTGTTGTTGATGTAAATAATGACTATTTCAGATAATGGTTATCTGATGATGGTGAAGCAAAGCAAACTTTGTGTTAGTACCAACCGCTCATTCATTTAGGAGTAAACATTGCAGTCTAGTTTCGCTCTCGTGAAATTGTATACACGTTGCTTGGCAACGCCCTCGTCCCGCCCGTAGCCTATATCACTCTCCCTTTTAGCTTTTCTTCATTGCATTCTCTTTTTTTTCTTTGATGGTTCAGCCCCGTTATCAGTCATTATGACGACAAATAACTGTCTCAAACAAGGCTCCCATTCCCCTTCCCTCACCTGGAGGGATAGGCTTCTCAAATCGCGTTGCAGCGCCACACTGAAATCTGCGACCAATATGGATATGTGACCATAGAGCCTGCACGAGCGAACCGAAAATCGGACTGGGTGTGCGACCAGACCAAAAGCAGTAATAAAAACTATATAAAAACGTCTTTCTTTGCACTGATGGTCTCGTTTGCTGTTAAAGGTCATTTATGATTATCAGAGGAAACATGAGGCTGTTTAAAAGATATTTAAATGTTACTCGTAGCCGCTTTAATGGCTGTGTGTCGAGTTATTTTGAGGGGACAGTAAATTTACACTTATACAAGCTGTACACTGACTACTTTACATTGTATCAAAGTGTCATTTCTTCAGTGTTGTCCCATGGAAAGATAATGAAATATTCGAAGAAATGTGAGGGGTGTACTCACTTTTGTGAGATACTGTATGTGTAAGAGGAAGGTCAGAGCGCAAGGTCAGACAGAGAGCAGCACAATTTCAATGGAAGAGTCATGCTTAAGGGTGCCTCGGAAAAGTAGATGCTTCAGCCTGGCCAAGGTCCTTCATACAATAGCCCTTTTGACACTCTTTCATGTGTCATGTCAGATTTGCAAAGTACACAGTCCTTAAACTGGAGCTGGGATATAATGCAATATGATCATACATCAGCTTATAATGGACTTATATTTTGACAATATGATATTATGTTCATCATCATTTCCAACCTGTTGTCTATACCATTGATTCAAAGACAATTGTCCTTAAAAAGAAAATTAGGCATTATGGTTTTTATTTTCAGTTTTTGAGTTGTCAGATGTAAATCCAACTGAAAAACATAACATTGAAGACAGTTAATTCACATCAATCAACATCAGTCTGAATGTTTCATCTATAACACTTTTACAGTAATCAGTATGAGAAAGAAAAAAATGTCTTACTGATATTGTAGATTTCTGCCATATTATCCAGCCCTACCTGACATTACATGAACTTGATCGACAAGTTAGGTATCTTCTTCTGCTAATGAGTGGGATGCCAACAACATCTCCTTGGGCTAATTCAAGGAAGGTTGGCTTTTTCTATGCCTGCCTCAACTTTTACCTTCAAGAGTCAAGTCACATACACCAAATCTCCAAATCACACCCACCCCACTCTGTAAGGGCTGTCTTGCTATCTAATGAGAGCATGTGAATTATTTAGCCTACAACAGGTCTGTGGGAGGAAAAGGGACTGCAGCTATCATTAACTATTAACAGAATAACAGTATTATGATGACACACACACACCAAAACACATGTAAGCTTTTGCCAAGAGTATCCAACCATCTGCTGGGACCTAAGGCTTTGGCTCTAAAGCAGCAAGGAAGATGATCTGTGGGCTTTTTGGAATCTGAACCCAACAGACATTATTAAATGTCATACACTTCCCAAAGATCTAAACCAATTTAAGAAATCAAAGTTTATAAAGTATTCAATGTTCATTCAAATGCAGTGAGAAATGAAAGAGTAAGGTTTAAATCGCAGCCATCCATCTTTATCATATTGTTACAAAAAAAGTATGATGCGTCATAGTTGTTCTATGTAAATAAATACATTCATTATTCAAATGATGAGATCGCAGAACAAACCTTTTGTTTGTTTGTTTTTTTTGGGGGGGGATATGACATTGTGTTCTAGAAAAACACTTCAGAATCATTTGACTCAATAGTATAAACATGAATGTAACTTTTAAACATGTAATTGTGAAACTTCTGTAAATAGCATCATGGGAAGCCGTCTGTAATTGCAATGTTCCCCGTTTGCTCTTGCTGGCGACATTTGTCGTATGTCATCATCCCCCTCTTCCCCTCCCCCTGTTTCCTGTCTCTTGTATGATTCTCCACTGTCCAATAAAGTCAAGAAAATCCCATACCAATACTGTCTCCAAAAACAAACAAACAAATGTAAATAAACACCTTTAATAGATTAATGCTGTGATAATTCTGACAATTACATTTTTGAATATATTTCCCACCCATTTGTAGGACAAGTGCAATAACCTTTGGTAGTAGTTGTAAAAAAAACATGTTGTACCAAAGTCAAAAGCTGTGAAATGATTTGAATATGTGTGGAGATTTCAGCTTTCAAATAGTTTGAAAGTCACTTATTCCTCTTTTCTTTTGTTTTTGTGCGGACCTCCACCCTAAAAACAAACGCTCTGCAAAACACGAGCTTGAGTTTGGGGAAGTGTCTGTCACATGTCTGTAATTCGTCTAAAAATAAGCACTTTGCCCGAGTCTACTTTCAAAAACAACAGTTTGCTGCTTATCCCATTCATAAATTATGCACAAGAGAGAAGAGATATGTTTTCACAGAGGGTAGACCTCCTCCCCATGTTGGGAGGAGAGTCTTCCTCAAAGATCCATCAGGCTTTTGCCCTACATGCTGTCACTGACGGCTATAGGTCAGAAGAATGGATGGATGATGCAGACCGGGCCCATAGCAGTGCTGTCATCTTGAGGGCCCTCTGTCCTAATACTACAAACAAGTCAGGCCAACTTCTGCTGCATCTGAATGCTGGCTGGATGGATGGGATGGGTAATGGGATGATTGGCATAGAAAAGCAACTGTCAAAAATCTGGATACTCTCTGTCTGCTAGGGCTGGCCCGAATGCCATTTTTCAGGCTTCGAGTAATCGTTGGTTTTTCCGAGCGAATATTCGGATATTCGTTCCAGAAAAACACACCATCAAACCAACATTAATAATGCCAATGTACTCACTGAAACCGAGTGTGTGAGCCGAGACAGCAAGCTGCATAGTTTGTTGATGCTTTAATAACTTTTGAACGGTAGTAAAGTTGGAGTTCCTTACTTTTTCCCCATGGAGGCAAACAGCTGTTTTTCCGTTCCAAATCAGCTGTCTTCCGCGCCATCGTAACCCATACAGGAGCTTATCAATTCATCCAGGAACGTGCATCTTTTCGGCGATTTATAAATCCATACAAAGATCCAATATTGATAGTCTTTTGTGTCCATATTATATCCATTATTGACTGCCTATTCCCATGATGCAAGCAAGTCACGGTTGATGATGGCTGAATAGCATGGCTGAATGTAAACAAACAGCTGAGCTAAGCTAACGTTAGCATTACGTCAAGCATTACATTTCCTTCCGAAATCGCGCTAATATTGTGGTAGCCTATAGAGTTATTAGGAAATAGGAACACAATCTATTCTTCCTCCATCTCTCTCTCCCTTCTGCGCTTGGTGCCGCTTTTAGTTTGCCTCACTCTGGTAACATCAAGTAGCCTACTACAGCTGATATCACCGCTGGTTGCGCTTTGGTCAAAGTTCAAATAATTCGATAAAATATTGTAAATGAACGTCTAATCTGTATTTTACAATTGTTTTATAACTTGTATATCCAAATATTATTTGCTGACCAAATATACTGCAGTTTGAGCTACCTTTGCAAAAAAAAATGTAAAAAAAAAATTTAAGAAAAAAAAAAACGAATATCCCGAATACTGAATTGAGCTCCGAATACTAATTTAACAAACGAATACTCGGATATTCGAATAATTCGGGCCAGCCCTACTGTCTGCACAATCACATGTATGATGATCATAGATGCCGACAGAGAGCAAGAAGTATTTCTCCATGAACACAGGCACAGGCATGTGCACCCCATGCATGAGAAGCCGCTCCTGAGACAGCAACATCAATTCTAGACATAGACTCATTAATTAAAAGTCCTACACAGGCTCTGAAACTAAACTTAGTAAGATATTAGAATCTGTTTCTCTCATATGCAACAGATGTGGTACTGCCGCAGGCTCATTATCACACTTATTTTGGCAACTGTCCGGTATTAAATAATACCCTTGCTCTTCCTGACAGAAGGAGCAGACTCTGTTTATGCCTATAGTGCTGTTGACTGGAAGCTTTCGGACTATTGACGATATAATCCCCTGTCATTTGCCTTATATTTTGTGTGAAGGTAATTTAAAAAATACAGCAACTCAACTTCTGTATAAATTACTTGAAAGTTAGTGGGAGATGTGAACCAGGTAGGCTAGTTACAGGGAAGAGCCAGACATGACCTTTTAACCCTGGCCCAGCTGAGCAAAGGCAGGGTGAGAGGGGTGAACCACTCCCTTCTTCTCAAGTACTAATGGCCTGCCCCTCCCGTCTCTTCCTATGGAGGCAGCTCATTCCAACGTGCACACAAAGGCTGGGTTCAGCTGAATGGCCTAAATGGCAGCACAGCTCCTGGCCGCGGCGGCTCAGACCAGCTGAATGTCCTCATTGTGTCCCCACGGTCACAGGGGGCTTGCAGAGCTGGCTTGTTTTTTAAGAGGCCATTTGGCAGGCCTGTGTTCTTATCCGAGCAACGCAAGAAAAAGCATTTCCACTTGGTTCAGAGGAGGGCTTGTTATGGACTCTAGAAAAATAGCCTATAGGTGATAACATGCTGGAGGCATCCAGTCACAAAGACTGGCTGCCTTGCTGGCTTTAAACGTATGTGAACCTAAAACACAGCAAAACACTCAAATCTCTAGCATTTATTTCCTCATTTTTCCACTTAGGTCAATTATTAAGAGTGGCAATGGGAAAGGCAATGCTAAAAGCACTGCTGTCACCTTCTATACTGTCCGACAACCAGTACGTTAAAGGACGCCGCCAGGACAATGTGAATATGGTGTTTTAATTCTGCCAGAACTTGTTATGTAAAGCAACCAAACTCTCAATATGTTTCTCATGAATGCACCAAAAATGAAATGCCATCAGAGCAGTTCCTGTTGATGCTGCATTAACCACATAACTGACCAATTATAAAAGGTAGCATGTTTTTAAAGCTAATTTTCAGTCCAGACAAGAAGATGTCAACTACATTCTGTTATGAGGTAAAAACAATAACAATACACTAAACAATGAAAAGAAAATGTGGTGGGCAATATGAACACATTCCTATATCATGTTGTATGTAAGTCTAAATAACAATATTTACACAGTATATACATTGTAATACACTTCCTGGTGAGGGGATAGTTATCACAGTGTAAATAATGTATAAAAACATGGCAAAATCATAGCAGACAAATGTTTATGTTTATATCTATCTATCTATCTATCTATCTATCTATCTATCTATCTATCTATCTATCTATCTATCTACACATTTATCACATGCATTATATATTGAGTCATATCAGCCACCCCCTTATAATGACCTAAAATATAACTGTGGTAAATGGTCATATTGTAATGTAGTGTAACTAGCTAACTAACCTTCTTTCAATATTGGCCAATATGAGCTGTGAAAAGAGATCAAGGGCCCGACTCAGATATTCTTATACTCAACTATTTTGTAAATATGTATTTGTATTACTTACTGGTGAATGCAACATAATTAAACCATGTAGTTAAGGTATTTTATAGTACCATGCTGCTTTTTAAAGGCCTTATTACCGGCATGGCGGAAATGGTCAGCCTGAATTTTGTATTTAGAATCCATCAAAACTAGTTTCGGCCAAACATGAGTGGGAAAATATAAAGTACAAAAGTATCAGATTCACAGTACAAAACCACATCACACCCTGTAAAATCAACAAATGATCAATCTGCATGGACATGTACATACTGAGCAGTGGGAGCGTAGGACACCTGGATTGGGTCACCCCTGCTGGAAGAGGGTCGCCCATAGGTGCCATGATGCAGGAGAAGGGGGACAGTGTTGGGGATATGACAGTGTGTGTCACTGGGTGCAGAGCAGTATAGGGGGCTAACAGCTGCTCTGGGGGAGGGGGTTGATATGCAAAATGCTTCGGATGAATGAATGGTGCAGAAATTATTGTGAACTAGTAATAAATAGGACACATCTATCACCCACCTACATCCAGAAAAGCAGAGCAAATATGCACACCTGACCTGACACACATCTGACAGGGAAGTGTGTAAGCCACGATGAGCAGCGCAGGTAGGTTCACCTGGTATAATTCCAGTAATAGCAGGTTTACACAGCAAGTGTATTATGCCATGAACACATCTTGTTGATCACTCTGATTACATACACTAGGTTTGGTAATTACTCAACATCATTACAGACTCAGACTTCATTTGACACCGGAGCAAACGATGACTGTTCATAACACAGGCCTAGTCATAACACCTCAACACGGGCCACAGTGAGTCACAGTTTTACTGCAATAACAAAATAGCATTTTTTATTTACAGCTGAGATCAAACAAATAGATGCCCTAGCTGGTACAAGGCCAGCATGATGTCAAACTGGAAGCCATGTGGTCACATATGAACCACATTCCCCCACCATGATGCAGAAGTGTGACAAAGATATGTCAGAGGGAGAAGAGGTCAAGCCCTGGTAGAGACCAGACCTTGCCTCTGGCCATCTCTGTCTGTCACACAGCGACACACAAGCTGAGCAATGGCTTTGACATTCAATCACACAGCAAATGAGGAGAATTTGGCCCAGAACACTGATATTTTAAATTGACAGTTTTTGTTTTTTGCTTCAAATGAGCTATGGTTGAGATAAAGGAGACACGAGGAAATGGATGAAAGCCTTTCTCCTCCTCCTTCTCCTGCTGCTACTACTCCTTGTCATGCACTGCTAGCTAGTGTGCCCACGTCCTGTATTAGCACAAAATAAGCTAACTAGGTGGCACAGGCTGTTGCCGGACGTGTGTTCTCATTCAATGTATTAGAAACGTAAAGTAGGACAGGACAGGAGGAGGGTAACTACTGGTTTTATCGCTGCTGGGCTAGCCAAGACACATATAGCTAGCTTGGAAAAATCAGCTATAGCATCCCTCCCCCTATTCTTCCAATAGCCCCCCCGTCCTCTCATTCTTACCTTCAGATAGCTCCAGATCCAACTCCGCCAATTGGTCTCTAACCTCTTTTGGCAGGGCGGACGAATCCACGCCGCGGTCTGCCATGACTTATCGCCGATAAACACGAGCACGAGCGCTCACGCTGTCAAAAGAAACGGCTCAGTGAATGTTTTAAAAAACATATATACAAAAAAATAAAAATAAAATAAAACGCCCTCCCTCAAGACACAAAACAAGCCTCGGAGTGGGAGAGACAGTCCATCCGCACGTCCGGCCCCTCCGCCATAATGGGTAAAACTCACCAACGGCGACGGGCGGGGTCACATGACTACATTTACCTCGCCTGCACGTTAATTCACTGCTGCGTCCAACACCGAGAGACCACGCCGACACGGTGGCTCCCCCTGGCGTCCTAACCCAGCAAACAAGAACACACGCACACACACGCTGTTCTGTGATCATTCAGACTGACAAACTCTTCCTCTTGAGTGAAGTTAGCGACGCACTTTATTATTTTTTTTACTCAGCTGCTCGCAATCAGTCCGTTTGTGTAAAGTTAGCGGCACAAGATCAGTCCAGTCTGCAGTGGCGTGCACAGACATTTTCGGGGGCAGGTGCTCAGTGCAAAAAAAAAGGGCACAATATATTCTATCGATGAATGACCAAATAATTTTAAGGTTACTTGTACAAAATCCCCCCCTGGCCTAATGACTTTTAATACCCGGCCACACATAGAGTGTTTCTCAAAGGAATTTGGGAGACTTAAGAAAAACCTTTTTTGAACCTTTTTAAAGTAAAATTCATCAATCTGGTGCACTTTGAGAAGAAAGCTAAGGCTAAATCACCTGTGTCAATGTGGGCTATTTAGTACTATTTTCTGGAATAATTTGGAGACACAGAATTACCAAAAAGCAGGAAGAAAAAAATTGACATATATGAAAAAAAAACAGTCAGTTTTGGATTTTTTTAAATAATCCCTTATCCCGAATTCTCTCTTTGAAGTCTTTGTTAGGCCCCTGATCTCCGTACTAATAATACCCTATTAAGGTAAATACAAGATTACTGCAAGTCTTGTAACATAGAAATAACTTATGGTTGGGACAAACTAATATAATTAGCTTTAAAAGGCCCTGAACAGTTAACATGACTCTGGTCTTGACTCTGACCTCTCATCTTCAGCTTCCTCCTTGCTGCTGGTGGATGCTTTCATCCAGGAGAGCAGAGAGCTGCTCCCCTGGGCTGCCTGCTGCAGCTCCCTTTCTTTTTCCTTTTTAACCTCTCCTTTATAGGCATTATACTGCAATTTGTAAATAAAAAGAGACCAACCAACCATATGAATAAGACTGCTTGGTTACATTACAACAAGGCACAAGGCTACTTTTTCTGCAGGCAATTGGGAATTGCCTGTCATTTAGCAATTGGGAATTGCCTGTCATTTAGAAAATAAATTACTGCAAGTGAAGTGTTAATTATATAGCCTAAAGTAAACCTAAACAACACCAAATATTCAGCATACTGATAGATTCACATGCTGTACCAATGACAAACTCTGCCGACATTAGTTGTGTTCATCACGTCATATCTATTTTTTTGGGCTAGCTTGTTAAGCAGGATAGTCGGCTAATTTATGCTCAGCTGTGTGGCGCTGCATGATAGAGGCTACTTTATAACAGAGTATAAAGTAGCACCTACTCCCTGGCCAGGCCAGGGAGTAGGTGTGTGTGTGCAGCAGCTGTGAACTGCTGCGGCAACGCGCCTCCGTTTGTGTCCACTCTGCGCCGTAGGAAGTGTGTGCGGAGGAGGAGGAGGGGGGCATATTTATTGGGGCATTATTGTCAAACGTTTTTAATCGTTGAGCATTTATAGATGATAATGTCGGCATGGGCCACATACACTGTAAAAAAATAAAAATAATAACTTTAATTTAAAAAAAAAAAAAAAAATTCAAAAGGGCACTTGATTGGGTCAGGGGAAAAGGGCAGGTGCTTCAGCACCACTTCAGGTCTACCTGTGCACGCCACTGCCAGTCTGTGCGGAAGCTGAGTCAAATGACGGGTCAAACGCCCCCTTTCATGGGGACGCGCACAGAGCCTGAAGCCGAAACCCTCGTTCAACATAAGAGGTTGATAACTTCCTTCGTGATACCGGTTAGTTCTGAGGGTATGTGTTATGTTGAACCAGATCAAAAAAAGAGAGCCGGGCTCTGTTGAGTTTGTTTCGTAGTATACCCCTCAGCATGGCAACATTTAACTTAAACATTGTTAGTATACAGTAATTATTGGCTTTGTTGTGTATTTTATAAATGAAATGACATACCAAATAATCTAAAAATTAAACCAATTTTTCAACATGTATAATGGATCTTCTTACTTTCTCACTGGACCAAAGACGTCATGTCATATGAAAACAAATAGTATAGTATAGTATAGTATAGTATAGTATAGTATAGTATAGTATAGTATAGTATAGTATAGTATAGTATAGTATAGTATAGTATAGTATAGTATAGTATAGTGTTGGAAGCCTGGGGTATGTGTAGGGCAATTCTAGATACTGAATAGATTATCTTTTTATTGGTCTTATTTTTGGTCCAAAAGGAAACATTTAAAATAATAACTATACTAAATACATCTATAAAATACTCACCAAGTATGTTGAACAAAACCTCAGTTATCTACATGAATCATAGTCAGAAAAAAATTGAGGACATGGCCTCGCTGTCCTTAATAATAATAGCTACGACCACACCTGGAATCTTAGAATGTAATTTAAAAGTACAGGAAACATTATTAAAGTTCAGGAACCAGAGTACTAATTAGTTAATTTGCTCCCCTCAACATCTTCATTGGGAAGAAGACACAAATGAAATGGGACTAAGGGAGAGGTCAAATTTCCTTACATACAGTATTTCCCATATTCAAATACACTACCTTTTATACCAGACATCTAAGCTTAAAACTAACAAACAAAACTCTACAAAATGTTACATAAGATGTAGTTTCTTTAATTAAAACTGCAGCACTGTAAGTGTTCATTGTATTCCACTTGGACATGCATGGAAAAGTAAATATATTCATATAGTACAGATATGTACAGTACAAGGACAATTTTTGAAATCATCAGTCCAACAGTGGGAGTGTGAAAAACCATTAATACACTGACTGTATGCAACTTTCATATTGTTGCACTTTCCATTAAATTGCTCTTTTCACAACAATTCTAGGTAACATTAATATGCCATAGACCATTGCGACATTTGTTAGTTGACCAATTAAAAAAATAAGTTAGACAAGGACATCACCAAATTCATCTTAAAAGATATGAGAAAGGGGGATATGATCGATACTTGAAAAGGCCTAATGACATTTTTCGTTTGAGAAAAACAAACACAACAGAAATCTGTGTGTTAAAGAAAATGAGTTTCCATATTCATCAGTACAATCAGAAGCGTTATGACAAATGTCGAATAGTGCTGAAAATAACACAAGAAAACAAAGAAACAACAGAAAAGGAGGCAATGACATTAGTTACATGAAAACATGAAAGCTAAATAGTTAGAATTTTCATTTCATAAGAACAATCGTCTATAAGGGACTGCCAGCCAAATATAGCGCCAGCTTCGAAGTTCAACAAAATGCCGGGGTCGCCATTGGGACTGTAGGACAACAGGTTCAATCAAAGGTGAAAGGTACTAAAGTTGCAGAACAAAATTCCTATTCATGTATACAGTACAGAGAAGAGAATATATCATCTTTTATAAAGGATCTGATATCTCTGAAAAACACCCAGAGGACAACGGAACAAAAACTTGAACTGAACAGAATTACAAAGCAACAATAAACTTGCATTATCTTAGTGCATAAAGACATGCCCTTGTGTTAATGGACAGATATCTTGTTTATGAATTATCACATCTTTCAAAAGGAAAGGAGGAGGGGTAGGAGAGGAGGGGGTTATACAAGAAAAGAAGAAGAAAAGCAAACCACTTGATTAAGTGTTTATGTAAAAGTATACACTGATATCCCGGTAAAAAATTATGACCATTCAGATACAAGACATCTACATTTTTTTCCTCCAAGTGAAGATGTCTTTCCTGTGTCTGTCCACCAGGTGACAGGCAAGAATTGTCAAATGTTTAGGTTACTGAAAAGAGATAATGGTTAGGTAAACCATTTATATTAAAGGCTTTGAGGAATCTACAAGTCTTGTATTCCCCATTGGTTGTTTTAATTCATCAAATGAAAATTCAGACAGATATATTTTTCTAAGTTTCCATTGTTTATCACATGAGCAAATCTGCATAAGTGGAGGCACCAATGTGATCTTAAGGCAGATTTCATCGGAAGTTGCGTCTGTGTGTCTGTGTGTGTGTCTATGTGTGTTTGAGACTGTATGTAACAAGCAAGTGAAAGTTAACGAGTGGTGATTTACTGTAGACTGTGTCACTGCGACCTCTGAATCACGACATTACAGTCAGGCCTTTTACTTCCTGCCCCAAGAACAGAGTACCGAGCGGTCTTTGGAGATTCAGAGATGGGGTTATGTTGTCATTATGGCTTTAGTTTAGGATTGATAAAGAGAAAAGAGACTAAGTGGGTTCATCTCACTTCCAACGAGCAGCAAGGATGTGCAACCATCCTGAGAAGTGTGAAAATAACAGTTACAGTAAGTCCAGAGCGGCACACAGAGGAACACACTTACTAAGCATAGTCTCATATAAAATGGAAAAAGGCATCCACTTGCAAACCATTAGACAGCACAAACTGCTTGTTTTAGGAGAAAGTAGGGAGGACGTTGAATTCCCTTAAGGTCAGAAAAAGCTATTGCTCAAACAAACTCATTTTAAGATAATACACTTTCAATCCAACGTATTTTGGTTCTTTGGACTAATCTTAATTAAAAAAATATGTAGCTGCGCATACTGTATCACGAACAAAACACCCTAATAGAAAAAGTCACATGCTAACAATCCAGCTATCGACGTATCAGATCAGGAGTGGGCAAACTGGTATGTTCTGATGTACATAAATATATACACACAGACACACACCCACACGCACACACAGAGCCTATCACACACATAGTTTATCAATTTTCTCATAAAACGGTCTGACTGAGGTAAGGTTTTTTGGATCTGTATTGAGATTACCTTGAGGTGGAACCATTTATAAAATGTTTGGGTGAATAATTGAGATCTCAGACACAGACGTCTAGACAACCACTGCATCTTTGGAGCTGAAGATGTTTAGGGGATGAATGCTGCGATGGCCTGTGTGGGTGTGTGCGTGGCTAAAAAGGCGAGGAGCGCAAGGCACTATTCCCAGCTGAAAACATGTGAAGCCCTGCGTTTTGTTTGGTATCTGATTTGATCGAGAACGTTTATGCAACACCTACGTGTTAGAAACTGTGCACATGTGCGGTACGTGTCCATGTGAAAAGAGTTCACTGCGGCAGAACGCTCAGAGCGGTGGGGCCCTAACAGTCCAGTGAAGAGTCGTTTTGACTGAGGGCGAGGCGAGATGAGCGGGGGAAGCACAGAGGGGAACGAGGATGGGAGGTTGGAGTCCAGCCCCTGTAGTCTATGGCAAAGTGAACAGGAAGCTTTCTTTTAAAAGTCTATTCCCAGAAGGCTGCTGCTGAGCTCCAGGCCACAGCATGATGGCTCTACAGGAGGATCAGAGAGAGCAGAGGATAGGGGGCAAAAGGAAGATGAAAAATGTTGACTTCTAGATTGGGGAAGTCGGGTAGAGGGGGGGTCCGCTGCTCTTTTGTTACCCCCTGGCTGATGGGTGTGAGCCAATCCTGGGCCACGGTGATATCGCTCATCATCTGGCAGCAGATTGAGACTGTGCAGCCATGATTATGTGAGAGGCTCCACTCTCAGCCCTCTGCTGCTGGCCCATTCCTGCCAGAACAGACATGGCCATGGCCTCGGCAGCTGCCCTTGAGCTCAGGCCGTTGTGACCTACAGAGGGGCTGGGCGCAAAGGAGCTGTGCTGGATCACCGGGGCAGGGGACCCTGTAGGCTCTGAGGTGTCTCTCATGTTCTCCTCTGCAGCTTCACAGAAAGAAAATGACACAAATACAGACTTTTAAAGCATTTCACTTTTAACAATTTAATATACATCATTCAAGCCTTAAAGGTCACCTATTATGCAAAATGCATCTTTCCATGGTTTTTCAACGTTAATATTGGTTCCCAATTTGACGAGAGACTTCCAAAGTATGTGCTCAAAAACCCCAGTCAGATTTCTCTCCCCTTATGACATCATAAGGGATATGCCCCCTCATTACCAATCTAAATTAGTGCTACCTCTACCTGTGATAAGCGACCCCCAGATACAGGGCCAATCAGAGCAGCCTGAGCTTTTTGGAAGGCAGGGCTTAAAGGAACATGCTCTTAAACAGAGCATTACAGACAGAAGCTGTAAAGATAAGGTTCAACAATGGCACCGTGAGAAGTATGAAGGTTTTTTTGGACATTGCACCATGAAAACCGTTTCTAATGGAAACACAAATTTGAACCTGAAAATAAGCATAATATGTGACCTTTAATGAAAGGCTTTGTTGATTAGCAGTTGTTTAACAGTACCCAGATCCAGTGGCGGCTCGCCCATAGAGGGCGATAGGGCGCCGCCCTCCTTGAGCCATATCAGCAAAAAACGAAAATATAATAATGAATAATAATGATGATGTTTTTTTTTTTTTTTTTTGTATTAATAATCATAATTTATGATTTCAATACAGTTTTTACCTGCATCTAAGTCTGAATATCATTGTACAATCAGCGTCTGTGCTCTGTACCGTCACTCTGGGGCGATGTCGGGCTGGTTGAAAATCGCCCCCAGCGCTCTCATAGACATCAATGTAAAACTTTTTTTTTTCAAACTGCAAGCCTCGCAATGCAATCTCTATGGGTTCCGGGGGTGCTCGCACTAACGTGTTGTCGTCATACGTACAGTAAACAATAAACCAATTACAGTGACTGATACAGTCACATGTCCAGTATGCAGCCCAGAGCGGTCATATTCAAGACCAACACAACTTTATATCAACTCAGGCTAGGCTGGCAAGCTACTTACTTGATCGGACTCGGACTAGGTCTTTCCCAGACAAAATGTAACCATCAAGCAAGTATCTACCAAGATGGATTGGGGGATCTTATAAACGCGGATTTTCACGGGGCTCGTTTGAACGGCTAACGAGGCTAGCAGGATGCTAATGCGCTAACGCTCTGTCCTGCTGCCGCTGCATGATGATATGGACTGTATACTGGCTTTTTATCCATCCTGATGGCAGCACAGAGACCGCATGGATAACTTTGGGTGTCACCCCTATGCATCATCTCTCAGAAAAGGTAAAACAAACATTAAACATCAATCTGCATATACGAGCCAGCGCCGTTCAACAGCTGATCGGCTATTGAACGGTGATCAGCTGTTGATCGTCGTTTAGCTGACAGCTGCTTTCACCGTCCGACATAAACCCGCCTACCAAGTGCTGTAGACAGTAGTAACCCAAACCAATGTGATGATTAGCACTGTTAATGTTGCACATGCTATGCCAGCATCCATTTTTGTCTCCTAACTTTTAAAGGAAGCCTATCTGAGGAGCACACTGGTAGATGACAAGTTATCTGTGATGGCCACAGCCGGATAATTAATCATTTTAGAGCTAAAATAATTTTATTCAAGAAATTAACTAACTTAATTTCCAAAAATACTGTACAGTGCAATGCTTGTCTAATGTTGCCAGAGTGGTTATGCCAGATGAACAGGAAAAACAAACAGTTAAATGCAATATGACATTGTCATATGCTATCTGATTTAGGTTAATTTTGGGTCATATTTCCCATCATGGCAACAATTGCCCCCCCTGAGATTATTGTCAGGAGCCGCCACTGCCCAGATCATGTCTTGAATTATTAACAGTGAGAATATGAAATGTCAGAAGCTTCCGGGTGAGTGGCATGGCATAATTATAAAAGGTTCACCTAAGTAGGCAGTCTTCTTCTGTAGGTTCGTCACAGGACAGTCTTTGTGGGCCAGGAGCAACTGCTTCAAATGAGCCACCTCGTTCCGCAACAGAGACACCTCATTCTGAAGGATAAAAAAATTAAGATGTACAACACTTTTTCCAACTAATTCATAGAGAATTCATATATTAGTTAGACACACAGTATACCCCCAAAAACTCTTAACTAATTCTGGGGCATTTAACACCAAACGCCATTTTTTTTATATATATTTTTTAAATGGATTTGTTAAAAAGGGAAATGGTGTCCACTACTGTACATCTGTCAGTGGCGACGTGGTTACA
This sequence comes from Ammodytes marinus, assembly GCF_949987685.1. Classification (NCBI taxonomy): domain Eukaryota; kingdom Metazoa; phylum Chordata; class Actinopteri; order Uranoscopiformes; family Ammodytidae; genus Ammodytes; species Ammodytes marinus. Next base: position 11,335,310 of record NC_137211.1, on the reverse strand, counting down.
GTGTAAAAATAACCTGACACCACCAAATTACACAATAAAGATGTGAAACAAGTCATAACCAGTTCACGGTTACAAGTCCTGTAACCTCATCCATTTGTAAAAGTACCCAATATTCCCTGAAACTAAAAAACAGCTAACAACCAACTGGTTGAAAGGCTGTCAACCGGGCACAGTCAGTGTGACACACCAACACGGGCCTCCCACAGGCCACATTTCATCCCACTCACCGACAGTGACATGTTCATGTTGCAGAGCTCTTCAGCCTTCTTCTCTAGGGAGTTGACCCACACTTTGCGTTTCTGTCTGCAGCGTGAAGCTGCGGCCCGATTCCTCTCCAGGAAGCGCTGTCTTCGCTCGTCAGGGTCATCGTCTAGCGTCCGCCGCCGACGCCCACCTGTAGGCTGCGCTGGAGATACCTAGGGGGGGACAGGGTGAGAAGGAAACAGAGACAGGGGAGGGGAGTGGAAAAAAGACGAAGAGAGAAAAGGGAAGTCTGAGTCATAGTTTCATGTCAAAGAACACTGTAGTCATCTCTCTACAAGTACGGCCCCAGTTTACTGTATCTGAAACAGGTGATATGTCATTTAATAAAGATAGTTTAGCTCAGTTACTTTTGTTCATCTTCAGGTTTTCCGAAAATTTAGAAAGTCATTGCAGAGTCGGTTTATTGCCCTATAGACAACACATTGTACCTGAGGTTGAGCAGGTGATGGAGCATCAGGCTGTTGGACTAGTAGCTGGCTCTGCTCCGCCCTATGAGGCACCATGGGGCTGCTGCCCATGGCCATATACCCCATACTGTGTCCTGACGGGCTCAGCTGGGACAGCGCAGCCTTCAGACGCTACACCAGACAACAACAATGATATGACCCAAGTCAATTTCAAGCACAGGGATGAGAATAAACAGCCCTAAGCAACAGTATATGGAGTAATGTAGGCATAAAAAAAGCACTGAAAAGACACACTTTTCAACACACTAACAGCATTGTGTGATGGAAGCCAATATATTTCTGGAGGCAAATGTTGCTGCAGACAAGACTGCTCAGTTTAAATATTTGACATGCAATTACTCAGTTCTCTGCTAGATATCTGATGTTTTAATTCAATTCAATAAGCAGTGCACCAGTTTGTACAACTCTTTGCCTCTGGAAAAACCTTTCTGAATGATCTAAGGCATTCATTTTAAAGTGCTCCTATCCTGCTGAGGTCTTCACTCGTGCTGACCTGACAGTGTCACACGGTTACCACTTGTATTCAGCAGCACATTTATGTAACATCCTGTTCTATCTTAATCAACTCTGGGGCCTTTGTAGCTTTGTATCAGCCAACCAAACTTAAAATGTTCCTGAAACTTTTTTCAGATGATGTTGGGGCATTATCCAGCTAGTAGTAATAGTTTTGAAGTAAGCTTGAAGGAATACAACTGGTCAGGTGCACTGCAGCATTTCGACAATCGTTCATGGTACTAAGAGACCCATGTCAGTCCGAAATCACTCCCTATTTACTATACACTGCACTATGTTTATTGTCTACAATTTTATTTGAGTGTAATTATCTGTACTATATAATTCCAATTTTAAAAATTCCACCCAAGAATAAAATATGTAGCGTACACAGCATGTGATTTCCCTGGTCACTATAAATGTGAACAGTTTATTATATAGGGAGTAGGGAATGAATAAACCCATGATCATGAGTGTGACTGTGCCCACACAACCTTCTAAACACCAACAATACATCTGAAGCCTTCCTTCACACCAATGATCTTCCAATTTGTGTAAAATAGCATGATTTACTCAGGTGGATACTCTTTGTAAGTTGTAATACTATAAACAATTATGACCATACTCACTCAGCTCCATCTGAAGTGAAAACATGGAATCTTTACATGAATCTTTGCAGAGTTATAAAGTGAATAATCATTTCAATTGTGTTGTCCTGGTGTAAGGGTTATATAAACAAGTAACGGCAACAACAAAAAAAGTCATATGATGAACAAACTAAGCCAGTACAGAAGAAGGCTGGAGGGTAAAGATGGAGACAAAAAGAACAGACAGAGAGATAAAAATAGAGAACTAATCTAGCGCTGACCATCTTGGCCTCTGAGTGGATGCTGTAGCCAGAGGGGGAGTTAGAGCCGCTGCTGCTGCTGCCTCCCAGAGGAGGACCAGGGATCCCAGGAATGTTGGGTACCATGCACATGGGTCGGGCCAACTGAAGACAGGAGAAGATACACAAATAAACTCATATAAACAACTTGAAATTGGATTACAACATGTTTAGACTGCTGGCGTGCCTTACATTAATGACAGAGGGCATCTGCAGAGGACCAGGGAGCACAGGCACTGCCTGACCAGAGGGAAGCATCATCATTGGGTAGTGGCTGGTTGGCGAACTAGACAGACAGAAAGCAGACGGACAACAGGAACAGGAGGTTCAGTCATGATTGTATAAATGACTCTAAGGTTTCTGTAAACATAGCAACCATCACCATTTAGGGGGACAAATCTACATATCCATCCATCATTACTTTTCCAAGCTGTGCATATAAAACAAAATCAAAAACACAAGGATTTTAGAGACACAACATGTGTAGGTTTGATAAGGACATTTTTATTTGTCCAGCTAGATAAAACATGATGGCATCATCCGTTTGAAAGGTTCACAAACAATGGTATTATCAGCTGAAAGAGAGTATACATGAAATATTGTCATACCAAGATATCGTTAGCCTGGTTCTACGAGACCATCGTACTTCATTTAATTTGTACAGAGGGTCTGGAATCGCTCAATTGACAAACGTTAACTCACTTGAAGACGGGTGTCTGTTGAAGTTTAAAACTATTGGATATGCCCAGTGCCACTCTGGATCTGCCAACCAATTGCAGCATAACCTTTGGTCGTGACGTATGTCATGCGTTGGCTTCTTCTGACTACAACTGAAACTGGCGCACATCATTGTTCTCAGCCACTCCCTCTGTTCGCTGATTGGCTGCCAAAAATCTGGTGGAGAAAACCCACTAATATAGGCCCAGACTGACTGCTGTAGGGAAATGAAAATTGAGCGGAAGTACATAGGCGGGCGGTGCCAGGCTAGGATATCGTCATACAGGGTGCAAAATCAGTTTCTCAAAGAGCGTAAATAGTTATAGGGAATTTAGGGATATAATACAAGGGTTAAATTAGGGTCAAAAGGGTCAGCAGGAATCAGTAGGACGGTGTAGAACTTTACTCACCCCAAAGTTCGATTGGAAGGTGGTGTTGGTGTGATGACAGAGGTGGGTGAGGGCATGGTGGGCTGAAAGGCATCAAAGCCCAAGTGTAGTGGGAGGGAACCTGGACGCACGATAGTCGGGGTAGGTGCTGAACTCCTGGGTGCTGTGTCCTAGGAGAATCAAAGCGGGGTAAGTTACATTAAACATTTTTAAACAATGGTTTCAACATGCTAGGCATACTGCAAAAAATACTGAAAAAGTCATAATGACATGAATCATGAGACATATAATCTTTCTACATCAGGGGTGCCCATTACATCGATCGCAAAGGCATTGTGGGTAGATCGCGGAGGCATTCTTAAAAAAAAATATATATATATATATATACAGGGTTTTTCCTGGCTCAGAATGGGCCTTTGGGGGGTCAGTACGCGACCGACTTTTTTTGGGGTCGCGACAGTAAAGGCAAACGGTTTGTGTATTTTAAGAGGGGTGTTGGGTTGGGAGAGGGGAGTTTCTGTCCAGCTCAAGAGCATTTCAGTCAGCCTGTCAATCACTGCGTTACCATGGAGCTCACTGACGCTTATGAAATCACAATAAACAACCTGTAGATATATCAAAATACTAATAATGACTAGGCCTACCTGTTTAATACTTTAATTGTTTCTAATTGATCTAAACCATGGAAGAAGGTAGGGCTGCTCAATTATGAAAAAATCATAATCATGATTATTTTGAGTAATCACATTGTGTTATCACGATTATTAAAGACAGTTAATCATTGATTTAAGAACATTATGCATTTATTTTACTTTTAACAGGGTTTTTTTCTAAAAACACCATGACTTTGGACTTTAAACAAAGGCCTAATTGAACTGAAAACAGGGAGAATAGAAATAGGCTAAATAAGTGAAACATATTTTTAATAATTTAATAAAAATATGTCAAAATAAAAATAACCAGTTGTAAATGGTGTTGATAGGGCACGTCTTTTGCTAGCATTGAATGTAAGGGCATGATTTATTTATGTCATGGAGCAGGCTGGATAGGCAGTTGCATTGTAGTGTTGACAGTTGTGGTGGCAGGAGTTAAGGAGCTTTAAACTTCCTGTGTTTTTATTCATTGATTGCTTGGTCATAGACCACTAGGATTCGACTTAAAGTGAATAAACAAATGGTCGGGATGTTTAAAGGTGCAGATCAGGTCGTATATCAATTTTCTTTCTCTCTCTCTGTCTCTGTCTCTCGGTCGCGTATGTCATGTTACTCGCGTGTCCGCGCGTGACAAATCTTGCACATTATTTTAGTTTGTTGTGAGTCTGAAGTGTTTTCAGACAACACAATTAGTTTTACCTTTATTCTCGTCATCTAGAAGTTTTTCAAAACACCCGGCAATGCGCAACATCTCCCTCGTACTCTCTGGACCAGCCGATAGCGAAACTATCAGGTGAGGGAGGGGCCGAGCGGAGCTCACGGCTGAAAGGGTTTGCTGCATTTATAAGCCTGCATGCCCCGGCGAGCGGAACAATGATAGTTTAATAACGATTATCCCCGACCTGATTTCTTTTTTTACAACTGAGATTGCAAGTAATATGACTGGAATGGCGCGGAAATGGAAACACATTTGGAGCCGTTTTAAAGGGGACATATTATGCAAAATCTCGGTTTTAAAGGTGTATTTCCAAGGTCTACTAGAAAAGGTTTTCATGGTTTATTGTTCAAAAGACCCAATAGTTTTCTACCATTTCCCATTTCTTCATCGCCTTTTTCAGCCTTCTCTGCCCTCTATCTCAAAAGGTAGGTTTTGACAGCTTACCCCCCTTCGCAAGAATACTAGTCTACTCTGACTGGTCAGATCTACATGGGCGTGCATGCACCGCCCTGCTCATTTACTCTATACCTACCTACATGGGCATGGCACACGCCCAGCTGTCAGTTTTGTTTACTTTTGGCCAATGCAGCATGGAGACCAATGTAAACATGTTTAGCTTCATTTCTACCACAAATATCGGCACACTAACCAGTTCTAAACTAAAAGATGTACAACTGAACCTGTTCAGACAGGAGTCTGAGCTGAAAACTGTGAAAATGGCATCAAGATTTCTGATTTCCCTGACATTATCCTCAGGTAAATACTGTTTAATTATGTCACAGTCAATAACATAATTTGAGCTAAGTATTTATGCATAAACTCTCTAAACTGGTAACATACACCCTGTTTTACGTTTGTCTTTACAGGTCTGTGGAATGATCTACAGCCCAGTGGAGTGAAAAAGCTTTGATTGTGAACCGATACTGAGTTTACATGTAAAAATGTACAGTAACCATAATGGAAAAGAATGTATCCTGAATCATGTCAAGATTCACTGGAAAGGCATTATCTTTTGTAAAATGTATGGTTGAAATAATTATGCTTTAGGTTTGTCAGAGCTGCAAATTATCTGACAACATTTCAATATCTAGTAGATAATGTATCATTTGTATTGTGATCACTCATTCATAATAAAGTTACCGTTAAAAAATGTATTGTGTTGCTTACTGTCACTGTTTGCTACCTGTAGTAAAGGACTACTTGAAACTCACATTTTCATCTCGCTGAAGATTTTCTCTGATAAAACAGTATCATTACATTTTAAAAAGACCAAAAACATCCTTAAAAATAAAGCAGTTTATTCATAGCCAGTGGAATGAAAATATGAAGTGTACATATCAAACAGAAGCAAAGCCATAACTTTTATGTTACTGTCCAGTTGTTGTTAGGCCCTGAAGAAGACCACCTGTCCCACCAAGTGAACACATCCTCCTCTGAAGGAACGGATAGTGTGACGGTCTTGGTGGCTCCGGCTCCATCAGGTCACTCAGACACCTGTAAAACATGGCACATTCAGTTACATCATGTAGCCTAGCTGACATGTATAGGCCTACATCATACATCTGTTATGGCAAAGCTACAACAAATTCAGTACAGCCCTGGCTCGATAAGCAACAAGTTCTGAGTGATACTGTGTGCTTTTTGAAATATAATGGACAGGAAACAAACACCAGCAGAGACAACTTACAGTATTCCTGTCTATGTGTACATTACACTGGAGATCATGTAATAGGCCTATTGCTGCTTGTACTACAGGTTTATTTTGCTTTAAAAAAACGGCACTTTGTCCCGCATTCTCCCGCACAAACGTAGTCTTTGTCCCACATCTGGTGAATTGGGATCTGGTCACCCTAACTACACACTGTCCGCAGACTTATTGCGGTGTGTACTTGAGCTATACAATCAGACAGCTAGCAGGTAGCAGGATGAAGCTATTAAAAAAATACTCTTCAGTTTCCAACACACCCTACAGTTTCACCGTCTGTTTTTCACTCAGGGGCTGTCACGGCAGGACTAACGTGAGCTCACAAAAGAGCCAAATAACAGTCACTGCAAAAGAATTACAGCTCTAACCGTTAGCATAAAGCTAGCGGGCGCTAATGCTAACGACTAAACCCCGCATTCTCTTATTTCAGTCGGTGTTGGTTATTATAGGAGGGATAAAATAAAGCACATTACAGACATTGAACTAACAAACGGATAGAATTATTTTTAAAATAGGACTACTTACATTTCGGACGGATGTTGTGTCTCAGTCTTCCTGGCACAGTCTCCTCCACACTCCAGTAAAAAGGCATTGATCACACTAACAGATTGCAAACCTTTGCTGGAGATAGCCTAACAAAAAATGAAGTAAATCCATTCAGCCCTAGTGTGCTTCGAGGCTGGGGTGTGATGGTAGCTTGAGGTTGAGCTCACACTGCAGCTTACTTCTCCTCTGTTGTTGCATGAGTGAGTGGAGGCTCAGCCAGGTGTGTGTGGTTACCAACGGGCGTCTTGATTTGCCAATCAACTGCCGAGTTTCTGGTGAGCTTTCCCGTGGGAGTATTTATGATAATGAAAACCGACCGATTTCGTCATCAGTCGGTGTTTTTTGGAAGAAACCTTCAAATCCCCCCTTTTTCGAAATAAGTGTCCCAGAAGAAACTGACATATTTGTCTTTTTGAAGCTTGTGTGTGCTGGTAGGGACGCCAATAACCTAAACAGTGTGCCCAAACACCGGCAATGTTTGGTTTTTCATAATATGTCCCCTTTAAGTAGATTTTTATTTATTTATCTATATATATATAAAAAAAAAAACACTTTGGCGCTGAGGATTTTCCTTTGGGGGGCGCTAAAATTCCTTTGGCGGGCGCCAACATTTTTTTAATGCAGGAAAAACCCTGTATATATATATATATAGGCTCCTAATCTTTGAAGACCCCGAACAACTTTATTTAAAAAAAGAAACAATTGACTGGCTCATTATAGGCCCCTAACCTCAGTAGGCATACAGAGATCTGGCACCAGTAAATTTTTTATATTTTTTAAATTACATTGTTCTTGGCTACGAAGATCAGGGGCCTATATTGAGGTATACTGTATTAAAAAAATAAATAAAAAGACTTCACAGAGAGATTTTTTAAACCTGTACATTTTTTCTTTCTGCTTTTTGGTAATTCTGTGTCCCCAAATTATTCCAGAAAATAGTACTAAATAGCTCACATAGGACGCAGCTGATTTAGCCTTAGTATTCTTCTCAAAATGCACCAGATTGATAGCCTGGAAATCCAGACCCTGATATCTTGAACGATAGAGGGTCTGGCCATGATCAATAGTAATTTCCAACTCAAGGGGCGGCTCCTACTCGTGCATTTCAAATGCCACTGCACGCAGTTGGATAGCACTACAACCAATCAGAGCGATGCACAAGGTGACGTAAGCCCCGTTCGTTTAGCGAACAGCTGTTAAACTGTTAAATTAAACGTTTGCCGTGGTCGGTCGGCAAAACAGAACATTCCACATACTTGCTAATGAAATATTTGAGTGCCGTCTTCCAAATCATAAAGGGTCAAGGCCAAAGCAGTCTCAAACTCACACAACATATCCGCAGCCATCTTTGATGTTTACTATCACGGCTTCGACGTCGCATGCACGTCACTGTCGTCATCCGGTTACATCCTCCCCAGAGTACCATACAAGGGGCTCTGGCGCGCCCATATTAGATAGAACCAATTGAAACGTGAGCCCAGATTTCTGGTCTTTTTGAAAACGGAGAGTTTCCAGACCAACAGGCGCAGCAAATTTAATTTGCCAGCGCCTAGTGGCAGGTCTGGGAATGCCAGGCTACCAGATTGATACATTTTACTTTAAAAGTTTAAAATTTTTCTTAAAGGCCCCCTAAAAGGCCCTGAGTATTACCTTAAAATGATTTGTTTATTAATCAAAAGAAATATTACACGTTTTGTGTTGTAAGTGGGCCTACGAAACCTCTCAGCTCCAGGGCCTAATATGTTTTGCATTTTTATAGTAAGTACATCTTCTTGACTTGCTCATTATAAAAGTAGCTCACAAGCTGAAAAGTTGTGGGCAACCCTGTTCTACATCATCTAAGGTTCCACCCTGCTTTCTTTACACTCCTGCTACCCCCACTTCTCTTTCTCCACCTCCCATTTCTGTCCTACCCTTTGTTTAACCGGAGGCTCTCTGCTGCTCTCTGACCCTCCAGAAAAAGATTCAGGGCTGCTCGGTGGTGAGGAGTCCACCTCTACCGGTTCCTCTTCTTTCACCTTCACGTTTGATGGCGTCTGCAGGCTCATATCCAAAGCCACAGGGTTGGGAGCAGGGAGCTGGGAAAGGAATGAGACAGTGAGAGAGAGAAAATAGTGTTAGGTTAAAGTAGCTACGAGGAACTTTTAGTTTCTAGTTTGTGTTTTTATGAGACCAGTGCTCAAGCGCGTGCCGGCGGCATTTGTTTAGGAATCAAGTGATAACATCCATGTCATGAAAATATAGCGCAAATGCGTCGCGATGAGCTAACGTCACGTGTATTCATATGTGACTACATAAGATTAATAGTGGTAATACAAGGGTGGTGAAGCAGAGTAAACTTTGATTTAGCACCGTTTGTAAACACAGGCAGTTCTGGCCTGCCTGCCGTACATAGTTTTGTCCAAGTTCCCTGAACAAAATCGAACCCATATAAATACATTAATAAAAACTACTTCACTGATAATCTTGTTTGCTTTTAAATGTAATCTATAATCATCAGAGGGAAAAATTAAACTGTTTCATAAACGTTTAAAAGTTCCTTGTAGGAGGTTTAAGTATAAAAAATAAAAAAGGAAGTGCGTATTTATGATATCATACAAGCAACCATAGCTGACTACATCAACACTTGAAGTACGAAAGAAGGAGGTAAAAAGTATGTTTCACTACACACAAAATTCCAATGGTTTCTGTACATAATGATACTGTACATAAAGGCATTCACAAAACATTCAACACAACACACAAAAAATACTCTTACAGAGTTTTTTGCTCTCTTTTCTTCCTCCTCTTGTTCGAAGGAGCTGGCCAGCTCATTAAACAGACCAACCTCCTCGCAGTTCTTTAGGAAGCGGGTGGGAGTAGGTGTCTGGTCTGGCAGAAGGGAATAAGCAGATATAACTATTAAAAGTCACACTTTCACACTTAGTTCACACTTAGCAATGAATATAGAAACTCATGTCATAAATGTGTCGTCGAAGCTGCCTTTCCTGAGATTGTGAAGACAGTGTTGGAACACACAGACCCTGAGGTACGCTAAACTCTTGACATCTCCTAAAAGTCAGAGAAAGAGCCAGTGTGTTCGTCTCGTAGACAAACAGTACCTGCAATAATGACAGAGTCGGTCCTGGCTGGTCCAAATTTCAGTGTCATCTCGTGCTTGTGTTTGTGTACAGCCAAGTGGTCCTCATTGGTAAACCTCTGGAACAAGTGAACAAGAAGAAAAGAGGTGAGTACAAAATATGTATCAGCCTTCAGGTAGTTTCCTGCTAGTCCTGGTGACCTTAAGAAAATGCCTATAGTACCTTAACCCAGATATCAATATAGCAATAATCACAGACAGATTATCTCTTGGAAATGCAACAGCTCAACAAATGCAGCCTATACTGTGTACATTATGTGACGAGAAGCCATAAAGAAAAACTGCATCCGTGGTGTACATTTCCCCGTCCCATTATAGCCCCAGAGCATGGGCTCAAATATCATTACAGAAAGTAGAATTATTGTGAAAAAGAAACTGACTTGTATGGATAAAAGATTAAATGATTTTAACAACACAGAAAATGTAGGAAATGAGCATGGTTGAAAATGTCAACACATGGCTGACGTGTTTTAAACCCCCTTGTCTCCAAACTACACCAAAGGCAAATGAGCTGACCCATCAAAACACTAAACAGATGCTGAAAATGCAAGTGTAGTGTTTTTACAGCAGAGGACACATAGTTGTCATACTAGTCAGCGTGTAAAACATGGGGATTCTGGCGTCAATTGTGTCTCAGTAAAGCTCTGCATTTTTTCCTATGCGCCGGTATTTCTGATCAAGTATCCACAGTGGAAGTTACAGCCTGGTACTCCAGACCTTTAAAATAGAGTAAGAGAGCACCGGCCGCCATCGTCTGAGACACGGCACTTCTTCTCCTTTGGAGAAGTGGCGAGGTGAATCAGTCAGGAGACGGTGGAGAATTAATCTTGGCTCTGGCACCAGCCTATTCACCATACCCTGCAGCCTATTTTTGGGGGCGCCGCGTTGCAGTTGCAAGTTGGGCCGTGAGAGAGTGAAGTGGAAACACAGTCAAGTGTCAAGGGGCTTATTTTTAGCACTACCCGGCAGCATCACCAATACAACTGCAGGACTGATCCGTCTCTTTCCTCTGAACGCGGCGGCTGGGTTTTGTGAAGGAAACTATCTCCGGCTAATCTCCCTGTATGAGATACTGGCAGCTAGGATTACCCCCACCCACACAGTAATACTGGGCATCACATAACGGGGGGTTATTGTGTTGTTTTTGACTTGGTAAAGAGGAAAACCCTGAGCAAAGCCAGGACTCAATCGTCCTTGTTCTATTGTGGGCATGATTCAGACTTTCCTGGTACACAATTGTGTTTTTTTAAAGGGCAGCAGTTGGTATTGGTATTTACACATAAGGAACTTGTCTCATGTTCCGTGTCTCAATGTAAATAAATAATATTATCAGAGATGATAAATATAAAGACAGCACGCCTAAGCTTCATAACAAGTTGTATAATGATACTTTAACTGTATTCAATTCTTTAATTTTGCTCAAAACTTTTCGGGTACAAACCAAAATAACACTTGGTCACCTTGGAAGGTATTTTGCTTTTATCTGATCAGATTCCTGATCCAAATCAAAATTGTGCCTTTAAAATGTATTGTATATCATTGTTATTATTTCTGCTTGTGTTATACAATTTAATTCCCAATAATCAGGCTAACAATGAATTGTGTGTTGTTGTGTGAAAGGGGGTCGCTCATAGGGTAAATGGTAAATGGTAAATGGACTTGACTTATATAGCGCCTTGTAGCCGATTTTCTCAGCCCCAAAGCGCTTTACATTTCTTACCACATTCACCCATTCATACACCGATGGCAGTAGCTGCCATGCAAGGCGCTCTCTGAACCATCGGGAGCAATTTGGGGTTCAGTGTCTTGCTCAGGGACACTTCGACATGTGGCGGGGAGACGGGGGATCGAACCTCCGACCCTGAACTCCAGAGGCGATCTCCCTAGGGACATATCTACAGTGAAATATCTCTGCAGTTTTCCTCACAACTTCACTGTTTTGGTTCAGTCCGACTGGTCTCATCAACCTCAACTCCAGCTGCAAAACACGACGTTTTCAATTAAGGAAATCTAAAAATCCACAGTGTGATGCCTGCCTGCGACTTACGCTAACGCATGAACATAATGTAGCATTTAGCGGCTGCAGAACCAGATATTTCCCTCATGCAGGGACCAAAACAAAGCCATAAGCGAGCGAATATTACATTTACAGCTATATACATCTCGGTCAACGTCATCTTTCCTTGAAAAAGCTTCCAGAATGTGATTCTGTTGCTTTTACTGCCATCTAAATTAATAATGATATTATCTACAAATGAAATATGCAGAGTATTGACATCCCAAAAAACATGTCAAAGGAAGGCTAAAATACTTAAAGAAGGGGTCCCTGTGTGTCCATAATGTTCTGACAAGGTAGTAGCCAAACAACACACACACACGTTTAACCGCTTTACATGCCTGCTGTGCAAACTGCAAATCCCACTTACAAGACATTTCTTCTGTTTAGAGAATGCAAGAAGGCTTATGAATCACTAATGTTTCTTAACCACATAAACACTTTCTTCCTGCAGACCCCAGGAGAGATGATCCATCACCAGCTCTTATATCACACCCAGCTGGACACGGCAACAGACAGCTAATTGAGCACAACATCAGACATGATATTTCCTGTGTTGAATGGTCATGAGTCCTTGAACAAACTTCTTTTAACTTGCTGTGATATAAGGCCAAGCCCAGACAATACACCATGTTGCTGGCATGGGAGCGCATTATTGGCACTCAGCTGAGTCACTGCCGTGGCTCAAACCTGTGTCTGCAGGCGCTAGAAGTCAACAGTGACAGGTTAGAACAATAACTGTGCTCTGATTACTCACTGGAGCTTTCAGTGAGTCACTGCTAAAGGAGACAGCAGTGTCTGACCATACAGCATGCTGCTAGCTAGAACGCTACGAGTGTGATGATCATTACGGCAGTTACATAAAATCACAGCAGCTTATTAGCTTATTCTCGCAATGAGTATACAGTACATAAAGCTTTATTCTATTCAAATCACGTGTCTTTTGAAGTACAATGTTGTTTTTCATTTTCCTTTTTGGGAAGTACACTACATTCAATCATAAGTAGTCAGTCACAGTCAACTGCTAGAGAGAACTTAAACAAAATATCACACAGCACACTCATACGCACAAACCGGAAACTTAGGTCACGGAAGAAGAAGACTTACCTGTCCACAGCCAGGAGCACTGCACACAAAAGGTCGGTCGTCCCCCATTTTTGCAAAGAGCTTGCAATGTAACTGTGGGAAAGGAGAAGAGGAGAACATTGCTCTAATTTGTCAACTGGCAAAATCCTGAAAATAACAAAACAGGGATGCTGGGGCTCGTAGTCTTTAGTCTGAGCAGGAAGCCGAATGCGATTTAAAAATAACCCTGGCACGGAGGAAAACATGCACAGAGGCAGCGAGACCAAGTTTCCCTGGTGATACTTCCTTCACACAGGGGGGGATTGTGGCAGGCCAATGAGGAACCGCTTCCAAGAGAGAAATGACAGCTCGCGTTTACACAAAGACGTCCCATTTTCACACACTTCCAATCCCTCCTCCTCTCAATACCACTCCCTCTCCTCACTTCTCAAATGCCTCCAAACTTTTTACCGTTTTGTACCCCTCATTCAACCTCTGTCTCTCTCTGACTCGCCTGTCCCAGTCCACTTCTACTTACCTACTTCTTCTGAACGAAGATACATCACCAAACATTACTTGTTACACTGACAAAATCCAATATAGCATTATTTTACTTAATACATGTATGCCGAATGTTTCATATTATAATGTACAATAGGGGTGGGTGAGGTAGTCTGTGAATTTTTTTTTATTTTATTCAGCTAGAACATAACAAATGCACTCATTTAACAGCTTAAAGGCCTACTTCACCGGTTTGAATATGAAGGTGTATTGAATTCTGAGATCCTATGTAGTATAAATGTGCGAAAAAAATTGAAATCGGTTCATCCTAGCCTGAGAAAAGGCAGAAAGAGTTTTTTTTTAACCCTATATTAATCTTACTGTGACATCACAGTAAGATAAATATAGGGTTAAAAAAAAAATTACTTTGTAAATATTACTGTGATGTCACAGTAGGAGAAATCACAGTAATATTTACAAAGTAAGGTTTTTTTTTTAACCCTATATTTATCTTACTGTAAGATTAATATAGGGTTAAAAAAAACACTCTTTCTGCCTTTTCTCAGGCTAGGATGAACCAATTTCAATTTTTTTTGCACATTTATACTACATAGGATCTCAGAATTCAATACACCTTCATATTCAAACCGGTGAAGTAGGCCTTTAAGTCCAAGAAAAGACAGCCTTCAAACTATTATCATAATATTTAACTTGTCTTCAAAATATCTTGAGTTATATAATAATATAACTCAATAATATACATAATTAATCTTCTCCCACGTCCACGTCTGCGAGTGGTTGATGAATTATGAGGAAAATAAATAGTGCATAACACTGCTACTTTTTTAGGACTTAACAGTATGATCTGAAATCTATGCCAGAAAAAAACATTGAACTCTAAAATGTTCAATGTAATAATGATTATTTTCAGTTACATAAGAGAACAATAGTAGTTTTTTCATGTTGGCTCGCCTCTGACATGTTTGTCTCATTAATTACAGTTGCTGACCAGTTTCACATTCTGAACATTTTGAGCAGACTTCAGGCCCCTGGTTGTAGCTCTTGTCATATTAAATATATTAAATACCCACTACCTATTCATTTAAAACTGCAATGAAAGTAATTTTAGGATGATTAGATATGTATTTACTTTATTTCATTGACCAGCGCTATGCTGTAATACCACAATATGAAGGATGTTATTGGGATGCTATTAACACATGCAAAAATATTTGGAAATTGTGCAAAAATAGAGGAAGGTATGGATAGCATTGTTGGGGGTTTCAATGCACTGGAAACACTTCCACATGACTACAAAGCACATACTACATCCCTCTCTTCCTGAGTGCAATTTCAAAGAGTTAAAAAGCTGCTTCTATCAGCTCTCTCCACAGAGGAGAATAACTCCTCACAAACCTCTCCAAACTCCCCCAATCCACCCCACCCTGCACTGCTCTGCACAGCTGAAAGCTCAGCACGTCAAGACAAACTGGGAGGTTTAGAAAAATAACTTGATCGTTGAATTTAAATCAGGAAGTTGTGGCTGGCGATGGACATAAATGTTTTAGCAGTCATTCTCAACTGGCTTAAAGTGACGACTGACAGCTATTACACAATTATGTCCCACTGACTGTACAGCGACTACCAACATGCATCGTGGAGCCCCGCTGTGAATACAAGTAGAAACCTTTCAGTAAACAAAAGCCACTCACTAACGCAGTACTCAACAACGGTTCCGCTACAACGCATGAGCAGGGCAGGGCAGGCATCCAACCTTAATAATTTAATATTAGCCCTTTGATATTAACATGTCTTTTGTGACTTGCTCAGTACTTCCGTGTTGATGTGAACTGTTTGCAAAGCTTGTTTAAACATGTTAATTTGTATAATCTGCTGTCGCATTATCCGACGTAACGTACTTACTTACTTTCCACAAACTTGAGAGCAATATTTTTTTTTGACATAATACTGACTTTCTGACCATATTAATGACTATTATCCCTACTATATGGATCGAGCATGTAGCCTAACATTATTGAGTGGGACAGATTATTCATTATGTTGGCCAGGCATAAATGTCTGAACATTTTCCCAATGTTGAAGTCAGTATATTTTCCTCCTTCCTCCCTGCATCTCTCACTCTGCCCCTGAGCCAACACATGATTAACTGAAGCCTTGCTCTGCAATGCAACGCTCTCCCATGACACCGAGCCTGTAACAGGCCTAACCGTTGTGTCTCCCTGCTCCATCAGGAAAGGGGGTTTGCGTTTTGTTTGCAGGCAAAATCACTGTCTCTGTCTATTCTGATCGAAGGGCAGATGAAGCAGACCTGCCATGCTCTAGAGAAAGGCAACAGGTTGGTGCCGGGGCCCTCACAAAGTGCTTCCAATCCACTGAGTCTATTTGAGCAGAGATGTGTCTGCAAACGAGATACTCCGTCTAGCTCGTTATACCGAGGGTGTGGACTATGTGGGGAAATGGACACATCTGGCGTCAGGAGTGGGAACAGATTTCAGAGTTTACATCTTAGTACAGACATACTAGACATTCACTTGGCTGTCTGGCACCAACGTGAAATATGGGATTTCCACCATAAATTTTAAATGACGGGCGTGGAAAATACCATTTGTTTTCATACATGCCCCAACTAATATCTTACACTGATTAAAACAGATGTGTTAAGGTATTTATCAAGCATCTATTGCTTGGTTTTGGCAATCCATCTTCAAAAACGACCAACCTATCTGTAACCCTCAACTAGATTCATGTATATAAAGAATGACACTACACTGTGAGTGTGAATGTACTTTGATTGTCAATTCGACTCAATGAGAATAAACTAATTAACAATTTGACAGTGTTATGTTTTACTGCATAGTAAAATGCTCAGCTTCATGAAGACTTAAACCCTGTGAGGGATAACAAATCAGTTGATAGTTACATTAGGCCTGATAAACATCATCAATGTTCATTTTCAGGCATGGGTATCAAGTCCACCTATTTTCACCTCCATTCATCCAAGGTGACATGGAAGCACTCAAAGTGCTCTAATTCCTGTCCTTCTCATTGAGCTGCTGCCAAAGTCCCACAGTTAACTTGTATTTCTCCGACTCAGCAGGTGTAGGGGAACGAGTCCCATCTATAATCAGCCACAGCCATCCAGTGTTTGATGCCGCCTGCTAGGAAACTGACTAAACAAACTGTATTAATAGCTTGCACTGCAGCCATGACTCTGGAATCTGAGGCTTGAATTGCCAGAGGGTAGGGGAGACCCCACAAAAAGAAAAAAAAAGAAAGGAGGGAGGTCGGGAGGGGTAGAGAGAGAGAGAGAGAGAGAGAGAGAGAGAGAGAGAGAGAGAGAGAGAGAGAGAGAGAGAGAGAGAGTAAAATGTTGAAATAGCAGAAGAAAAACACAGTCAACAAATGATCATTAAAGGATCATTAATATAAGCCGGATCCCAGGTGACGTTCTGTAAGTTTGGGCTATATTAACTATTATATATTAAGTATAAGCTAAGTATTAATCTAAGCAAAGCAAACCTGAGATTTTGTAAATGGAACAAATGAAATCCTATATCCATGTCTGCATAACTAACAAGGTCTAAAAGCCAAATCCATGCCGAGCTAGCAGACAATGTAGGACAATACCAGTTGGACCCAGGGCAGTTTTCTGAAAATAAATCAGAAACACTGTGCTAATTTGATTTGTGGTCGGCAAGCACTTGCTGTGAAGTTTTGTCACTCTTACTACAAATACATAGTCTCATCGGAGGCTGCAGAACCTCTGGTGCTGACAATAATTTTGCTAAATAATTTATGCTTAATGATGTAATGAATAAATTAAATTAATTAATATATTAAAAAGGCTTAGAATCACTGACATCAATCTCAGCCATTGCCTATACATAACTTTTAGCAGACATGCTCGACCTATACTTTTGAAACATTAAACGGCATGTGAGATGTTTATGGTGCAGCAAAGAATTTTAAATTTCTCGAGATTTTAAATCAATTTCATTATTTAGAGTGGGTCAAGGTGTTTGTCTGGACTATACAGGCTCCAGTTTTCTCTGGCATAACGCTATGTGATGGAATGAGGTACAACTCTGCCAAAAGCATGACCTACATTCCTAATGAAGGTGTTGACATGCATGGGGATGCGGTTCCTGGGGCGCTCCACAGCTCAGATTGCAATACTATGGATATCATTATTACTTGAGACTTTTGAGTTCCATGGAGGCTCTTCTTACAGCATATTCTACCAACCCCCCAAAACAAAAAAAATGTCAGTCAAGTATTTTTCGTGAGGTTTCGGGCATTTCAAACTGAAATCCCCAACGTCTTGGTAACTTTTAGTTCCTTTTTCCAGACAAGGTTCACAGGCTTGAAAAAGTTCGGTCTTTTTTAGCCTTCATTACTGTCTGGCGATGTTCGGGCATACCTAACCCTGCCTTTTCCCGTAACAAGACCGCCTTTTCTTTCAGCTATTGGCTTAAATCACGTCAATCAACGGCATCTGGCGCACGCAAAGCCTCGAGCCCTGTCAATAACGTCGAAAAGCTGAATCTCATTGGTTAAAACCACGAAATTAACTTTTTGTATCCACCACAAAACTAATGGCTAGCTGGTGTGGGCTAGCGTTAACAACAGGGCCGAACGCACATTCAAAATGAGTAATAACAGCGCTGCTACCAGCTTCAGTGAAGACAACAAACACACACCAACACTAATTTAATTATATCAGAAGTGAGCCGGTGTCTTTAAAGACATTTTGAACTGTGAAAATGACAAATGAAAAAAAAAAAAAAGCTAGCAGTTGGTTGGTTAGCGGGACTGACACTTGAGTGCAAAGCGAAACACTGGGTCCGAATGAAGCGTTGTGACTGCTACAACAGTTTTAACAATTAAATAGACGTGTGGATTTAACAATATAAAACACTGAAAACTGGCTATGCCGAACGCTACTTTGTCATAGTTTCGTATAGTCGACACGTCTATGGTGAATTTAAAGGGTAATAAAGTGTTTACAAACGTACCCTTGCGCCCCTCGCTCTGGCTCCCCTCTCCTCTCTCTTGGAATTTGACACTCCCCTTGACGTCGAATCATCGCGAGAATTCAAGTCAATCCTCGCGCCCAGACTTTTAAAAGTGTATTCAGTGTGAGGTTCTTATATTAAATTAAAGGAAAATATCATGTCAACCTGGACACTGGATAAAACCGCTTGTGTCCTGTGCGTGCAGTATTTTCCCCTCTTGCGTTGTTTTCTTGCTGATATGTTTTATCTCTCCTTGTGAATTTTTAATTTTTTTAATTAAAATAATTAATTTGAGATTATTCACATAAATCAATCAGCTATTGTAGTGTTTATAAATGCATATAGTATTAAATTCTAGTCAGCTGATGTAATCCACAGCAATTTTTACCATTTTCCTCAAATAGGCCTATACAAACCCTTCACATCGGTTGTTATACAAGCCATTGTGAAGAGACGAGACTAGAGAGACCCCTAGTGGATAATATTAGAACTGCATGTCATTTTGTATTCTTCTCAAGCGACAGGTTAAAACTCTCAGCATTGTAAAGGTTTTGCCAAAGTAAATACATTTTATAGTATCAAAATACATTTAAAATTCCCGTTTGTTATTGTCCTCTCATCCAATTATTTGAAATTGCTTAGAAACAGACCACGTAACAGTCTTCTTGACTGTACATGTTATGTGTGGTAAACATTCCCTTTGTTTGTTTAGATACAGTTTACAGAGCCTGGGCCCAGTTTTTGCGAGAATATGCTTTACAATGTCAGATGAGATGTTTTGTTATAGCTTACTTTGGTCGGTTTCTATTTTTCTTGCCTAATGGTTAGGCTTTGTATATGTCCAATCTAAAAGGAGAACTTGAGACAGCTGTCACCTTGGTGCAACACATTTTGAAAAATAAAGTATAAAAGGATTTTTTTTTTAAATAAAAAAGTTTTTAACTGTGAGTTTGATTTTCTGTGACAAAGCAGCGTTTCTCCTGAGTTTCAGGAACACGCCAAGATGTTCCATTAACCTTAAAACCAGCTGGTAACTGGTTTGATAATCGAAAAACAGGGAGACTCCATCTATGTGTATTACAAACTTACAGGAGAAGCTCGGTGTAATGACTAACACATAACAATATGTGCAGTGAAAATAACATAATTTGAACATGAACCAACTGAGTGTCAGTAGGGTTTTATAGCCTACTGTGAGCCTTTTCATTATAGTGCTCAATTAGTAATTATTAGATGTATTATAGCTCTGTTTAAACTGAATGAGTTTATTTTTGTGTGAATGACAATGAAGAGAAAAAACTTAATGGAATATAAAGGCATTTACTTTACTTTCTTTACTTTAACAGAGAAATAAAGCACTTTTGCAGGTACACAAGACATGATCTAACATGGTGAATTTTTTATACAGCAGCAGAGACAAGCAAACAAACTCATAAAAATGGTCAAATTTTAGACATATGCCATAACAAACAAATGCATTTTGCAAGCTTATTTAGTCGATCTTTCGAATACAAAAACTTAGTATTCATGCCATTACATGTTTCTGACACTTTAACATTTAAATTATAAATATATATTATTAAACATACACTGCACAATTTTGGACTAGGGAGCACCCTTGAAAAAGTTCAAGTTAAGACCAAAATGCACAATTGTAAAAAGGTAAATTTTATTCCTTATTGGCAATGGAAACCTTCAATAAAACACAGCCCAAATAAATACTAAATTACAAACGACGGCAGGCATATTGACTTCACTTTTGTCAGTGGACTAGATGGAGGCTTAGTGATTAGAGTGCCTGCCTGACATATTTTACGAAACCAATCGGTAAAACCAATGATAATATTTAACAACCTTTTGTTGCTTCTACATAACAAATACAACTGATTCCATCTGACACAATATTATCCATTCTGGTTAAGGTGTTTTTTTTTTCTTTCTATTTTATCTTCTTTTTTTTCTGTGATAATTTTCAAATTTGACTGAATTGTGCATTTACTGGGATGTCATCCAGAGATATAACCTCTCCAAAAATCATACAAACTACAAAACATTGGTTCCTGAGCACTACTTTAGGAAATACATCCTGACACAATAACTTTACAGCCTGGATCATTAGCCCTAATGCATGAACCTATCTTACATTTCAAACTAATCTTTAAATGACCATATACTCATTTTACCACCAAACTCAATATCTAAGCTTTTCCTCATGGTCTGTGAGGAAACCATAAAGGCATTTTTTTTATTATATTTAATGTGAGATTCAATACTATATAATTGTGAAGTTTATATACCAAAAATAACAATAAGCCTACTGAAAAGAAGCACTGGCTATTTGTGAATGGCAGCATGGTTAGACACAACGAGCTAAATGTAAGTCCATTCCTATGATTAAGACCAATAACACTGATGTTATAGCTTCTTTCTGTAGAGCATGCAGGTTGAGCTGAGACAACTTTGGCCAGGGTTTGCAAAAAAATACATAATGCTCTTATGAAACAACATAAACAGGGAGTGGTGCAACCCTCCTAAAACCCTGATCAAACTTATCAGCCTGCAATGCCGATTTAGATGTTGTGCAAGTGCGAGGTAATAATAATTTTTAAAAAAACTTGAGGTTTGTACATCTCTCCTTGTGCACAAATCTGTATTAATTTGCTTGCTTTAAAAGGTTTGATAAATTAGGGCCACTGTCAGACAATAACCTATAAGTCAACGGAGGCCCCTCCTTGCCAATAAATGCTGTGTGCTGAGCTGTCTATTAGTCAGCCAGTGAGGTTTGGGATCCCCCAATAATCTATCTGCCTCAGTCTCTCAGCAGTAGATATTCTTTGATTGTCTCTGGTAAAGGAAGCTCCTTCACAGCAGTGGGGAGGAACTGGACTCCAAGGCTCTGACGGACTGCGCAGCGTGCCAGAGAGCGAAGCGTGGGAGCCTGAGCCACCATGTTGGTCAGCCTCGCCAGCAGCTGGGGATCCTTGCTCAACTCCCTGGGAAGGGTGCCGTCAGCCCGACGGATCTCAAAGCGCCCTGCTGCCCGACACAGCAGCTCTAGGCACTCCTCCTCCTGTTCAGTGCCAAGGCCCCGGGCCAACAGGGCCACCAGGCGGGAGATAGGGGTCTGGCCCTTCAGGTTGGTAACATGGACCTGGGCTCCGTAGTCTAATAGTACTTTGACACTCTCCAGGTTGCCCTTCATCGCTGCCCAGCTCAAAGGTGTGTCATTGTTGTAGTCCCGTGCATTGGGACAGGCCCCGCTCTCCAGCAGGGCCCTCACGCACTCTGGGTTATCTTTGAAGGCGGCCCAGTGAAGTGGGGTGTCCTTGTTGCCATCCAGGGCGTTTGGCTGTGCCCCGTACTCTAACAGCAGTTCAACACAGCTCTCATCCTTCTCGGCTGCATAGTGCAGCGCTGTGCGGTTATAGCCATCCAAAGCATTCACCTGATAAGGAAATGAAATGGAATATGCAACCTTATGTTTAGGAGTTAACAACACTTGGGGACATATATTTCACACAAGCACAAAGCTTGGAATGTAGATGTGTTGGAAGAAAATCAAGCAAGAAGTAGTACTAGGATGATTTACTAATAAATAAAGTTGAATCTATAACTGAAATACAAATGCAGATCCAACTGTTCTGAGTCTTATAGCATAGAGATAAACGGTATTTGTTTATGCATATAACATTGTGTGTAGACACTATGAGAGTTTTTGAAAAAAATGGCAATATATCGCCTTACTTGTAGAGCACAATATATTGCTATCGTATCGTTACCCCAGTATCGGGATATGTATCGTACCGCGAGATTCCTGCCAAAACACAACCCTAGAAGGTATTGTTTTAATGAATCAGTCAGTGATGCTGGAGAATGCTTGCTGTCAAAACCAGTGAAGATCACCTCACAATCCACTATGTTTATGTACTGTGTGTTTGCTGAAAAAAATCCAGTGTTAATAGACAACATAGGCTCTGTAAACAGGCATGTTGCTAGTTACAGTAGAGCCCCTGTTTTTACATGCCCATCTACGGAATCTAGGATGTGTATTAACACCAGATTTTATTTCAGCACACATAGTACGGGCACGTAGCAGATCGTTAGGTGATATTCCCTTTTGACAAAAAGTAATCTAGGCAACAAACGATCTCCAGAATTGACTTCACCTTTAGTGTAAAATTCAATGGAATGATATTGGAAATGTGTGTTGGAGGCTGATATGTAATACCTCTGCCCCCTTCTCCAACAGCAGCTCCACGCAGTCAGCGTCAGCCACCATACAAGCACAGTGCAGGGGCTTAAGTGTGCCATGCATCCGGTTCACATCAGCTCCCTGAGGTATACAGGGAATAATGATGTCAATGCACACATATAGTATTCATTTAAAGTCGGACTAGAAGGAGAGCATGCCTACCTTACGAATGAGATCCTCCACATTGTCATGTGGGAATGATCGGATGGCTGCAATGGTGCGGATGAGCCGCTCAGACAAGGAGTATTTACTTTGAATGCTTTGCATGATGTACCACATAGTAGAGCTCATGTGTAACTGAGGACCATGGCACCCAGGCAGGGGTGACACCAAGACACACTGAAATACATTTTTCAAGGAGTAGGAGTTAAAAGTGAGACACATGATTTATAGTCGTTGATTACAACATCTTTTGGGTATTGACATGCAAAGTAAGCGACTTCCAACACAAATATACAGTAGCCTATGCAGCCAAGGGTTCATTGTGTTCATTTGTTTCATTGTGACCAAAAAATGATGCTCACAATGTAGAAATCTCTTTAATATCATGTAAAATTACACTGGCAGCAAATACACCGTTAAATACTACGAGTCGAGCAACATCTCCGTTTATATGGAAGTTTATACAACCAATTTTCTAAAGAGTTAAAAATAATGTGAAATTACAAAAGTTTTTATTTTTTTAATATACATGCAATCATGTATGATAAAAACAAATCACACACTTCTGATCACAATCGGTTATTAGGGTTTTAAAATAATATATTATAAGGACACCATAGTTCCGGCCATGAAATCTAGACAGTATGGTTTGTTAATCTAAGAGTAGAAATAGCTGGAAAGTTAGAGTTGAGCAAAATATCAGCCTTGTACGGAACTAAACGTAAACACATGACTGACACTGACAGCTAACTACCTCACTTGCCAAAAACAACCAAAGAAAGCACAAGACAGACTGCAACAGTGACGCACGCTTTACACCAAGTTACAGCTTTTAAGAACATCATATCATCAACGTTAGTAAACAAATCACAGGAAGCGCTTGGCTAGCGAGCAGACCAACGCCGAGGGTCTTGTTATGGGAAAAATAAACTATCGCCCCAGCAGCTAGCACCAAGTTAGCTAGCTAGCGAGCTAAGGTTAGCGTCGAGTTTCGAGGGACAATCGAGGCTGGTAGAAATCAATGACATGCATTTGAAATACTTGTAAATGGGCTCTGAAATGCGTCTCACAACAATCATCGATGATTTGCCGATGCTAACGAAGCAACGTACCGTTTATGGTCCACTTTGTGAAGGTCTGACAGGTTACCGTGTTGACTGTTTGTTTTTCTGCTGGGCCTGCGCGTCACCGTCCGCGGCCACGCCCTCTGCCTCCCTGTATTTAAAGCTCACTCAGACAAAGGTTTTGACGATATTATTAAGCCCTAACTTCATACAATTGAATGTTTTCTTTTAATGCCGTTTTTATGATGTCTCAGACTAAGAGGCACATCGTCCTTGCCAAGTATAGCGCTGTCTTTACAGACGTATGCAGAACACATCGCAGGCATCCGCCGCGTGCTCGGAATGCCTGCAGATCATGACCATGTTAAGGTAGTCGACCAGCAGCAGACTCTGAACAAGTGGCTTCACACATCATTGAAGACTGACAGGTCAGGCAGCCTCTGGTGGACAAGTAAGCCAGCAAGCCTCTTAACAGACTTAGCAGTTTAAAGCATCAGACAGTTTCATATGTGGTCCGGGGACAGTTGGTTCCCTGTTTTTTGCAGTTTTTCAAATGCTATCCCTAACCTTATGTAGCCTAATTGTTTTAAGAAAGCTTTACTTTTCTGTCGACTAATCAGTTAATTGTTGCTTGATAAGTTATCAGGAGACAGTTTTTTAAATGACCAAATAAGAGATAAAAGATGACGAATCGATTGCTAAATTTGATTGTCTACTAATTTCATACCTAACCCAATTAATTCATTGTTATACTTAATTCTAAGCAAAAACGTGCTTCTTACAGCCTCTATTGTCTGGCATTGCTGCTTTTATTGTGAAAATGAACTGAACATCTCATGGTTTTGCACTGTTGGTTGGACAAAACAAGCAGTTTGATATCACCAGCTTGTGCTTAATTGGAATGTAGTTAGTTGTAATGTAATTCAGAATTTTCGGACATTTGATTGATTAACCAAGCCTTGTAATTTGCTGATGTCAGGGGTCTGCACAGTCCTAAATATTAAGCCTGGCCCTGTACCAATATTTTTTAGGCCTGATAAACCTAGCTGTTGGTGCCAACGTTGACTCAAAGCTTTGTTTTGTCTATTTCCTGGTGACATTTTGCTGCAAGATTTCTTGCATCACAACGCATTTGGCAAGGTTAGACAGGAATAAGGACATTCAAATTGGCGTCTGCCACACCCTGTATGGTTGCGGGCAGATCGCAAAACTCTAGAGGGGATAGAGGGGCAAAGACCCCTTAACATATTGAAAAGCCATGATCCGAATATCTACTGCCTTACAAATACTTTAAACTACAGACCTCACCGTAAATCTGTAAAATGTGTGCAGGTGTGAAAAACGATGGTCAAGAAATGTGACACTGGAGCGCCAAATCAAAATAATTTATTTTTGGTGACATTTCGTACAGTTCTAGGATTGTGTCTCAAACACTTGGTTGATCCATTACTATAATTCCTTTTGCCACCCCAACCCAGATGAACAGAAAATAACCCAAACCTATGGAGGCGGAGGGGCAATTCCTGTAGGTATTTGCAAGCCTGTCAATGTCAACCATATGGTTCTAAAATTATTTCACATTACTCATGAGTAAGATTCTTTTAAAAACAAGTTAGTGCATTTATTTAATTATACTAAACCACTAGCTGCTCACTCATTAATGAAAAAGAAATAACAGGCCCAGTGATTTGGTTAACTTGTTAACTGCATTACTTAAACCAAAAAAGTAAATGCATCAAGTATTTTTCGCTCAGTTGACATCTCAAAACAGTATATAAATGTCATATGCGTGATTTTATTTTGCCAATGCGATTTCACACAACTTTGGGGAAACCAGCCTACCAAGATTGGGAGAAAAGCGTTGTGCATCAGAATTAAAATAAATAAATTTAAAAAGCAATACATACAGTGAGTCAAACTTCAAATTCTAAGTCAACCTGTTTGTTTAAAAAAAAACAAAAAAAAAACAAAAAAAACAAAAACAGCAAACTCACCCTAATAGCACAAAACAATCTGGTGGATACCTGCTCTCAAAAGCCTCCCTCTGTCAAATTGAGTACTAGAACAATTACATTCTCCCACACACATTTCTAGTGAAGGGTCATTAAAATATAGCATAGGCAACTACACCTCTACAGCTTCTTCAAAATCCAGTTTCACTGGGCCAAACGTTTCACCAAGACCACATTATTTAGCAGACCTCGTCAATAAAAATCAAAACTTTATTCTATCACACTATGATCGTAGGCAGCTGGCACATAGCACGTGAAAATGTTCCAATTATCTATATACCCACGACTTTGCTGCCATTTAATATGTAGCTATTGTTATTAGCTAACACTCTTTTGTCTATGACACTATGCCTTTTGTTAAGAACAATTCACAGATATAAACTTAACCTGGATATCCTGTGATGTAGAAAAGCCAAACCTCACCTAATCCCTCAGGCGCACTGAAGTGTCAAATCTTACCTTTAACCTATTTTAATTATTATTTATTTCCTCTTTGAAAACATCAACCTACAACCCAAACAAACATGTAAACAGAGAACCTGACTGATTATCAACATGACAATATTCTGAATCCATCAGAGTGTGTAGACCCAAAAGCAGTTTAGATAGATAAAGAGACAACTCAACGTGAAAAACTTTGGACCAGGCTAGCAGGTTCACCGAGGCTAACGGGCCAGTGAGCACCCCCAAAGTGGATTTTGCGTCAAACAAAACCACACCAACAGTTTCTGATATCTGACTGATACACCCTAAGCCAATTATGAACCAGGATCAAAATACCGCCATAGAACACAATTCATTAATATAAATTAGGAGACCACACTGTCCCAGTTTCAGGTCAGTGATTCTGAAATCTGATGTAAAAATCAAGAATCATCCGTTTCATCAGTGCAACAGCACACCGTAGCACTTCAATCATTTTGCTAAACAATCAATGCATACACAGACATCAGTCAACCCTTCAGTCATACTTGCAAACCTAAGCACACAAGAAAAAAAAACTGATGTCTCATTGCGTGTTAGTGATATCTTTGTATATGTATATGACACATATGCATGTTCTTTTCTTCTTAGTGCATACTGTTCTTGCAGACATCTATTCGTTAAGAATAATAAAATAAAAAAAAAGGTAGAGGGCCATTTAGGTGGCCCAGCTTCCCACCTCTCCCTAGCAGAGCATATATGTGATGGCCTCAACATCAACTGCACTTCTTATAAGCATAATGCTGGAGGCCAAAACAAGATTTGTTTCCTTTTCAAATCACTCATCAAAGTTCTTCAGCTGTCATTTTGCTCATTAGTCCTGGATGCCCCGGTCTTAGTCATTTTAAAAGCTTTTCTTTGGACAAGTTCCAGGGGGGGAGATGGCTACCATAATGTTGTTGCTTTTATGTTATTCATTTTTATATAATTATATATATCCATGTATATATTCATACATCTTTTTTTCTATTCATATCAAGTTTTTACTTTGGCGATACTGGTGGGATATTTTGCTCTTTGCCAGTGTGCCTGTAGCCTCCCTGGGGGGAGCTGCGTCGTGCCTGAGGCGGGCGCCTCTGGTCCCGAAACTTCAGGCCCCCGTTGCCTCTGGGGCCATTGTTGCGGTAGTAGCCTTGAGAGTCACGTTCACGTGGTGGCCGGCTCTCCTTGCATTCCCAGCCCCCCTCCCTGTCGTGGCCTCTCTCCTGTTTCTCTCCGGGACCGTTGCTGGATCCCGGCTCCTCAGCCTTGTTCACGCGCAACTCGCGTAGCGGCTGGCCAGACGCAGTGCCTGAGGAAGGCGGGGCAGGGGCCGCAGGGGGAGGGTCCTTGGGTGGCCGTTGGCACACCTCAGCATAGCTGAGCTTTCGGGGCTCCTGAGGAAACGCAGTAAAAAAAGTAAAATTTTAAGATGCAACAGAGACTTGGAATTTAGAACATTTTCACTATTGCCCTCGTCAATCCCTCAGATCTCATAATCTGAACGCTCATCGGGGTAGGAGTGAACGTTCTGGACTTGTGGTGGGATAGGGAAGTGAGAAGAAAAGAGTGAAAGGTAGAGAGAGGGGAGAGAACCACAGCCAGTCAGGACACTACCTCACTTCCCTCTATGCGCAAAAGATCTCATCATCGGGAAGACGACAGTATGCTGTAGTGCAGGGCATCATCTCAATAAGATTCTCACCAGTGCAGGGGTGGGAATAGTGGCTGTAGCAGGGGCCGGCGTGACTGGCGTGACTGGCGTGGAGGGTGGAGCGGGCTGAGGCCTGGGGCTAGACACAGGCTTCTCGGAGGAGGAGGATGGGATAACGCTAGTTTGTACAGGTGCGCGTGGAGTCGCCTTCTGAGCTGGCGGTGGGGGCTCTGCCCGTTCAACCTTCTTCTCCTGACGATTGATACTGTCAAAACGAGAGTTTCAGACATTAAAGTTACCATGTAAAGTTCCATACGATTCCAAAGTACCAAATATCATGAACTACATTGTCATTATTGAGACAGCCGTACCTAGGGGTTGAAGGTCCAAGTGGTTGTGTAGCACATTTTGCTGGAGCTGGGGCAGGACATGAGACAGCCACAGCCTCCTCTCTGACTGGGGTTGGGGCTTGGCTTGAAACTGGACTCGCAGCGACTTCTTTATTGGCTTGTTCCGTCTATAAAAAGCAAGAAGAAATGAACATCAAACCTCTGCCTCTCAACAATACTCACTAAATAAAAAATGTATCAAAGAGATTTATAAACCGAGTCTGAAATTTCTTCTTACCTTGTCCCTGTACAAACCGCGTACGACATCTGACATTCGGTTTTCGAGCACAGGCTCCCCCTGTGTACTGACCACGCAGCCGGGAAGAGGTGGGAAATTGGTAGCAGCCAAGTCAAACTTAGGTTGAGAAACCTTGATCTCTGCAAGCGGTACAGGCCTCTGGGGAAGGACATCGAAAAGGATCAAATAAAGCAAAAGATCACGGCATGTTTCACGCTTAACCCATTGATGACTATGGCAATCTAGGATGCATGTCCTTAATGCCTGAGGGTTTTCTGAAAAAATAGTACGAATTGTCAAGTCTACCAAAACCTTAATATCTAACCCTGTGTAGCACATAGAAACATGAAATAAAATACATTTAAAAGTTAAGGTTCACAGGTTTTATTTAAACATGCTCCCTTAGCGCTTACAAACCAACAAATATTTCTAAAAATCGTCAAAATTAGATGAATTAGAAAATTATTAAATATTGTTAATAAATAGATGCAATGTGTTGTGTGATTTTCGTCAGTAGTCTATAGTAGACCTTGATTCTGCGCAACAAACGCCACTAACTGTTCTGTCACCGACACAGCCGGCGTATTTTTTATTATTATTTTGTCTTATTTTTTTATTTTTATTTTTTTTGATTGACGTGATTTTCGGCAAACCACACAACTTTTGGGTGGTCACGTGGTCTTAAAAAAATCAACAAAACCCACCTCATGTGTATTTGAACCAATGACAGTGCATTCTATGCTGGGAATGCCATGAAAATTAGATAAAGTAATAATGCTGCGCGACGCAGCATCAGGCAGGAGAGCCTATGTGGCATCGCGCAGCAGCCGTCATCAATGGGTTAAAAGACAACATAGAAAACGTCTATTTACCGCAAGCCGTTCGTCTTCCCGCCTCCTCCGTGTTCCTCTGTAGGTTGTGCTCCGCCTGAAAGTCAAGTAATTATTTGTCAACAGTAACTCAAACCGAACGTCACAGGATGAGAGCCCATGAGGCCATTACAGTCAGGCACAGGTCAAGACATTAACAAACAGGTTTACCTTCCACGTCCAGCCATGCCGCTGTCATCATTGGGGTCCAGAGATGATGAAGAGGAGGAGAGATGTGAGAACGCTGAGCTCAGGTCAGCAGTGGTCTGGACTGGGTTAGTGGTGTTGGTGACAGCAGCAACAAGCGCAGGGGGCTGTGGGCTGCGCAGTCCAGTCAGACTCTCCAAGGGGACAGGAGTTAAAGATGGTGGGGGGACCTCGTTTGTCCTCACCTGGGGCTTCACATGGTTTCTGTTGCAGAGTAGAAAGGCAAAGATGAGCGAGGTCAATATAATATTGAAACACTTGTAACACATTCTGGTAACCAGTGTTTCCTGTGGAGCGGTTTTCTTTGAGGATAATTTTGACGCCCCCCAAGACCTTAAGAGGTAAAAATCAAGTGACATTCCACTGACAGTGATTGACTGGTGATTTTTATATTCAAGTTAACAAAGGCGTTTTAACTACTTCAGATTGATTTAAAACTTTTAAAAAGGCATCTGTTATACCGTAGGAAACCTTTTAGAGATAAGAAACCTTCCTGACATCTCGCTGAACATATAACCATCTTTATATTTTGTTCAATTGATGCGGTTCGGATTCAATTGCAAGCAAAATAAACATTTAATCTGGCTGGTATAAGCCTATACTTGTATATAAAAATAGGGCCGTCAGTCGATTAAAATATATAGTCGCACGAATGACCAATGCGATTGGTGATATGTGCGACTGATCACACATATTTTACCTGTTGTAAATGTACCTTAAGGGATTAGTCGTGTTTTTTATACTTCTATAAACATGGAAGTGGACATATATGGTGCTTAATACAAATGTATGTTTAATATTACTACAACAATGCTAGATCCTGTCAATAAATGTAATCTAATCTTTCTTTTTCTGTAATTTAATCAAAGTGAAACTAATATATTCTAGTTTCATTACACAAAGTGAAATTCATTTAGGATAAACATACTTTTTTGAAGGTTGACATTTCTGTAAGGTGTTATAAATCCTTTTGTGATTGGTTTTATGTAATATGGCTACTGGATTTTTTTATATCCAATGTGCTGTAAGCCGTGCCTAATTATCAAATGAAAACAGAACGGCTTTACATATTTCCCTTTTGGAACGGACTTTTCCCATGATATTACATTTTTTCCTGTGTTAACTTTGTCAGCCCTAATAAAAATAAAAAGCTTTTTGTTAGGAGGTCCTTCAATCATTTTCAAATAATGGTGGCTGAACATGTCAATGGAGTTCAAAAGGAAACACTGGTGTTACCAGTTTGCTGGAGGAATAAGACAGCATGCTGTGTCCAAAGGGCAACTGTGTAAACAGGCATTTTTATTTTTTTATACATTTGTGCTCATCATCGATTGAATCAGTGAAAACATTGATGTCAACATACTGTATTGTTTCGCCATCTGATCCAATCATAAACTCATAGAAGAGATGACAACGCCCTACAAGATCCCAAACATTAATACACTACAAATGGCCCTTTAAAGAGATATTGTTTTTCCAAAACATAGCAGCGTGATTCACATGGATTCATCTTCTTGAGCAATTGACCTTCAGATCTCATAATCTGAACGCTCATCGGGATGAGAGTGAAGCAGCTGACATCAGAGAGAAAGGAGAGAGAGAAAGTATATAGAAGAGAATGAGAGAACCAAAGCCAGTTACTCCACTCCCTATTTTCCCTCTATGCGCATGTTGATTTCATCACTAGGTCTGACTTGAGAAGAATCCAGTGAGATCTCGCTTTGTGAAGCTGCTTTTTTTAGTCTATAAACCGACTGGCAAAGTTGTCAACTCTTTGCAAAAGATTTAAAGCGTATGGATTAAAACGTCAACAGCTGGGTGACAGTCAACTCCAAACCGCAAGTATCTATTTTACAATAGCATATAACACATGGCAATAAATAAAAGCACTGACAATGAAAGCAGCAGAAAAAACAAGTTATAAAATGGGTAGTAATGTCAATGCAAAGGAGGATATTTTGGAGCCAAGATGGCCATAACTGGTAAAAAAGCCAGTTGGTACGAATGAGATAGCAGCTGCTGCCATGTAGCAACAAAGTCTTAATTTATCAAATGACGTGACAAATCCAAGATGTCCAAACATTCATCACACTGATGAAAAGGATCATGGTTATAGGAGATCTGCCTGGCATAAGGCCCCATTATGGATTTAGTAATTTGGCTGCTGCAGCGTGGTAAGAGATGAGGGTAGCGATGAAGCTTATTGTACAATATAACAGTGGTACCTGAAGGCATTTATTACATTCTTTCTTGAATAGAGGGGGACACTGTGGGGACAGTAAGAACACAGGGAGTGAAGAACAATTCCCTGGTGAGGTCATGTTATCTTTATACAAAATGTCATTGCAGATGATCTGATGATCACAATATAACATCATGCAAACAATGGCACAAGTGGTTAAACATTCCAATTAAGAGTACGTTTATGAAATAACCAGACTAAGATTTTACTTTTTTTTTTTTTTCTTTTTTTTTTAAACTCGCAAATTAAAAGGTCTGGAAAAATGAAGCCTTACCGGTTTCTGTTGAATGGGCGAGTGATATTAAGAGAATTGGAACCAGTTTTGTAGTGTCCGGTAGAGCCAAATCCATTCACAAAGCTGCTGTTTGGAAAGGGTGCCTGCACAAGAAATAAGGGACAGTGCTTACAGTTTGTATAACATGAAACTATTTGTTACAAGCTACTTATTCAGTAGTCACCACACTGATCTAAAAAACAAATACTGTAAACAGATATTTTTTGTCAAAAACATAGCGTGATTCACATGGATTCATCTTCTTGAGCAATTGACCTTCAGATCTCATAATCTGAACGCTCATCGGGATGAGAGTGAAGCAGCTGACTTCAGAGAGAAAGGAGAGAGAAAATATATAGAAGAGAAGGAGAGAACCAAAGCCAGTTACTCCACTCCCTATTTTCCCTCTATGCGCATGTTGATTTCATCACTAGGTCTGACTTGAGAAGAATCCAGTGAGATCTCGCTTTGTGAAGCTGCTTTTTTTAGTCTATAATAGTGCTGCCAATAACGGCGTTTTTTTAGCCTTTTTTCTAGGCCTTTATGGCCTAGCAAACTTTGTAGTTTTTTCACATGCTCTTGCAACAACTAGTAACGTTAGAACAAGTATACACTGAACATGTAGCTCGCAGTTAAGTTACTGTTAATTCAACCTGAACATTTCCTACAGCATAACTTCACATTAAAATCATTTAACTGGCAAAATGTCAAGTCAATTTTGACTTTTATTTTGAAGCAGAAACCGGAACCTTGTGCTTCCTAGCCCCGCTGCGGAGCGCTTCCGTCACTACTAGTGTCTTCCGTGTGGGACTCTGGGACTATGCGGTGAAAGAACAGAGAGAGAGCTTGTCATTTGCAAGAGTCCTACTTGTAACCCTGCACTCACACCAAAAGCTTCAGGAAAGTTAGCAGCAGCGGCAGTCATTAATTTTCACTTTCACTACGAAGGGCGACTGGAGCAGCGCCATAGCAACCACCGGCACACAGGCGTATAGTGTAAGTCCACACACAGTCTGAAATAAGCCGTGGATGAACGACAAGGATGTTTTTCTTCACCAAATTGTAAGAATCATTTTCCACAGCAACACAAAAATCAACAGCAACTGGAAATGAATGTTTTCAAACAGTGTGTGAAGGATGAATCCCTGAGAGGGTTTGTGTGAATCTCACCAGAGGAGTTTCAAAATAGGGTGTGGGCGAAGGCGTCCAGGTGGGAGGTACGATGCCATAGACTGGGTACTGCTGCTGGGGGTAGACATGCTGCATGTATAGTGGGGAGCTGTACTGGGACTGGCTCTGGGACTGCTGGGAATACACGCTGCTGTCCATGCTACGGTAGCCATTCTTCGCAAAGAACGTGTTGATGGCCTTTATCCTGGCCTATTGAAAGGAAAAGAAGAAAAAAAGGAAAAAAGTTAGAAATAACTAAAAAAAAAAATTCACAAAACAGGACTTTCCGAAATTACTAATACTCACCATAATGGGTTTTCCCTGAAATGTTTTTACTTCCTCTCTCAAGTATTTGTACGCCTAAAAGTGGGGAGCATAAATAATCGTCATAAGGCCATTCATGGTGCAGTATTTCCACTGAATACTCAAGCCAGTGTAAAGAAAAGTGTAATTCGTCTCGTATTACCTGTTGAGCATCTGTGTCTGATTGGAATGTGATGTACCAGTTGTTGTTGTGCGCAAACTCGACACTTATCACCTTTGGACAGTTGTCACTCTTGAATAAGGACTCCACTTCCTGAGAATTAGATACAAAGAATCATCTCACACTTCAGCTAAATATCAACGAACAATTTTGTCCTTCCAAACACATAAACTATTTTTGGTAAGTGTGTAGGTTAGCCTTACCTCAACAGGCGTCGTTTCAGGGACCTCCCTCAGAATGATAATACACCGCTTGTGATTAGGACGCACTTTCTCCCCTTTCTCGTCCACTTGTACCATGGGAGAGGCTGAGGAGAAGCAAAGGTATTTACATATAGACAAGTGACAGATGTACAGCAGATTGTTTTACCATACACCAGCTTAAAATGTCCACTTACATCTCAACACATCCAGGATGAGGTCCATGTCAGTGGTGAGGACCTTGATGCCCTCCATGCTGGCTATAGTCCAGATAGGGACAAATTGGTCACTGTCCATCTGGGACATCAGGTACAAATCCTTAGAGAGGTTTTCTCTGAATCACATGGGAAGGACAAATCCATGTACATTAGATTGGTCATGACGTGGGGGGAATAAAAAGAAGAAAAAAATAAGTCCACTTTCTACAGTATAAAGACTTGGTTCGAGGACTTGGCACTTACCTAGAGAAATAAAACTCCAGCTCCTTCTTCAGAGACTCTCGTAGATT
Source organism: Ammodytes marinus (assembly GCF_949987685.1). Classification (NCBI taxonomy): domain Eukaryota; kingdom Metazoa; phylum Chordata; class Actinopteri; order Uranoscopiformes; family Ammodytidae; genus Ammodytes; species Ammodytes marinus. Next base: position 11,300,489 of record NC_137211.1, on the reverse strand, counting down.
CTCAGAGGAGATTGGCTGTTCTTCGGTTTTGGAATCCACTGTGAATCAAGAACAAAGTTTCAGAGGTAGGCAGAAAAAAGTTTCAAAATGCTTGTATACTTAGCTTATCTGTAACAGGCGTCTTTCAGAAAGACTGAGTAATGTGGGGGAGGGGTAAACTCACATTTGGTTTTGGCCACTATATATTGGTCACTTGTCAACCTTCTGCCATAAAAGGTTAACATACACTCATTGTCCACTTTAATAGGTACACCTGTACAGTAGAATGCAATCAAATACTATTGTTGTGCAATAAAGTCTACTTGTATTATGCCTATAATGTTGTGCTTTTGTTGTCTTTTCATTAGGTGTTAAATAATTCAATTGTTAGGGCTTTGTCACCAAGTCTGGCTTTGACACTTAAGTCATGTGCCTGCTTTCATTTTATCCATGCAAACTCAATAGTATAACTATTGTAACTCTAGTATATAAATACAAATGTCACTCTCCTGCCCAGTTAGTGTGTTGATGTCAACATACTGTATTGTTTCGCCATCTGATCCAATCATTAACTCATAAAGAGATGACAACGCCCTACAAGATTGCTAATATAATAATAAACTACAAATGGCCCATTGAGAGATATTGTTTTTCAAAAACATAGCAGCGTGATTCACATGGATTCATCTTCTTGAGCAATTGACCTTCAGATCTCATAATCTGAACGCTCATCGGGATGAGAGTGAAGCAGCTGACTTCAGAGAGAAAGGAGAGAGAGAAAATATATAGAAGAGAAGGAGAGAACCAAAGCCAGTTACTCCACTCCCTATTTTCCCTCTATGCGCATGTTGATTTCATCACTAGGTCTGACGTGAGAAGAATCCAGTGAGATCTCGCTTTGTGAAGCTGCTTTTTTAAGTCTATAAAACAGAATTGCAAAGTTGTGATCTCTTTGCGAAAGATTTAAAGCATATGGATTAAAATTTGGACAACTGGGTGACAGACTCAACTCAAAACTGCAAGTATTTATTTTATAATACCAAATAACACATGGCGAATGGTAATAAACAAAAGCACTGACAATGAAAGCACCAGAAAAAATTAAATAGGTAGTTAGTTTTGATGGGGAGAAACTTAAAATTTCAAACACACATTCAAACTGGACGGTAGTACTGTAAGGTTGTGCCAACTTCATTGACAGTCAGCACCGGAGCTGAGAGCACTGCAGAGCAGCCAACAGACTCGAGTTACGCTGTGTGCAGTAGACTTAACGGCCTTCTGTGCTACTGTTCCTGCATTTCGCTGTGCAGTGATTTGACTGATAAAATGCATGACTGTGTGTAGACTGCTTCATTACCTTTTAAATATACAATTATTATTTAATAAGTAAGTTTTCCAGAGCTTGTGAATAGTTATTGGATGTATCTTATGGCTCAGATTACATTGGCTGCAATATTGTGGATGATAAAGTAAAGTTGAACCATGGAGGCAACGACAGCTGGTTTTCATTCATTTTAACCAAAGACAAAGAATGAGGCGATCAGTTGGTGTGGCTAGATGTGACTGACCTGAGGTCCCTGTGGTGGACTCGGTGGGTGTAAATCCCAACTCTGGAGGGTCCATTCCATTTACTGCGATCTCAGCTGTTGCTGGGGAGCTGCTGTCATCCGTGGCCGTGAATCCCGCAGTATACTGCTTGCACCCGGCAGACGGAGGCTCAGAATAACCTGTGAACAAGGTAAAGAGTTTAATTGGCAACCATGGACATCATTTTCAGGGCTGCTTGGCTTTGTCCATTTTTGAAGTCCATGAGTGGGCCGTGTTGGGCTTAGTATTTAGTTTAGTCATTATATTTCGGAATTATCGGCATCTGCACTTTTAAAAAAAAAAAATTTCAAGCAATCATGTGTGAAATGTATTGCTGCCCTGGAGGTAGCCTAATTGAATAGCATTAATGCTATAGCCTATTTACAGCAGCAGCAGGTGTGTTGTAATACATTGGATTAATTTACACTCGACAGTTCCCCCAGCAACCAATAGCAGAGGCATTGGTCATCGCTTGACAGTTAATAATAATAATAATTGATAGAATTTATATGGTGATTTTTTGGATGTCATACAAAGACACTTTACATCATAGAGAATCATACATGTAGAAAAAGAAAACAAAATACAGAAAAAATTTAAATAAGGTTTGAAGTGGAGTCAGGTGTCATTATGCTTCCTTAAAGAGGTCAGTTTTTAGTTGACTTTTGAATTAGTTTATTGAGTCTGAGATGCTGATGTTTGGGGGGAGGGAGTTCCAGAGGGTTGGGTGCAGTAAGATAAAATGCATAATGTCTTAATTTTTAATATCGGTCGGGCCCTAGAATTCCCCCCCCCCCCATTATGAACTTCGAGAAAAACGACTGAATGAAAAGTGGAAATTCAATTTTGTGAATAAAGACGAAGGCCTTAACTCAACAGTTCAAGACTGTGGTTAAGTTGGAAAAATGTTGACAGATTTGAACTTGAAGATCACCAACTGATAATTTAAACGTTATTAAATCACAAATTATGCATCTTTGCTGCAACCTAATTTTTAACCAAACAATAGACTGCTCTAAGCTCGACATATAATTAGAACTAAGGTATCAAACATTTTACACTCCAGTCTCGCAGGGAGCAATATATTATTAGTAGAGACTAGAGGACGTCTTATTTCGGTAAAAATTAGGCCTTATGACGATAGCAAAGATGCATCCCTGGCAAATTTTGCTTTCGAGTTATTCATACCTGTAGTTTGAATCTTTCAACATTTTGAAAAATCCATTTTGAGGTGTCGAGTTCATTCGGGTAGATTTGTATTGTAATTGTATTTCCACTCTAAACTCAACATTTGTTTTTAATTCTTGAAGTGCATAATTAAAGAAAAGAAAAAAACCCTCCAACGTATTGTTTTCTCTTCCTGTGGCCCCTTCCATATTCTGTTAAATCTATATATGAAGAAAGAATCCTGATGAGTTTTCTGGTGGATATTGAAGTTAGGCAATTGGAAGCGCATCTCACCCTCACTGATGTCTGAGGGGGCCCAGTGAGAGCTGTTGGTTACAGCCTCGCTGGAGGCCACAGGCATCTCCTGCCACACCTTGGCATTCGGGTTCAAACCGGCGCCCTTAGAGGTGACCTTCAAAGCAGAAACAGCAGATCAGACGAGTTTAATGCATAGCAACATAAAAAGCAAAAAGGACATTTGTATTTTAGCTAAATTAAACAATGAAGCACATACACAGGCAAAAAAATAAATCTATTTGACAGTTATTTATATTTTCCATCTATTCTCACTTGTTCCTAGAATACTTTTAGACACAACAGCACACAGTATGTTTTAACACTAATCGAGTTCTTTTTTATATACAATATTGAGCAATGGGCAACAAGCACCTTAAACGCATTCAATAAGTGTAAAATGCATTGACCTCATGAAATCTTTGACCATCCATTTGGAAATCGAAAAGATGCAATTATAGCATGGACTTAATATAACAGCAACAAACAATCAAACTAATACCCAGTGCCGCCCTAATGCTGCAAACAAAAGAGTTCCAAACACTCCAGAAAACTTTAGAGAAATTCATATTTAAAGTATTTCTACAAAACCAATGCTTAACTATTTAGTTTTGAAGGCTGATGCACTTTGAATTCTGCAATCTGCATCTGAGTGTTAGACAGAAACATTTATATTTTGCCGTTTCGTAAAAGAGGAAATCTTTAGTGTACATGCGAGGCATCAACACATTTACAAAAACCAACCACAGAAAAAAATGACCTTGAAGATTTAACAAGGAAGTAACCAAACTGTGGGCTTCAACAATGTATGGAGTCAGAGCATGCAGCCAACAATCACTACAACTGCCTACTCTCCTAATTACTTCAACCTTATATTGGGAGGCCACTAACTGAAATCACCTGGTGCAACCTAAGGATGGAGGGAGCACCTGCATACTATTGGGCCTCAGTGGCAAGTACTGTAATTGGAAAGCAGTTAAGTGTTGTGAAATGTGCCCCATGAATGCTATCAATCTGTTAACCTCAAAGAGGAGAATAATTAGAAAAGCTTTCAGTAAACCATCATGTAGTTTGCGCAGTAAGAAGTGTTCAGCAAAACAACAACCTACTACTTTGTGTTACTTTCACCACAAAATTAAGATTTTTAAAGCATTTAATTCAATATTGGATCTCACCCTTCATGTCTAAAGGGCTGAGAACTGGCAGGCGACTGTCCCTCAAAATCTGGGGCCAAGAAATATCACATACTGTACATAACACATTAAAAAGGGATACACAGAGAGGAGTGGGTGACTGTACAAGTAAGTTGTACATTTTTCAAAATTACCAGCTTCTTCTTTTGACATTGCAACTTGCGACCTGCCCAAAGATGCAACCCCTTGTTGTAAAGGCAGCGGCCTGACAACTACAGCTGCCGGATAGAATATGCCCCTAGGCACTTATGTCCACCAGTCAGACAGGCCGTGCCAGACGGCTAGGCCTAGGTGTCATTCAAAAGAGCTCGAACATTTATGTGCCGAACAACTTGACACATGGTTACAATGCATGCTTCTGTGTTACAGGCCCGCAGCGAGCCAAGTAATGTCAGCTGACTGCGCTGCGCAGCACAGGCCAGGTATTTGCAACGCATGTCACCGCGCTAGATAATTCAGCTAGCAGCGCGATTAGCTAACAGATAACGTTAGTGAATGAAGGTTTGTCCTTCGGACAATAATCATAGCATCGATCGACCAGAAAATAGAACATAACTCGATCGTACTTCACTGGTGCTTCATATAGACCTACCGTCGTTCCACCGCGGTGGCATGACTTAACTTACAGGCTAATGATTACTCAGCAAACTACTTAATGCGCTGGCTTGTTACTGTGGCTAAGCTAGCACGAGCTCACTGTCTGCAAGGGGCTGCAGCGGGGATCAATCGATAAGTGTGTGAAATAATCTGTCTGTAAAATGACCCCTTCGTGGTGGTTACAAGTTTGTAGTCGTGCAAATACTGCCATATGTTTGGTGTGAGAGCTAATCAATATCACCTTGTTATACATCGTTATCAGGCTGCGATTATGCTAATTGCAGTCGTAGAAGTCAAAGCCGAGCTGAAGCTAGGTGGTGTAACAGTTTTTTTTGGGGGGTTAATTTTAGCTGCTGCATGTTGAATATCGCCCATCACGCAGAGGGGGGCGTACTGTGCTAACAGGTCTCCAATGAGCAGCAGCTAGCTGGCTCGGTAGCTGGAGAAGGCCTCACTCACCATGCCGCCTGACCCTCCCTCGCTCCCCAGCAGAGACTCGTCCTTCCCCCCGGTCTCCGGTCCGGGATCAGCCTCCTCCTGCAGCAGCGGCGGCTCTCCGCTCTGGTCTGAACTCATCAGCCGCTCCTAACTCACTCCCACCCCGTCGCGTTCTCCCGCTCCCCGCCTGCCACCACCTCCTCTCCCCCGACGCAGCGCCTGTGTTCAGTCCCGGTGTCTCTCCTGCTTGACTGTAACAGCAGCACACGGAAACTAGCTCAGTTGCTAGCTAGCCGGCTAGCAGGTAGCTACAGACGGAGGCTAACGACCTAGCGTGCTATGAATCAACGATGCGGGCTGACGCCAGCTAGCTCAATGAATCAATCTCGCACGCCGGGACACTAATGGCACAAACGACGCCAAACCATGACTCTTCTTATGGTTTCCTCAAATATTACAACGCACAGGCTCGCGAGGTGCATTCCTAACCGGGCGACCGGAGCGGACACTGGGGACACGCACCCTTCCTCAGCGCAGGTACACAGTCCGCCGACGTCCCGGCGGCCACCGCGAAGTCCCGGTGACCTCTGTAGAAACCATTTCCTTTTCCGGAATTGAACTGTAGTTTTCTACTGTATTTTTTGGCGTAATGAAGTCCTAATTGCAATAATGTGTCCCTGTTTCTTTATATGTCCATGGTCCCTGTCTGAAGTAGCCTACGTACAGACTTTCTGTATGTTTTTGTTGTTGTATTAAGAAAAGTAAAGAGTAGGCTACATTTAATCAAATCTTATTTTAAAACATGATACTTGTAAGAAATAAAATAATTAGAATGTAAATATCCTCTTCTCTGAATAACTGAACCTCCTTCAAGCCAATATTCATTTATATACTCCTGTTCTAATTTTATGTTGTGTATGTATTTAGATAATTTTTGTATAGAGTGAGTTGCCCTAATGTGGGACAATGTTTGCAATTGCAATTTATGTACGATATTAACATATGAAGCCAATACATTTGACATATACATGATACCATTCTGAAATCCCCAAGATGTTGGCTAATTAAAACGGAAACAATTCAAATATCATACTCAGAGAAGAAATGGAACATATATTTGTGGTCCATGTGCAAAATTGCTCAAGAAAATGTGTTTGCTCTAATCTGGGACAGTGTGTGCCCTAATCTGGGACAGTCTGTATTATGCATTAAAAAAAACAATATCCCCATAATTAATGCAAGGCAGGTATCTTCAGTTTGAGATATAACACTGCTATCATGCGTATGCCCATACATTTTGTACAGTGCCATTACCAGCAGGTTTAATAAATAGTCTCACACCTCGTGTGGCAAAAAAATAAAAAAAAGGGACCCCTGTGATGTGATCGCCTTTTTGCCCACTTAAGATGCAATCAGGAACAATTGACCATTGAAATAGCCCCAAATGATTGTCTAGATACCTCTTATCTCATTGGATTGTCAGTGTTGTAGATAAAAAAAAATGGTTCCACTGCATATGTTCCTTAAAAAATAAAGCAAAAGTATCTTTAGTGAACATATTGTATGCAAATTAATAATACAATTCTTATTTTATTATTTTCTCAGAGTACATCATACACACATTTAATAAAAAGGACAAACAATATAATTTTTTTTAAATAAGTGTTTAATTGGTTTCTTGAAGTCTTATCATCTTCTGCAAACCGGATTCACTGATGGTTGTGAAAGTTGGGAGAACAACAGGACAATACATTCTAAGAGGAACAAGCTATTGTACCAAGGCTTGTGGACTTGGACGACAATTTACTTTGTAATGGAAGTGAAAAACTGCCCTACCCACCCAAGTGCTCCTTGGGGGCAGACTGAGTCTATTTTTCGAGGAGACTCCTCTTCTTGATCACGTGCTCCATGTCAGCATGTTCGGATGTGTCCAGCTTGATGTCATATTTGGCCAGAATCTTCATGATGGGCCTGATCTTCAGCCACCACTGTGTCTTAGGGATGCGATGCCTGCAACAGACAGAGGAGTAGATCATTCCACGTATCCACCATCAAACATTATATTGGTAATTCAGTAAGTTATTTGGAAAATATGAATCATAGCCTACTCAAAATCAGTTTCTTCCTTCAGTTCAGTTAGAGGCTGGAAGGTGAGCGCCCTCTTTCTCATGCCGAGCACACAGGCAGAGTCTGGTGTGTTAGCAAAGATACGACCTAATGGACAGCACAGAAAGTTAAAGAGATAACAGTTATATAATGCTCATTACTATCAACCACCACAAACTTAGTATTATGAATTACTGTTGGCAGTGGTTGAGAAAATGTCATCAGATCCTTTCCTTAAAGCTGGGGTATATGATTTCTGATTGGTCAAAGTGAACATGAGCGGTACACTTTGACCAATCAGAGCAAGGCTCCGATTCAAAAAAAGAAGAAGAAAAATCCGATTCTCTGTTCTTATTGGCTGTTGGGACTGTCCATTCACTTTGGCACCGACGTTGTTGGTGTAGAGCAGGGGTGTCCAAACTTTTTTCACTGAGGGCCACATACAGAAAAATCTACGAAGGGCCGGGCCACTTTGCAAAAATAACACATTTATCAGGACATGTAGCTGCTCTGATGTTTCATAGTGTTTTCATAAATTGTAATCCTTCTTCACGGCAACACTTTACTTGCACATTAAACAGATACATTTCCCCTCTTGTTAAATGCCATTGATACACCCAGTGTTTTCTGCTTTTGCGTCCAATGTCCAGCTGGGTGAAAATAGTAGCCAGCTGAGATCCCGACCCTCCTAGGGGGGTCCGGGGGTATGCCCCCCCGGGAGAATTTTTTTAAGTTTTTAAAGTGAAATGCATGAATCTGGTGCACTTTGAGAGGGAAATTAAGAGGCTAAAGCTGAAGAATTTTGTATGAAAAAAATGGAGACACTGTGTCAGATGAATTAGAAGCTATTGGAGAAGGACACATGGATTTTCCATAATAATATTAATTTAAAATAAAATGTTATGCAGGGTCCTCTGGGATGGGCTTGGAGCTATTTTTCTTTTTTGGGACATATTTCTCTGTAATATAATGAGTGCATTTAAATTATTTAAAAATTAAAAGGGCCATATTACATTATATTTTTAAAATGTGCCACGGGCCAATCAATCAATTTTTTATTTTATTTTTTCCAAAGGGCCATATTACATTATATCTTTAAAATCGGCCGCGGGCCAATAAAAAGCGGGCCGCGGGCCGCAGTTGGCCCGCGGGCCGTAGTTTGGACACCCCTGGTGTAGAGCGTGTCAGGGAGGGACCATATAGGAGGTACCAAAGAGAACAAGTGGAGCGGTAGAGGTATTTGGATTCGAATCTCTATCCCAACTGCTATTTTCTCCCCAAATCATGTACCCCAGCTTTAAGTAGAAGTAGCTTGTTTGATCATGAAAAAATTTCCCCCTGTGAGTGTTAAAATATAATAATATATGTGTTGGTGGATTACAACTTGTGCTATAATGTGTGTGACACTGTTTCTAGCAAACTGTCGCAGTTTTATATACTGTTAGGTAGTTTGATGCAAGATTGCATAAAATTTATGAGCGCATCATATGTTTTTGTGGGTAAAATCTTCATCTGCAAAGCAACAAGTGACTCAAGCTAGTAGATCAATGCAGTGGAGTAAATCTAAAAACTAACACTCTAAATATAAGGTAACAATAATAAAATGGAAAAGCTGCATATTTTCTGTAAATGTACTAAGCTGCATTTCACCACTGCCTGTTGGGATTATACATTTTCAATATGTGCAATAGACACATCCAGGTTTCAGCACACGTACCATGCCTGTAGCACTCCTTGAGTTTCTCAGTGATCCACAGAACGGACTTGGCGCCCATCTTTGTTCCAAAGTTTCTGTCGAAGGGCGTTGGAGTGCCGCCCTGTGGTTGATAAAGGTGCATCATTGATTACATTGAGTTAGAAAAAAATAAGTTAAAGCAAGGACAATATCTGTTTTATTGGAGTGGATCGGACACTTCGCTGAATGAACAGACCTGCTGCATGTGTCCGAGGACATTCTTTCGACAGTCGAAGACGCCTTTGCCCTCCTCAGAGTAGAGGTTGAAGATGAAGTCAGTGGTGTAGTTGGAATTACATTTTTCATTCCTATTGTAGAAGGAACAGTGACAGATCATTGTTCTGTCATCGGAAAGGATGTGCTTCCAGAGTAAGAAGCCTGTCAACCTTTAACTGGGCTTTACCTCAACTCATACCTCACACTTGACAAAACCCTACCTGAGAATCAAGCCTCTCTTCACTGTTGTCTTCATTTTCTCCACGAGATGCTCTACGTTCACCTGCAGGCCGAGGACACAGATCACAGTAAGTACACAACACTCTTTATAAAAAACCTGGATGAATAAGTCCAGTCATCAGCTCACCTCCAGGTCTTTGATGTTGAATTTGTCCTCAAAGATATAGGCAGCATCAGCCCCAGCAGCCATACCGGCCATGGTGGCCAAGTAGCCGCAGTATCCACCCATAGTCTCAACGATGAACACGCGCCGCTTGGTTCCCGCGGCAGACTGCTTGATTCTATCACAGGTCTGCAGAAAAAAAACACAGAAAAAAAATGTATTAAGTTGTTTTATTTTTATGTATATATGTATGTGTGTATATATCTGCTGTTTAGGCACTAACTGTGACGATGGTGTTGACGGCACTGTCAGCTCCGATGCTGAAGTCAGAGCCAGGGACATTGTTGGAGACGGTGGCAGGGATAACCACCATGGGAATGCACATCTCCTCGTATTTCTCTCTGGCTTGAACCAGCTCCAGGGCTCCCATATAGGCCTGCAGGAAGGGTGATGGACCTTCAGGCAAAGCCAACTCAACAGCCAACATTTTTTTAAAGGCAAAGAACGGCTGCCATGTGTCTTACCTCAAATCCACCAATGATCACCAAAGAGTGGATGTTGAACTTTGCAATGTTCTGGCTGATTTCCTCCAATAATTTTCCCGGCAGAGATCTTTGGGACACATAGACAATTTAACAGGGAAAGGTTTGTAGTGCAACAAACTAAAACCATGAAAATAAAAAAATAAAGAATTACAACTATGATTTACCTCTTGGTGCCCAACATTGAGCCTCCTTTTCCTGTCCAGCCACTCACTGAAGTCCAGTTGATGGGCTCAATCTGCAATGACAAACAAATACTAACTGCAAAAAATAATAGTAAACTTTGTGCTGCCGTATTAAATTTGTCAGGTTGATAGTAAGTTAGTTCTCAAAAACGACTTATTGATTATTTACTGTTTTCACTGGAAAGACCTTTTTTAACATTCAACATTTACATTATTTCTTGGATTCCTTGGTTCTAGATACATTTTTTCTCCCCTATATGTTCTGTCCAAACAGATTGTCCACCATTTTTAAAATTTGAAACAACATTTTACTTATTTCTGAATACATTTTGCCACGAATCCTACCTGCCCGTGAGCCAAGCCGTCAAAGCCGTCATGGACAGCCAGCATGTTGTGACCCTGGATGATGCCAATCCTGACTGCTGAACGGACGGCAGCATTCATACCAGCGCAGGGAGCACCGATGTTAATGATGGCCACGTTGATGTTGCTCTAGTTGGTAAGCGCGAAGGAGAGAGAATATGACTGAAAGGTTAGTTACTGGAAAAAAGGATGATGGTGTAAACATTGAAATCATGAATTTGTTTTTTAATAAATTACCTTAACATCTGGAGGGTTGATGTGAGCCAGCATCTTGTACGTGTTCCAGTTGTTCTCAAAACTCCTGCACATCAAAGATAAAGTTGAGTGTTGGTTGTTTGGAGCTACATTATCAAAAACATACTCTTTTCATTTTAAATTGATTAATCAATGGTATTATCTATTACTATTCTGTTAGCACGCACCGGGATCCGTAGTGCTACATGGTCACGTTGCACTCAAGACCAAAGTTTGGTGGATCAATTGTGTTCATTATTGCACTGAGGGAAAATACTTACTTTCCTCTGAGTTTGATTGCGTCCTCAAATCTGCCCTCACCCATGGCGGCAGTTACATCTTTGGTCTGTGGCAAAGACGTTTAGAGTGTTAGAGAGAGGAAGCTGGACAAATATCTTAACTGTAATGTAAGGTCATAACCTCCAAAACACCCTTTATTTTGTGACATACCACTTGTACACACTCCATGAGGGGCAGCCTGATTGCCTGGTTTCCAGACAGGCTGACCACACAGGCGGGAGTTTCTGGAGTGGCCTCCAGCAGCGCCATCACAGCCTCCACACCCATCCTGCTACCCTACACACACAAACACACACACACACACACACACACACACACACACACACACACACACACACACACACACACACACACACACACACACACACACACACACACACACACACACACACACACACACACACACACACACACACACACACACACACACACACCAAACACACACACACACACACAGAGTCAGATCATAAGGTGTGTGAGGATCGGAGAGAAAATTGGTGGAGCTTTCTACCTGAGCACTTACCAGGATTCTGTCGAAGGCGGAAGGCGTTCCGCCCCTCTGTACGTGTCCAAGAACAGTGGTGCGCGTATCAAAGCCGAGCCTGTCAGTCACCAGCTGAATACAAACAAATCCACCTGTTAGTATGGCATATTATTTCCTGTAGGCCTACTTCTTGGAACAAGACATTTGCAGGAATGCTTGCCTTTTTGATCATGTCCGATGTAATGGGTTTACCGTCCCTGGAGATCGCACCCTCAGCCACAATGATCACATTCAGACGAGAACCTCTGGCCCTTTGCTGTAAAAACAATCAGAGGAAAAAAGAATAAAAAAGAAGTTAAAACACATTGCCGTTTAGAGCAAGTTGGCAGGCATCTCGATCTTCAAATACAGACACACATACATCTGCCAGTCTCCTGCACAGGTGATCCTCCCAGCCAGCATCTGGGGGCATCTCTGGAATGAACACCCAGTCTGCACCACAGGCCTGAGCAGACACCAGGGCCAGGTACCTGCAGCCAAACACACACACACACACACACACACACACACACACACACACACACACACACACACACACACACACACACACACACACACACACACACACACACACACACACACACACACACACACACACACACACACACACACACACACACACACACACACACACACACACACACACACACACACACACACACACACACACACACACACACACACACACACACACACACACACACACACAAGTAAAACCCATGTATTAGCAATGAATGCCTTGACATTATTCAGGAATAAATATACATGTCTGTAAGATGTTACATTTGAAACCGTTTGTCCAAATACAGGACATGCAGTATATATCCTGTATATTGACGAAGCACACAAGGTACTGACCCACAGTGTCTGCCCATCACTTCCAGGATAAATGTCCTCTGGTGGCTGAGGATGAGCAGAGAAAATGTTGTGTTTATTAGTCAAACAGAAGTCAGGTCAAGTCAAATTAATTTCAATAGCCCACGATCACAAATAACAATCTGCCTTAAGGTATTTATTATCTGGACAGCATATGGCACTCTCTGTCAGTCTGTCATTAGACCTTTGACTCAAATCATGAGGGGGAACAGGGCAAAAAGGGAGAAATCTTCATTAAGAGCAGCTTATCACTATGTGTTTACTATTCATCGTTCTTGGGTGTGAAAGTAATATTATCCCCCACTGTGTGCATGGGCAGGAGGGCTACGTGACCTCTGACCTCTGTGCAGTCGTGGTGATAGCGTCCACCACCTCGATGATGCGGTGCAGGGCAGAGTCGGTGCCAATGGTCATGTCTGTGCCACAGAAGTCATTGTCGATGGAGCCCACCATGCCCACGATGTTCAAGAAGGAAAATTCCTGGGCTTGCTCATCCGTTATCTTACCTGTGGAGAATTATGTGTGACCAGGGTCAGCGATGGTAATGTTGTTAAACATAAACATACTGTATAATGCCTGTAAAAAGTATTTATATATTTTTACTTATTAAAAAAAAAAAAAAATCATATACTTTGTAATTCACTGTTGTAAGGCAACAATACTGGACAGAAAAGTTCAGTGTATCCCCAATCATTATGATTGTTTTTGAGTTATTTAAACTTATGTACTTAAGTGATTCTTGCCGTTTATAACTTCATGGTTGAATGCATGTATCGGAAGTCGCTTTGGATAAAAGTGTCAGCTAAATGAAATGTAATGTAATGTCATTTTCCGGGGACCATGAACGTCTGTGCACGATTTCATGTTAATGCACCCACTTTGCTCAAGTAACATTGACATTAAAAAGAGCCACTCCGTCCGCTTGGCTAAAGTACAAACTGAGGTCTCGATAAACACACACCTAAAGGAAGATAAGCGTGGAGGACTTTACAGATTTGCCTCTTTATTAAGCCCACAGCCTCTACGTTTGTCTGTTTACCAGATTTGCAGAGGTCCGTCAGCAGTCCGCTCCACTCCGACCTGAACTCGTCAGCACCAGTCAGACTGCCATCGCCTCCGATCACGCACAGGTTAGTGATGCCCCGCTTTATCAGGTTGTGAGCTGCTTTTATGCGACCTTCTCTGGTCTTGAACTCCATGCTGCGGGCACTTCCAATGACTGTACCTCCCTACACATAGAGGGGAACACTGTTTATAATACAGTTACTGAGATTCACACACTGTCATGCTTTGAAAGAAGAAAATATATATAATATAGGCCTATACATAATACATGTATATTACTTGTGTTTAAAGGTGAAGTAAGCAGTTTATTTATAATAATATAAGTGTTAAATCGTTCTTTACTCACACAGCAATCACTTACACGATGTGCGCGTCTCATAAAGCCAATCTCTTAGAGAGCTGCTCTGCATGTAATAAGCAATTAAGCTTTATGTAGTATCCCAAAATTTTATCCAATCACAAGGGAGAACGCTACAAACCGACACCCGTCCTCACCCGTCTCACTCATGGTCTCACTGCCGGTGCACGCCAGAGCGACACATTGGTGAATGTTTATGCGCCTATAATGGCGGAGCAGGTAAAAATCCTTCCCAATGTCTGTTTTGATGGTTTTTATCATGTTTTATCACACTTATGGATCTGAGATGATGCTAGATAACTTACTGCTCGAAGACCGCAGTGCATTAATGTGGTGACGTAGGGACGAGCGAGGGGACTGCTAACTGCAGTAACTGACAGGAAGTTAGCTAAAAGAACCATTCCGCTTACAGCTCCTTTAATTTTGTATGATGGAATTTAAAAAAGTGACTCTTACATAAAGTTTTCAAAGAGAATATTTTAAATAGGCTAAATGTGCGCGACTGTGTAGAAAAAAACGCTAAAGTTAAAAGCAACAATGGCTGCTTAAAATCTGAACAAGATACTGATAAAGCAGGGCTAAATGTAGGCCTAAATGCAGCAGCGACACCTCTAAAATACAACATCTTCATTGAAGTCCAAGAGAATTTGGTGCAAAAGGACATGGATTAACCTAATTAGTTTTTGGAATATGTGGATTGGTGCCATCGGTCCGCTATCCGATAAGTGAATTACAGCTGCAATGACACCAGATACCGATGTTGGATCATATTAGCCTATTTATCATAATAAATATTATTTAAATATAGCCTATAATTAAAAAATAATAAATAAAAGAGACTTCTATCTTTGCTTAGTAAAACTACAGACTATTTTGAACAGTCAAACTACGTTAAGGAATATGCTTATGTGGTAAGATCTGGTTTGGTCTGTATTTCTGTGTGCCTTGACGCGGCCCTAAGTTACTCACCAGCTGAAGCATCATGGACACACTCTCCCATGTGGCGAGGCGAATGTTATCTCCTCCATCACACAGACCCTGGTAGCCCTGCAGGACACGATCAAATACAGTGTGGTTGAATAAAGACACAGTTATGTCTGTGTCTGATGTCAGGGTTTAACAAAATAAAAAAGAGAAAATACTCTTTCATGACTTTAATATAAATCTCTCAAAGGCATATTTGTGTTATTATAACTAGCCTATGTGCAACATAATAACATGTAAATATCCTGTAGCCTGTTTGCAGCCCTCACCTCATGGACAAAGTAGACTTTAGCCCCGGTGTAGAGGCCAACTCTGACTGTGGCTCTCACAGCAGCGTTCATACCTGAGACACACAGATGACAGGATCTGTTGGTCTGATTTACCCACATTACAAGAAAATAACAGTTTCAACTTAAGACTTAACACTTGTTTTATTTCAGTGTTTTTTATTTTTTGTATGTTGAGATGGTGCAGGTGTTTGTTTGTTTGTTTGTGTGTGTTGTGAAAACATGTCTTATCCTTCAAGTGACTTGACTTGAACATTGGCAAAAGGTGAGACAAAAATAGCCATAGGGAAAGGACAGAATTCATGGGACTGCATGTCTTGTGTACCATCTTGCCCCTGGATGCATGGTACAGTAAAGGCCAAAGTGTTAGCTTGTGTTATGGCAGGGTGGCATGTTGCAGCTCTTGTTTCACCAGACAGCTGTGGATTGAGGGGGGGGCCTCTCTCCCCCATACCAGAAAAAGGTCAGCGCCACTAAAATTAGCCCCAAAGATGTACAGTAAGGGACCACTCGGAACAGAAAGATCCTGTATACAATAAAGGGAAAGGGTAGGGTAGGTTTTGGAGTGAGTAAAGCTTGCACAGGACTATGAGATGCATAGGAATATGAGAAAAGTATCATCCAGTTGAAACCGTAAAGTCAGTATGGAGTTGATGGAGTAATTGTCTACAGGAGCTCAAGGAATACACGTTCCAAACTCTCTGATCCAACTTGATTTGTTACAATCCTAAACAGCTACACATGTTTAGCTGTGAGAATATGTGGTCTTTGTTTGTCATTTGTAAGGACACCTGAAGGTTTTTCTGGATCAATATCTGACGATGTTGTGAAAGACGTAATCTCCCCGATCATTCTGACTTCAGATAGGACTTACAGCCAAATGTTCATCAACATCTGACAGTTGGCATCTTGGAAGGAATACTACTTGCCCTTTCCTTTCTTTGGGTCCTGAACTTTACGGAAGATGTCATGCAGCCAGATCACTAACATGATACTTTGCTGGCGCTGGTGCGATGGAGGTCTACAACTGGTTGGCATTCAGTGTTCATGTGTCAGAAACATCAGCAGGGAAGATGCTGTCCAACAGTTGTTATCCCCTTTGCCTGGACCTTTTTTACCGTTACAAAATAAAGCATTAATTTATTCAAACCAATGTATTAAAGGTATCCAATGGTACCTCCACACCTGCCCTTATGTCATAAAAGGGGCATTTAAGTGGCTCAGGTGCTTCTCTAGTGTTACCTTGGGGCAAAACTTACGCTTTTACGCTATAAGCATAACTGTGCACGCCACTGGCTCCACACTTCACTGTTCTGCTTTTCTTCAACATAAGGGAGCCTTGATGGGACACTTCCACACTTCATTTTTGCCAGTGCAGCCCCAGTGCCCTCTGATAACTTTAGGGCATTACTCAAGTTTTTATTTTATTACCCTAGTACAAAATGGCCCCTAATTTTTATTCCCATCTGAATGGTCACCCTGATTGGACACTTCCTCGCTCGGTTTTGGCCCTTAGGTCACATTAAAGGTTGGTCTGTGGGTGTGTCACCTAATTCAGCCAAAACTTATATTAACCTGAATATCTGGGGGCTGTCAGTACGTACGGGGCTCCAAACCCAGTTGGGCCACACACTTGTTTACATAGAGGAGTTGCCCCTTTTTTCATTTTTCACCCTTACCGCTTACAGAGTCTGTGCACACCACTGAAATAAAGTGTTGATAAAATAGTAGAACTTTATCTTCAGCTTACCTTGGGCGTCTCCTCCTGATGTAAGAACCGCAATGGAGCGCCCAATCCCCATCTTTGTAGGGTCCATGGTTGGGTGGAGATCCTTGGACATGTTTCCAGACGAAGTCAGGGCAGTCGGAAGGGGGGGAATGAAAATAAGAGAAAGAACAGAGTGCTGGTGCTCCTCATTCAGTCTCTGCTCCTCGGGGCAGGCACGAGTGAGGGCACAGGCTTTATCGACTACTGCTCCTAATCCTGGCTCCAGCCCCCTCCCACTGACACGCTCCACCACTCACACAACTACTAAATATACATCAGGTCCACTAAGCACCTGCAGTGGACAGTTACAGATGTGGAGACAACGCACATGACACTCAAGTGACATGAAACAGTTTAGATGAGCTAATTCCCGATGAAAACATCCAAAGCAACAAACAAATGGATTTTTAAGGAAAATTTCACTTTTTGGTTTATTGTGCCACTTCCCTGTACATTATCCCTCAGAACAGCTGCAACTGAAAGGCTCCTTAAATAAATAAAGAATGACAATAGATAGATTAGTGACTCAAAAAACTTTTTTTTTTATATAATGTAGTCTCAAAATGACATCAAATGAAAAAAAGGGCATTTCACAGCTTATATACGAATCCTTTGCTTTCTTTTCCATCCTCGTAAAATGAACACCTTTAGGTTGTTTGTCACATACTATTTACAGTAACTTGAAAATCCATCGTTTGTCTGTAGGAACTTGTCTTTCTCTTTGACATTTAAAAGTCGCTCTGAGTCAGCAGCAGGGTGGGTTTCGCGTGCACTGTACTGTGTATGTGCACCTTGCAAAATGCTACCAAATAAAGGGTTGGTCAGACAGTACGGCGTTTCTTTTTTTAATGCAAAATAAGTTTGTGTGATTAGCGACAGCATTACGTGTTAGACTTCAGGAAATATCTCAGGCTTGTCGTTTACAATTTCAAAACTCAAGTAAAATCTTAAATGACCAGAAGGTAACATATAGAAATTTATTATAAACACTGTACATTAGTCAATTCACACAAGAAGAATATAGTGTGTTTAAACATTGAAAATAACAAACAAATCCTTATATCTAGGTATTCTATGGCTGTAACACTGATCAAGTTCAAAGTCTTCACTGAACCTTTTAATTTTTTTTAAAAATATGTCATAAAAATCATTTCTAATTACAAGCATCTACATTATTGACAAAAAACAAAAACATTTAAAGCACAAAAGAAAAATTGTACCAGCAGTGTTCTTTGGACTTGCATAATGGTCAGCAATGACAGTGTCAGACAAACATAAAAAAAAAAAAAAAAAAAAAAGTCTCATCAGTAAACCGAAAGAAGCTTATCCACTCTGGATATTAATAGTAACACAAACTTGTAGTGCAAGTCATCTCTCCTGCAGTGGAGAACTTTGTGGAGAAGAAGAGCCGGATGAGAAGTCAGAGCTGATTGGAAGAAATCTCTGAAAAAATTAAATGAAGATAAATATTTTTAATTAAAAAAATAAGTCGCTGCCAATTCAAATTCAAAATGTTTGTCCAAGACTTCAGTTGTTCTTTTGTGCTTTAATGGTGTCCATATACATGTTTCCCCTCAGAAATAATTGTAATAACTTTTGGTAATCTCTCACTTTTACATCTAGTGCTACTTTCGGGTCAACATTTAAATGGTCCAATACTTCCCATCAGCCTCTGCTAATGTTAGCATGATGGAATGCTACACAGATTGTGAACTTGGTAAGCATTGTACTTTGTGTTGTTTATATCAGCACATTAGCATTGTCATTGTGAGCATGTTAGCATACTTAGGTTAGCACATACAGTCAAGTGCGAAAGTTTGTGAACCCCTTGAGCCTTTTGGAATTGTATTTATTTTAACCATTATTAATTCATTTTTATCAATACCAGTATTTTTTATATGAAATAACAGATGTTTGTTTATCAATTCAACATTTTTATTTTCCAGAAATCAATTGTTAAAACAGATAAAACAAATTATTTGACGAATGTTGTATGTGCAAAAGTTTGTGAACCCTGAGCTGCATTGCTTAAATCGAGCAAGGTAAACACAATCAGGTTGGCCAAATTGGTTGATGAAATAGACCAATGTAATGAGAGATCTTTAGGAAAGAAATTGGGTGGCACTAGATAAAACAGAGATAAAACCAGGTCAGTTTAGGCTCACCAAAGTGAACCCATACAGGTCAGACATGCTAAAAGGGAAACAAATCTCAGAGGATCTCAGGAATAGAGTTTTGATGTTACACATTTGTCTGGGGACAGTTATAAATTCATAAAAAAAAATTTGAGCTCAATCGGTCCACCGTGAGGCAAATCATCTACAAATGGAGAGCTTTAAGAGTGACTTAACATCTGCCTAGAAGTGGACTTCCTTCAAAAATATCCTCAAGCGCCACAAGAAAAGTGATTTTTCAGGTAAAAGCCAACCCAAACATTACACCTGGAGATTTGCAGACAATTTGAAACCACCATTATTCACTTGGGAGAAGGTTCTCTAGGTGGTAGGCAGAATTGCGTTTTTGCTCAAACATGGCGGTTTTGGTTATGACCAAACAGTTCAATTTTTGACTAATCTGTCCACAGAATAAGACTTCAGGTATCTCCAGGTGCTCTCTGGCAAAGTTGTGACAAGCAGTTTTGTTCTTTTTTGAGAGCAGAGGCTTCTTCAGCAACCATCCCATGAAAGCCATGTTGACTGAGTTTTCTTCTTATTGTGGAACCATGCACATCTGTCCCAGATGCTGCAAGAGAGGTCTGCAAATCACCAGATGTAATGTTTGGGTTGGCTTTTAACTGAAAAATCACTTATCTTGTGGCGCTTGTGGATATTTTTGAAGGAAGTCCACTTCTAGGCAGATGTTCAGTCACTCTTAAAGCTCTTCATTTGTAGATGATTTGCCTCACGGTGGACCGATGGAGCTCAAACTTTTTTTAAAATAATTTATAGCTGTCCCCAGACAAATGTGCAGCATCACAACTCTATTCCTGAGATCCTCTGAGATTGTTTCCCCTTTTAGCATGTCTGACCTGTATGGGTTCACTTTGGTGAGCCTAAACTGACCTGGTTTTATCTCTGTTGTATCTAGTGCCGCCAAATTTCTTCCCTAAAGATCTCTCACTACATTGGTCCATTTCATGACTCAATTTGGCCCATCTGATTGTGTTTACCTGCTCCATTTAAGCAATGCAGCTCAGGGTTCACAAACTTTTGCACATACAACATTCGTCAAATAATTTGTTTTATCTGTTTTAACAATTGATTTCTGGAAAAGAAAAATGTTGAATTGATAAACAAACATCTGTTATTTCATATAAAAAATACTGGTATTGATAAAAATGAATTAATGATGGTTACAATAAATAAAATTCCAAAATGTTCAAGGGGTTCACAAACTTTCGCACTTGACTGTAGCTCAAAGCATCACTGTGGCTGAGTCTCACAAAGCTACTAGCTTTTAGTAATTTTTCTAGAAACATATGCTTTTTTTTCATAACACTGTCATATTACATAAATATGGATTATTGTGTCAGTTGTTCAGGAACAAATAGTAAATTGAGACCCCCTTCTGTTTTCCTATGGTGACTTATGCTGGTCATTTGACCTTTTATACACTTTTGACAAAGCACTTTAAAAAGTAAAGAATAAAGATTTATCTATGAATCATTTGAACTATTATGACAGTGATTTCATGGAAAATGCTACATATGGCACCGTTAATACCTGTTTTCTGTACATTTAGTGTCAGCGGTGTACTTACATACAACTCTTCAGAGTGCAGGATAGAGGCCAGCGGGTTTCCACAGCGCGGCCGCGGGGGGAGAAACCCGGGGGCAGCTGGGACTGACACAGAGGTGTGGGTTGCCACCTCGTCATCCAAACGCAGCTCCTCTCTACTCAGAGCACAAGTCTTTTGACCAATGAGATCTGTAACAGAGAGTCACACTTAGTTAAGATTCATGTTACAGTCATATTGTTATGGGGGGGGGGGGGGGGTGTCAGTGTTACCTCTGTGAAGACTCTGAACAGAAGGGTTGATTCGACGGTTTGCTTCTGATCCGGATGACTGGTATGAAGACACCGGGCCATGTTGTCTGTTTAGAGCTGAGCTCTCCTGCAGCTCAAAACGTGGGGCTCTCTGCAGCTTTTTGCCCGTTGAGAAAAAAATTACAGACTCTCTTTGCAGAGATTGGAAGAATGGCTGTCCTCCCACAATCCTCTGCTCATTCTCCTCCTTGTGGCGGCTAGACCGGCTCGTCTCTAAGTTTTCGCCACAGTGGGAATGAGGCTAGAAGAGAGAGAGAGAGAGAGAGAGAGAGAGGACCCCAAACAGCAGCAGCGATGTTACAATACGTTTAAAATAAATTACAAGAACTAAACTCAACATGGATTTTTATGTGACATTAAGGTTTGAACTTCAGTTGGCTTCTTACAGATGGGGCTTGAACTGGTGCCTGTCCTGCTTGTGTGCCAGGATCTTTTTCAGTGATCTGCTCGTCCTCATCATCGAATAATCTCTGGACAACCTCCTCCTGGCAAAGAAGGAAGTTATACAGTCATACATCATGATATTGGATGCAGTGTTGTCAAACCGTTTGTTTATTTCTGGTACAAAATATATACAGTGACTGTATTAGCAAATGCTTTGGATGTAAACGACAGCATACTGTTATACTTTCTCTTTGTTCTGGGGTGCATTTTATTGTAGATAAAGTTGTTTTTAATGTCAAAAGACTATTTGGAAAAAAGCTATTGTTCTTTGTCAAATCCTTAGTTGTAAATTGTTGACTGAGAACTAAACTGAGAATAAAAAAAGGTACGAAAACCCCAACTGAAGGATGTTTTACAACCTAAAGAGAAAAGATATACTGTATATCCTTTTACCTCCTCTCATTACACCAATGTTGTTGTTTGACAGAGCAGGGACCTTGACTTAATCCCCAAAAAGATTGGCTTCTTTTAAAGACTTGCTGTTTGTTCATAAAACCTCATCTTTACATTTCTGCAATGTGGTATCCATTCTCTTTAGTCACATCGTAAAATTGAAATGATTCCCTGCTCTCACCTCCTGGCGCGGCTGAAGGTTGGTTTTGCAGTTCTGCAGCCCGGGAGTGCCAGCATACGGCGACTGTTTGGTCAATAGATAACATTTCTGAAAAACAACAGCGTCAGGAGACAAGAGAGGGGCTATGAGAAACGCTAAGTAATACACGGACAAAAGTATGAACATAAAGGTATACTGACCATAGCAGACATGGGCTGATGCCTGGTGTCGCGGACTCTCTGTGGAGTCCATGTCTTCTGCGGAGTCTCTCTGAGTGCTAGTGCTGAGGATAAAACAGCCGCGTGACGTCAGGATTAAAAGGACAAAGAGATAAGAATGCATTCAATTCCGTGAGATAACCAGAACAAAGATTCAGCATCTTACCCACTGCTCCGCTAGACGCCTCTGCATGTTTCCCTCTAACCGGCACTCTCTGAGCCTGAGGAAGGAAGCGTCACAGTAAATCAAAATGTGCACGCTTTTTAAAACCAAGGTAATACTACTGTTTTTATGGCTGTGGTTACTAAGGCTATGTCAGCTACACATGGAGGAGCATAATTGTATATTAACAACCAAGGACAGATGTTTGTTTGTTTTTGTGTATGTTTTGAGGGCTTTGTAGCTATGAATATTTTGTCATGTCATGTTTTGGAAATTGGTTAAAATAATAAAAATTGTGAATCACAAAAACAAAACAAGAAACAATGTTAAAAGCATTGAAAGGTACAAAAAGATTGTTTGCAAACAAATGCAAAAATGCAATAAAAAAAGCAGAAAAATCTAAAGTGAAAACAAATCGAATGTATACATACTGTGAAGATTGAAGTGCCTCTTCTGGATGCACGGACAGGGTTTCCGGGTGTGACGCCCAAGGGCCCTCCAGCCTTCAAACCCTCATTCCGCAGGATGCTTTGCAGCGCAGCGGAGTCCGGGGAAAACTGCACTGATTTAGCTGATCCCCAGTAAGAAGATCACATAGATTACAAATTATGTGCAAAGGCCAATTAATTTATACATTCACTTTCTAACCGAGAGTCAGATGAGAATGTAGACACCATTCTCATGTTTGTTTAGTAAATATGAAGTGGGAGCCAGCTGCAAGTTAGCTTAGCTTAGCAAAAGGACTGGAAACAGGGGGACACAGCTAGCCTGGCTGGTTATATCTTGTACGATTAATCCTTAAAATGACAGCTTCTTGACTGGGCCACCCATCTATTATGATACGTGGTGTCCTCCCAATGTTTAGACTATGGGAAGAGCATGAAAACGAATGCCAATGTGCAATGGGTCACATGGAAGTCCGAAAACTTTTTTTTTCCTTTTAGACATACTGTATATGGAAGTACACATTATGTTTCCAGCCATGCACTTACCTGTAGTGGGTCCAGCTTTTTGCCGACTCTTCATGACAGACACTCGCTGGGGCTGCAAACAAGAGTAGGCCTATTTCCAGCAAGCATACAGATTATTAATGAAGGCATTGTTAAAGAAATAGTTCACATGTTAAATATTTTGCTTTTTGCCTTACTCTCCGGCTCAAAAGTTAAAGTTGACTGAAATCGTTTTGTAACTGTGCGTGCATTTTTTATTTGAAAATGGGCAAAGGTGGCTCATCCAGGTCACACTAGGCCAAACACTGGTAGTCAAGGAGAGCAAGTCAAATGATACACTTTACAACATCACTAAACTTTCCTGTGTGCTGGTTGGGACGTTTTTATTTACCATGTTATGCTGCAGCTTATATTTACACAACAGAACAGAAAACCACACCGACGCCGGCACAAACAATCCACAAGATAGTCTGCTACAAAATGGGACAAAGGGAAAAAATGGAGTCACAAGTTGTCCTGCTTATTGCGACATGAACTGAGCTAATTGAACACACCTCAATCAGTGAGCAAGGTTTTCCCTGCATAGAGAACATTTTGGCACTCGCCAAAGCGGATTTATCCAGCACCAAAGGAAAATCAGGAGCGCCAAAATGATAAAAATTGAGAATAAATATAGCTATTTAAAACCTCCAAATTCAGCCCAATTTAAGTCATCCTTCTTGAGGGGTTGGGCGATAACATTAATTTCATTTTCGATTACTATTACGGCTTCCCTCAATCATGAAAACAAAATAATCGTTATTAAACTATCATTGTTCCGCACGCCGGGGCATGCAGGCTGTTAAATGCAGCGAACCCTTTCAGCCGAGCGGTGCGCTCGCTTGGCTCCTCCCTCACCTGATAATTTGGTTATCGGCTTGTACAGAGAGTAGGAGGGAGATGTCGAATCATAGTGGTCTATGACCAAGCAATCACTGAATAAAAAACACAGGAAGTTTAAAGCTCCTTGACTCCTGCCACCACAAACGTCAACACTACAATGCAACTGCCTTGACATAAATCATGCCCTTACATTTAATGCTATCAAAAGACGTGCCCTATCAACACCATTTACAACGTGTTATTTTTATTTTGACATATTTATTTTATTCAATTATAAAAAATATGTTTCACTTATTTAGCCTATTTCTATTCTCCCTGTTTTCAGTTCAATTAGGCCTTTGTTTAAAGTCCGAAGTCATGGTGTTGTTATTAGAAACAAACCTTGTTAAAAGTCAAATAAATGCATAATGTTCTTAAATCAATGATTAACTGTCTTTAATGATCGTGATAACACAATGTGATTACTCAAAATAATCGTGATTATGATTGTTTCTTTCTTCTTGCAATTTCCATGGTTTAGATCAATTAGAAACAATTAAAGTATTAAATAGGTAGGCCTAGTCATTATTAGTATTTTGACTTCATATCTACAGGGTGTTTATTGTGATTTCATAAGCGTCAGTGAGCTCAATGGTTACGCAGTGATTGACAGGATGACTGAAATGCTCTTTAGCAGGACAGAAACTCCCCTCTCCCAACCCCACACCCTCTTAAAATACATAAACCGTTTGCCTTTACTGTTGCACAAAAGTCGGTCGCGTACTGACCTCCCAAAGGCCCATTCTGAGCCAGGAAAAACCCTTAAAGGGAAGGGTACAAACACACAGACAAACACATGGCCATTTGTAACACACATTATGTAATTTTAGAATCAAATACATACTGGAAAGAAACAAAACTGCTTGTGACGGCTGCTTTTTCTTCAAGTGTGTATTTGAAATAAAATTGTTGTTATAAAATGACATACAGGGGGGCGCCTTTAGCTCAGTTGGTAAGGCGTCCCCCTCCCGGGCCGGGCCCAGCAGCAGACCCGGGTTCGATTCCCACCCGCGGTCGTTCTCTGCATGTCACTCCCCTCTCTGCCCCATTTCACCTCTGTCTCTCTGCACTATCAATAAAGCATAAAAATGCCCAAAAAATATCTTAAAAAAAAAAAAAAAAAAAAGACATACAGTTACAGGAACCGTTGCTGTCGCCTTTTCTTGAGCCGGAGAATATGGCAAAAAGCTAAAATCAAAAATATTGAACTATTCCTTTAAGATTTAGAACACTAGAATGGTTAAACAATGATAGGGGGAAAAAATAACATTCTAAACCAACAGCTCGATCACAACCCGTCAAAAAAAGTGTAAGGAACAAAAGACACCGTGAAACAGGGCAGTAAACAATTATAAATCCAACTCACTCCATAGTTATTGGGTTTGGAGGTGGGAGTTGCAGATCCCAGAATTGTGGCACTAACTCCCTCATTCCGGAGGATACTGAGCATAGCCGCATGATCAGACTGGAAGTTCTCTGCTTGGGCTGAAATTCATAGGGAACACTGTTAATTGCTATTCAAATACCAGAGTGCATAGTGTAGTTAACCAAGTCAATACTAATAAAAAAAAAGAGCCTGCAATCATGAAAATCCTCATGATTCTAATTGAATTGCATTGCATTGCATTGGCAGGTGTTTCTGTTATTTAGACTACCCTCGTCGATAAACGAGGTCGACACCTTCCACTATACCACAATACAATTCAATAACACGCCAAATTAATGGTGGAGTAAGTGATTCTGGAGAACACGTGTTGTCAAAATAACTTTTTTCACTCTACTTACGACCTTTTAATTGCCCAGTGTGCTGAAAAACAAATCTGGTGTTAATACACAGCCATAGGCTCTACAAATAGGTAAACAAAGGGGCCCACCACAGCTAGGAACATGTTGTTTATGGAAAAAAATAGGCTGTGTATTAAGAATTTTTTTTTTCAGTTAGCACACACAGTACGGACAGATATAGGACCGCGAGGAGATATTCATAGATTTTGACAACAAGCATTCTGCAGAATCACTGACTCCACCTTTAATAATTTAAGGATTACAGGTTACACATTTGAATTCACATCTTTACTTTTCTTACTTCCATTGTGTCTTTTCTTAAATTATGTAACTGCAACTCTATCTATCCATCTCCTTCAAAATAACGATACAATCACATAACCATAGACATAAAAAAATATGATTTATTCCAGGACTATATTTGACCGCATTGCTTTCACATAGATTTACCATAAATTAACAATTTAGACAGTAGACAGCAATATGAACGTTGCTGCTTAAAAGCAAGGACAAGACAACACAATAAACGTACCTGTTTTTTGCGTGGTCAGATGCGCGTTTTGGCTAGCATTGGACATCTTAGTTGGATCGTTGAGACTGAGGAGGTTCATGTTATCCAAACAGGCCTCTGCACTAACATCAGGCTTTGCAGGGGAAGCAGCGCTGTTCTGATGCGTAGCATTATAAGGGACAGATGATAGCGGTTTGGACAAAGTAGTTGAAATCTTAAATGTGTTGGAGGGGACCGACTGTCCTGATCGCTGGGATATAGGAGTCATCCCTGTTCCTTTGGTTGACATCACATGGCTGTTCCAGATAGGTTTTACCTTTATGTTTTGGGATTTTAGACGACCATTGCATATATTGTTGTCAGGTTTGACCGCGTGAGTGCCAGTACGTGATTGGGAAAGAGTCAGGGGTTGTTCATTTACAGACGCCATTCTTGAGCCCTTGGGCTGCGACAGGTTGAAAGGTATCGGTCTGGTGCATGGCTTTTTCTTCCTAGCTTTACCCTGTAGGAAAATGATTCAGATATAAGAACATGAGAATCATCCATTTTAATATTTTTCTTTCATTTCTAATCTACAGGACAGGAAGGAGGTACTTACAGCCAGAGGTTTGTCCTCCCACCTACAGTGAGACTGACTGAAGTCAGAGGGAGTCTGAAGATGAAGCGCCTTAGCAAGCACCGGAAGCTTGCTTACACCTGGTCGCACAGGTGGCTTCCTACCAATTTGTGAGTTTCCTGGATCCTGGTTCTCCATATCCTTGGCAGGAAGGTGAGGTGCGGACTGGAGTTTGGAGGGCTTAAGGTGCGCTGGCATTTTGTTATGTTCATTCTTTGTCCTGTGTGAAGAAAACCACACACAAAATCAATAAATGCATCCAGTTAAGAATTGATGAAAGCTTTTTTTAATATTATTGCCAATGTCAATACATGGTGCTACAGATGCATTATGAGCTGTGCCGAAAGAAGAAGTGAGGTTTTCTGTACAGACCTAAAGGAGAAAATGTGTATAGTGCTCCATATATTGGCTTACCTCTGAAAGTCACTGCAGATTTTACTCTGACTTTGCTGACGAAGGACTGAAGAGGAGTCCATAATGAAACTGAGGTGTGAAGAAGAACAACTGGAGGAGCAATACAATGAAATGGTTCGTGAGCAGCCAAGAATGAAACACTATAAAGGCTCATAGCAAACGGGGTACAAAAACAGACATAACAAATGAATTATCCAATGGCAGACTCAAAAACAACAGACTACAAGTACGTCGCAATTTATAACAATATACAGTTGAACTGCTCCATAGTAAACAAAGAAAGAAGGCAACAAAAACAAGCGGTTAAAAAGCTAGAGCCTCAACAAACGCGACACATGTGGGAGCCTAATTGAAGCCAAATTCTACCATCAATGAGATAGAAGAAGAAAAAGCACATCCTTGAAAGTACCTACTATAAGGCTTTATGAAGCCTGCGCACATAACAACCCAACATAGGGAGAGAAGTGCATTAGCATGCCATTACCCGAGCAGAAGGCTAAATATCTTATCTATACTTGTTAGCACATGCTACATTAGCAATAAAGTCGTTAATTAAATGCATTACATACTTTCAAAATACAGCGAGTCCTCTCTTACTTCCTCCTGTGAATCCGATTAAGTATCCCCTGTTCAAAATGTTGTGGTTTTCTAGGCGTCTTTTGTGTGCAGATTTAAAGATCCCTCGGTCCTTTCACTGGACTGTCATCTTCCTGGACTCGCTGCAGTTTGTAAAAAGCGCGCTTCGCCATTGGTCACGATGGGAAGCGTACGAGCCAATGACTGTGCTTGCTATAGTTATGACAATCTCCTCGACCAATGAGAAACAGATTTTCATAAACAGCACCATGGTAACGACGCGAAAGTTTTACCCTTTTACCACGTGATGGCTTTTTGCCGCGGCCTCCCATCGCTTTCAAGGATTGAAAATTGCCTTTATATTATCCCTGTAAAACATATGGAACAAATGTGGCAGCAAGAAACCTGCAAAGATGACTGCACACGTGCAACAAAGGCAGGATTCCAACTACTTTCTGACCACATTCTTTGAGGGTTTATTGGTTTATTCCACCAAAATACCCTAGGACTAGGCTATCTGCGTTGCTATTCAGGAACAGGAAGAGTTGTATATTGGGCAATTTAAGTAATTTGCATAACTAACTCATCAAATAAAATAAAGATGGAATCATATATACGCACCTATATAATAGGTCCATGCTTAGCACTCACTACATCTCAACAAGATGTGTTCAGATTGTAGAGGCAAGACAAGAAGAAGGCTCTGGCTTTACTTTTCCACTGATGGGAGGTGTTTGCAGAACAGCAGCTAACTTTTAGTAGCCTATTTCAGAATATGCTGGACCTTGCCTTTTTTTCTTTTGGGGGATATAGTTTCGGTTTCACCCCCAGATCAGCCTCATTTTGACCATATTGATGTCCATGCTGACTATCATATTCTTACTGGCATTCAACCTCCTCAGTGCCCTGGACTTTCATAAACAGTTCACGCCACGGCCCCAAATAAGTGCCATTTAGCAATTTTATCCTTGCCAATCCACTTGCCTTTATCAGTACCATCTAAGATGGGTTTCTTCATTAAGTTCAGGATAGGAGGCATAGATGCACAGTAGGCTATGTTTTTTTTTATTTTAAGTGTATGCAATATTATGCTTTCAACCACTCCTCCGTGTCCACTCCATGTTTACCTGGCACTCTTTTTTTTCCCCATACCTTATTTTGAAAATAGGAGGAGTACTGGTAACATGGAAATACTAGTTAACAATATAGATGCCATTCTCAGGATCTATACATTCACTCTGACATTATTAGGGGGCCAAGCCCGAGTAGGGCTGGGACCGCGTTTTGCAGAGCAACGCGGTTCCCAAGCCCTGCGGGGCAGGGAACCCTATTGTTCTTGTAGGGATTATTCTTTCTTATTATTATTCTTCCACTCGTAGAACTGGTGCTGCAGCCCAAACCGTAAAGGGTTGGGACATGCCACTTGCATGGCTTATCCAGGTCCGTGCCTGGTACGCAGACAAAAAAATTCAGACATGCCGGCCACTAGGTGGCGCTACAACAGCCGAAAAACACGTTTGGGGCTATAACTCCCACACCGAAAGTCCGACAGTCAAAAACTTTATATCCACATATGCCCACAAGTCAGCTGCATCTTTTGAGATAGGCCACGCCCATTTGCGTATATATACATTTTTCGCTACATCGCAAAAACTGTGTCAGTCACCAAAACATACTCCTCCTACAGTTTTCGCCCGATTTGGACGAAACCAAAAGCATTATCCTCTACCGACTCCCACGAGCAAGATTTGGTCAAATAGTTTTTCTACGACCATCGGAAGACCAAACGGTAGCGCTTTAAAGATTCGCGAACATTCCTTAAAAAAAAAAAAAAGGGGGATGTTCTTGAAACTGAAGGGAGACTATCATGGGGCATACCTGAGTCTATGGCAAAAATATGGGCAAGAAATTCCTATGTGGGCCGGACTTATTAAAAAAAATAGTTTTTCAATTTTTTTGCCTGTTTTCGCCATTTTCTAAGTCTTTAGGCGGGAAAATTCAAAAAGTGTCTTTACAATGGAGAGGTCGACAATTTGATTTTGCTATAACTCCCCAACCGAACATCGCACATTCAAAAACTTGACATCCACTTGTTCGGTACATTGAGCTGCATATTTCTATCTGACGTAGTTTTGCGAATGTCATCCATAGGGGGCGCCAAAACCACTAAAAGCAAAGAAAACGTGTTTGGGGCTATAACTTCCACACCGAACATCCCACAGTCAAAAACTTTATATTCACAGATGCCCACAAGTCAGCTGTATCTTTTCAGATAGGCCACGCCCATTTCCGTATGGGATTTTTTTTCCCTACATCGCTGTGTCAGTCACCAAAACACACTACAGTTTTTGCCCGATTCGGACGAAACCAAAAGCATTATGCTCTACCGACTCCCACGAGTAATAGTTGTGTAAATAATTTTTCTACGACCATCAGAAGACCAAGCGGAAGCGCTTTAAAGATTTGCACATTAGCTACCTTGTACCAAACTGCTCCTAAATCCAAAACGATTCATCCTATTAACACCAAACTTCACACATGTGTTTGTCCTATGGTTCTCAGGTTGGTTCTACTTTTTCCTTAAATTGCTCCAAAAGGGGGCGCCAAAAACACACTTGAGCATCTTTCTCTGCGATTTTTTTGCCTTTTGGTCTATAACTCCCAAACCGAACATCGCACATTCATAAACTTTACATCCTCGGATTCCGTGAAGCGAGGGGCCGGCGCCGCGGACGACGACGCCCGATCCCGAGTCGCGTGGGAGGCTTGGCCCCCGTTCACAACTGCTTGCAGTTCTAGTTAGGGGGCCAAGCCCGAGTAGGGCTGGGACCGCGTTTTGCAGAGCAACGCGGTTCCCAAGCCCTGCGGGGCAGGGAACCCTATTGTTCTTGTAGGGATTATTATTATTAGGGGGCCAAGCCCGAGTAGGGCTGGGACCGCGTTTTGCAGAGCAACGCGGTTCCCAAGCCCTGCGGGGCAGGGAACCCTATTGTTCTTGTAGGGATTATTAGGGGGCCAAGCCCGAGTAGGGCTGGGACCGCGTTTTGCAGAGCAACGCGGTTCCCAAGCCCTGCGGGGCAGGGAACCCTATTGATCTTGTAAGGATTATTATTAGGGGGCCAAGCCCGAGTAGGGCTGGGACCGCGTTTTGCAGAGCAACGCGGTTCCCAAGCCCTGCGGGGCAGGGAACCCTATTGTTCTTGTAGGGATTATTATTATTCCTATTCCTTACGTAAAAGTGGTGCTGCAGCCCAAACCGTAAAGGGTTTGGACATGCCACTTGCATCACTAGTTCAGACCCCCGGTCTCTCAGCATACAAAAAAATTCAGACATGCCGCCCACTAGGTGGCGCTACAACAAAGGAAAAGTCGTTTTGGGCTATAACATCCGCACCGAAAGTCCCACAGTCAAAAACTTCACATCCACAGATGCCCACAAGTCAGCTGCATCTTTTGAGATAGGCCACACCCATTTGCATATGGGATTTTCTTTCGCTACATCGCAAAAACTGTGTCAGTCACCAAAACATACTCCTCCTACAGTTTTCGCCCGATTTGGACGAAACCAAAAGCATTATGCTCTACCAACTCCCACGAGCAAAAGTGGGTCAAATAATTTTTCTACGACCATCGGAAGACCAAACGGTAGCGCTTTAAAGATTCGCGAAAATTCCTTAAAAAAAAAAAAAAAGCGGATTTACTTGAAACTCAAGGGAGACTATCATGGGGCATACCTGAGCCTATGGCAAAAATATGGGCAATAAATTCCTATGTGGGCCGGACTTATTAAAAAAAATAGTTTTTCAAATTTTTTGCCTGTTTTCGCCATTTTCTAAGTCTTTAGGCGGGAAAATGGGAAAATTCAAAAAAGTGTCTTTACAATGGAGAGGTTGACAATTTGATTTTGCTATAACTCCCCAACCGAACATCGCACATTCAAAAACTTGACATCCACTTGTTTGGTACATTGAGCTGCATCTTTCTATCTAACGTAGTTTTGCGAATGTCATCCATAGGGGGCGCCAAAACCACAAAAAGCAAAGAAAACGCGTTTGGGGCTATAACTCCCACACCGAACATCGCACATTCAAAAACTTTACATCTCCGGATTCCGTGAAGCGAGGGGCCGGCGCCGCGGACGACGACGCCCGATCCCGAGTCGCGTGGGAGGCTTGGCCCCCGTTCACAACTGCTTGCAGTTCTAGTTAGGGGGCCAAGCCCGAGTAGGGCTGGGACCGCGTTTTGCAGAGCAACGCGGTTCCCAAGCCCTGCGGGGCAGGGAACCCTATTGATCTTGTAGGGATTATTAGGGGGCCAAGCCCGAGTAGGGCTGGGACCGCGTTTTGCAGAGCAACGCGGTTCCCAAGCCCTGCGGGGCAGGGAACCCTATTGTTCTTGTAGAGATTATTCCTATTATTATTATTCTCCGCGAGAAAGTGGTGCTGCAGCCCAAACCGTAAATGGTTGGGACATGCCACTTGCATGGCGTATCCAGGTCCATCCAAGGAACGCAGACAAAAAAATTCAGACATCCCGGCCACTAGGTGGCGCTACAACAAAGGAAAACTCGTTTTGGGCTATAACTTCTGCACCGAAAGTCCGACAGTCAAAAACTTCATATCCACAGATGCCCACGAGTCAGCTGCATCTTTTGAGATAGGCCACGCCCATTTGCGTATATATAGATTTTTTGCTACATCGCAAAAACTGTGTCGGTCACCAAAACATACTCCTCCTACAGTTTTTGCCCGATTTGGACGAAACCAAAAGCATTATGCTCTACTGACTCCCACGAGCAAGAGTTGGTCAATTAGTTTTTCTACGACCATCGGAAGACCAAACGGTAGCGCTTTAAAAATTTGCGAAAATCTGTAAAAAAAAAAAAAAAGAGGGATTTTCTTGAAACTCAAGGGAGACTATCATGGGGCATACTTGAGTCTATCAAAAAAATATGGGCAAGAAATTCCTTTGTGGGCCGGACTTATTAAAAAAAAGAGTTTTTCAATTTTTTTGCCTGTTTTCGCCATTTCCTAAGTCTTTCGGCGGGAAAATGGGAAAATTCAAAAAACTGTCTTTACAATGGAGAGGTTCACAATTTCATTTTGCTCATAACTCCCCAACCGAACATCGCACATTCAAAAACTTGACATCCACTTGTTTGGTACATTGAGCTGCATCTTTCTATCTAAAATAGTTTTGCAAATGTCATCCATAGGGGGCGCCAAAACCACAAAAAGCAAAGGAAACGCGTTTGGGGCTATAACTTCCACACCGAACATCCCACATTCAAAATCTTTACTTCCCCGGATTCCGTGAAGCGAGGGGCCGGCGACGCGGACGACGACGCCCGATCCCGAGTCGCGTGGGAGGCTTGGCCCCCGTTCACAACTGCTTGCAGTTCTAGTTATATTTAAAGGTGCAGTGTGTAATATGACATCATCAAGTAAGTTCCAGAAAGTTCTAGAATGCAACGCTCCCTGGGTAACCCCACCCCTTTAGAATAATAACAGAAGCTACAGTGGCCTTCAAGGACAAGAACTATTCTACATTTTAAACAATGCACCTGATGACATTCCAACTATGACACTTTCAAGATGGCGGCACTAGGCCTTGGTCCAAAATATGCAGAAATATGGACATATATGAGACCCTTTCTAAGGGAAAAAATAATAATTAAAAAAAAAATTCAGCTATTATGCACTAAATTAAATGTACTTATGGATATTATAATTACTTTCTATAAAATCTGCTAGGAAATAAAACACAAAATTCTACACACTGCAGGTTTAAAGAACTACATCGGGCCAGGTCCTGATCACAAACCATGTAGGATACACTGCTCGAATTTGGACTAGATTATGCCAGAGAGGCTAATTTGTGAAACCTTTATTCTATTTATGAGAATGTGAAACAGGTGATTTCACTGAGCGTTGTCCACACCGAGATCTCATTGGAACCTGCATGGTCCAACATTGAGTTGTGGCCTACAGCAAAAAAAGGGTACGAAAAAGCAGTGAAACACTTTGGATGACAAAACCACTATGCCTACTTGTCAAGTCTGGCTCCCTAAAGATGAATTAACCCACTGATGGCCTCAAGAGGGCGCTCTCTTTGGCAGCAGTAGCTAGGCCTATGCTAATTCAAAATCATTTTATTAGGCTACATGATTATTTTAATCACCACATTTTGATTTTGAATCGCTCGGAACTAAAGGTGATATGTGGCTGCCTGTTCAGATGTCTAACTAAGGTAGGCTACTGCTTCTAGTTTAATTGTTTTTTCAAAACTGAAATTAACAATAGGCCTATTTATAAAGCTGTTAATAGTCATATCGCTAGCTGAGCTGACACAAACTGACACAAAGTTCTGCTTCAGGGAAGTTTGCCAACGCTAGACCTATAAGTAGGCTAGCGTAACGTAGCGTACAAAGAGATAAAAAAAAATAGTCCGCAAAAAATAAAAGCAGCAATAAAAGTTACCGTTATTTTCTTATCTGAAAATTAAACACCACATTTCGACCCACCTGGTTTCCTGGAATAACATTATTTTATTCACATTGAATAGTAGCCTAGGCCTATTTGTAATTTTTTCCTTACTATCACAAGCCCCTGAAGGCGTCATTGGTGGTAGGTAGGCCTACTGGGTATCCTCTATCTATGGGTATCCTATACGGTAAGTTGTTACAGTAGGCTTTGTGGGTACTTGAGTAGCCTACTTACATTTTATGCTTTATTGGCCTACTCCACCACATTTGACCACTACAGTTAATCTTTACTTTGAAGATGGAGTCAAAAAACTATGATGCTTTGTTTTAATTGAGAGTTCCCAACTATAATCATATAGTGATCAAAAGTAATAGAACATTATAAAATAAATCTATAGTAGCCCAATAATATAATAGTTTAAAAGAGACATTCTCAAACACAGTGCTAAAATATTAATATTGTGGTATTTCTACTTGAGTGATCTGAATACATCTTTCACCACTGGGAGGCCAGAACAGACCATGAAGCAAACAAACAGCGTCCTCTCTGTCAGTAGCCATGGATGTCCTGCAGGTGTCAGCAGCCTGGTTAAAGCCCCATGTCTGCCAGACAGCAGCAACACAACGTGGGTGTCAGCCTGTCACCTAACGGGCCTGTGTCAACAGCAGAGGGAAGAAGAAGAGACGCACAGGGAGGAAACCAGAAAGAAGCTCTGCTGCAGAAATGGACCTGCGGTCTGAGCTGCTCAAATCCATCTGGTACGGTTTCACAGCCCTGGATCTGGAGAAGAGTGGTAAGGTGTCCAAGTCTCAGCTGAAGGTGAGTGGAGGGTCCACTACTTGAACATTAGGAAACGTTTACTATTTGTCTGACATTCAATAACTTCTGCTGCCTCATTTCCTACCACGATTCATAAGCCATCATGCGGTCTCGCTCTTCAGATGATGGGTGGGAAATATTAAGCAAACTAAATATCACAAATGCGTCGTTGTTATATTTGACTCTTTGCTTGAGGAAATAAGGGTGTACGAAATCTGATATGAATTATCATTCTCAATATTTCCTGTATGAAACTCTGTTTTTAAACCACACGCTGTCCGACAAGGAACATATTTGTTCCCTATATTTCGAGTAAAATGCTTTCACTGCTGAAAGAGGGCACAATATGAACCTCTGTCTGGCTAGATTACGAGAGTAACAGTTTGCTCTCAGTCTGTATATGAATGGGCGCCCTCATCTCCAAGCTGTGCTCGCGCTGGGCCTCCACGTACCAGTTGTAGTGCAAAGGGGACTCTGGCACTGGACCTGACCAGAGAACAGCCTGTTGAATAGAGTGTCTTCTCACCGTGAGCCTGTGCACGTCAAAAGGACATTGTTACAGTGGGGGACAAAGTGGAAACATGTTGGAGATTGTTGTCTCTTGCCACAGTGTGTCAATGCAGCCACTGTATTGTTTTATTGTTGATGTCACCCTGACTCCATTTTCAGCCACCTTCCACGTTCCTGCGATGTGCTGCCTGCCACTGCTGGCTCGCAGCGTGTCAGCCTCATGACTGGGCTTATCCCCCTCATGCAATGCAGGCTGTGTACAGGCAGTCACCATGTTCTTTAGAAGCTAGCAGTTTGCACGCTGTGGCCTCACAACTGACAGATGTTGTAGTGCACTTGAGACTAGAAACAGGATGTGGTTATGGCTCAACGCACGGAGACTGCTTGTCTGATAACATGCATCAGATATCTGAAGACGTTGTACACTTTAAGTTGAGACAGTTGTCTTTTTTTAGTAAAACCGTCTTTGACACTGTAGAGGTATATTTGTAGTCATAACAACAGTAGTAGTAGTATTACACTGATTACAGTAGTAATTTATGTTGCTACCTTATAAGTAATCTTTGGACTTAATTTGTTATACATGTTTTTTCTATCTCAGATTTATTTATATTGTTTCATATCATTGATTCATATAGTTTTTTAAATATTATGACTCGCTATACTGTGTGACTGTTCACTGTACGCTATCTTTTTAGTTTGTGAGTCACCTGTGAAGCACCATTTGCTTCAAAAACACAGTTTCTTGCCATATTCAGCCACACGATTT
Source organism: Ammodytes marinus (assembly GCF_949987685.1). Lineage (NCBI taxonomy): Eukaryota > Metazoa > Chordata > Actinopteri > Uranoscopiformes > Ammodytidae > Ammodytes > Ammodytes marinus. The sequence goes on along the minus strand of NC_137211.1, from coordinate 11,263,548 downwards.
GTCTCTGAATTTCTTCATGCATACATTTGTGAGAAAAACACATATATTTTCAGAAGATTTAAAACTTCACTTCCCTAAAGATCAAAATGTGCACATCTCTGAATTTGTTGGCATTCATTGTCCGTTCTGCAAAGAGTTTATTCCAGAAAACATACTGCACCGTCAAAAGATAGTTTGATTCATCTGATGAGATCCTTGTTTTTTTCTCTGTTTTTATTTTTTATTATTTTATTATTAACCTTACTGTCCTGTGTATGTTATGATTTATCCTCAGGTTCTGTCTCACAACCTGTGCACAGTCTTGTCTATCCCACATGACCCCGTTGCTTTGGAGGAGCACTTCAGGGACGATGACGACGGTCCAGTTTCAAGTCAGGGTTATATGCCTTACCTCAACAAATACATCCTGGACAAGGTGACAGAAACGCAACTGGTGTGTTTTTTTTGTTTTTTTCATCAAATTGATGATACAGAGTGTTTTAAATCGCTTCATTTTGTTGTGGTAGGTGGTTGAAGACTCTTTTGAAAAGGAACACGTTGATGAGCTCTGTTGGACTCTCACCGCAAAGAAAAACTACCAGACGGACAAAACCAGCAGCACTGTTCTGCCAGAGAAGGATGCTTTTCGCCTATGGTGCCTTTTTAATTTTCTCTCGGAAGACAAGTACCCTTTGGTAATGGTCCCTGATGAGGTAGGTACAACTGAAATATATTTAGTTAAAGGGGTTAAAATAGTTTCTTGTTACTCATTAAAATCTCAGATGCTTTATATGCTTTAACTTGGAATACGAGGAATCTCTTATTATTCAACACACGGCTGGAGTTTAAAAAAAAAACATTTTTTAATGTCAAAATATACATATAAACACAAAAATATGAATTGTTTATTGTTGATCTTCTTTATGTGTGTGACAATAGTAATACTTCTCAACTGTGCTATGTTGTTGGGTACAAGTAGGCCATAGTCAGTAATCTGTGAACCAAAAATGCTGTTGGATGTTTTACAACCACTAAATACACCCCGGCTGAAACCTTGCCTCTTGCCATCATGGAACACGGTGCTCTTTTCATGCAGCAGTGTGGGCTCATTTCTCATATGCAAACCCTCGTTTTGGTTTCCTGTTGTGTGTTTTTCGCATCTGCTGCCAAGAGAAAGGCCTACATTTCAAGGGCAGAGTAGCTTCTATCATGCTAATTTTGAAATAACATTATCCAGTTTATTTTGGTTCGTGCTTCACCCACAGACCTCTGTTCAAAGAAAAGGGGGAATAATGTGTCTCAAATACTGTTAAGTGCCTCTAGTTAGGAATTAACATTACTGTAATACAAGTTAAGTAACTGTTGAAAAGGACAACATTTTAGGATGTAATCATTACTGCAGTGTAAAAATAGTAAAAATGGTTTTTAGGTTCCTTAGTTGCTTCCTAAAGCACTTTGAATTGCCTTGTGTCTGAATTGTGCTATATAAATGAACTTGCCTTGCCTTGCCTTCCTCCCTTCCACCCCAGCAAAGATAATTCAAATGAATCACATGAATGTATCTAGTTACTTATGTTACTTTTCCTCTTCAGGTGGAGTACCTCCTCAAGAAGGTATGCATGGGTATGAGTATTGAGTTCAACTGTGTGGAAATGGAGGACTTCTTCTCCCAAGATTCAGTGCAGCAGAGCGGAATTACCGTTTGGGTGTTTCTGGAGATGATGAACTCGGGAAAGATAACCCGAGCGATCGATAAGAGCATAGTCAGCATGGCTATAGAGGAGGTTTACAGGGAGATCGTTGGTGATGTCCTCAAAGAGGTAGGGAAACCACCAGAAGTCTGTAGGCCTACTTTGGTTTCTGACATGCTCTGACATTGTGTGACATTACGTGTGTGTTTGTTTGTGTGTGTGTGTGTGTGTGTGTGTATATGTGTGTGTGTGTGTGTGTGTGTGTGTGCGTGCGTGTGTCGGTTGGGATGCACGCAGGGTTATCTGTGGAAGAAAGGCCAGCTGAGGAGAAACTGGAAGGAACGCTGGTTCACCTTAAGGCCTAGCAACTTGTCCTACTACACCGGGGAGGACCGCAAGGACTGCCAGGGCAACATAGCCCTGGATGGGAACTGCTGTGTGGAGGTAAGCAACAGGAGGGGAATCGTCTTTCATAGCTCAACACTGGAGAAAACTGGAGCTTTTTATAACAATGCATTCCTCGTTAGTTTGTCCCAAAAAAGAAAAGAAATATGCTGCTTATTTGCTTTCTTTTGAACATTTGAGTCGAAATGTAAAAATGTTAAGCCAGCGGTTCCCAATCTGGGGGTGGGGAGACTGCCCCAAGGTGCTCTGTGATGAAGATGAAAGGGTCCCAAGTTGCTTAGCAGATATTTATTTTTTCATGACTTCTCCCTCCTTTGACTTTTATTGTAAATTACTAGATGCAGCTACTTCCTCAGGACTGCAAAAAATGTATGATAGTAAAACACAATTTATTTGGTATGATTTTAACATTAAAAACCAAACCTGCAGAAAGAATTGAAGATGATATACTACAGTTCAAACATTGAAAAAGTACCCCACCAGTCCCATGACACAGTCAGGCTTACAACGGCCACTTTAATGAAAAGGATCAAAACTTAATGCAGCAGAATCATGAGAGAGATTGACCTTTTTCTACTACGTGTTCCTCATCCATGTGAAAACCAGGGGTCTACATTACCCAAAATTCAACTTGACACGATTACCTTGATTGTACAGATTCAGAAGTGTTATGCTAGTAGCGGCTGATGTAACCTTGAGCGTCTAGCCTCAAGAGTAGATAAGGAGCAGGCTACAGAGCTCACTTCTTTCTGCTTCACAAACCCAAGATTCTTTTTTTTCTTTCATTTTAAAACTTGTAGCCTTCAGTTCCAAACATTTATCAGTTCTTGCAGCTCCATCTGGAGCCCCAAAGGGCATCATACAACTTTTATTTCACAGAAGACCTGTGAACAGACTGTGGGGTTTAAAATCCGTGGAGACATGATAATAGAATAATAATCTTCACAAATTGCAAATAAAAGTGGAAATAATTATGATTTTTGAAACAGCTGTCACTATCACTATATCTGAAATATTGTTATTCTATTACACCTTTACTGTTGTTCCTCTTTTTGTTAAGTGGCATTTTAAGGTAAAGGTCGGAGTTATACAGATACAAGTGTCGTCTCACTGATCATTAGAGACTCTCCCCTCCCCCCAAAAGAATTCGGACTATCCTTCCTTCAGCAGACAAAATACATAACCCTCCCCCCTTTCTGAACATCCCTACCCCCAATATTTTCATACTCGTCCCTGAGTAGACTCAGCTTCAAGTGTAGATTTCATAATTCAAAAAGGTTGGGAACCATCGAGTCTATAAAAAGCACAGCAGCTGGATACGGAATGTGTCCGCGTTTCACAACCAGATTTAAGATTTCCTCACAAATCTGTACTGAACTCAAGATTAGACCGCCAGCGTCGCTCTCAGGAATTAGCCAATTCTGAGTGTAAAGTATAAGAGCTGGACTTGAGTGTTACTGTTAACTGGGCTGCTCTGGTTGCCCTTTGACATGAACCATCAATTATTTGCTCATCAATGCTGCACGGTACCACACTGAGCGATGACAAACACATTTCTGTTATTTCTGCAGTAATCGAGCACTACACACTGCACCATGTGTTACTTACTCTAAAGGAAAAACAAGTGTGTTACTTGCACAAGCAATCATTCTAAAATCATGCTTTATTATAGGAAGTAGACGATGATCAAATATTGTTCGGTCGTTCAAAATGGATCAAAAACATCTTTTTCCCAGTGAGTTCACCACCTTTTTTTTTTACTCCTCACCACTGTATTTTTTTTTAAATGGTCACAACAGATATAAACAAAGCAAAAACAATATGTGACATAAATTATATGTACTGATAAAATTCAGATTTCCCTTGTTAAACAGGTACTGCCAGACCGGGATGGAAAGCGCTGCATGTTTTGTCTGAAAACCCTCTCCAAGACTTATGAAATGAGCGCCTCAGACACCAAGCAAAGACAAGAGTGGACTACAGGTACCCTACACTGATATTGATCACTGATAAGTCATGAATTAAGCAATATTACACAAGGGTATGCTTTAACATCATTTGAGCGAGACTGAAGTTTTATATTAATTATACAACTTTTATTAACAAAATAGAAATGTATAATCAAAATCAATGAAGATTTTAGGGAATTAACTGTAAAAAAAAATGGCCATAGCAACAGAGGATTTATATTCCGAAATGATTGAGCTTCGAGCTGACTTACTGCCTTGTAGCTACTTAGTTTTTTGGTTCCTCTCATTTTCTTCCAATAATTCATCAAAACTCCTTACCATCAAACAAATCAAAATGAGTAAAAACGGATACATTTTCAATCAATATTTCGGCAGCTCCTTTCTTCTGCTCTGTCAGTTACGCTACCATATACAGTGATATTGTAATATTTTTTCACAGCCATTCAAACAGCCATCAGGCTGCACGTGGAGGGGAAGAAGTCCCTCCACAAAGACCTGAAGCTAAAGCGACGTGAGCAGCGCGAGCAGCGGGAGAAGAGGCGGCAGTCCAAGGAGGAGGAGCTGCACCGTCTGCGGGCTCTGCAGGAGGAACGGGAGCGTAAGCTGGCTGAGCTGGAGCTCCTCAAGGAGGCCCAGAAGCAGGCCCAGGCCCTCCTGGAACAGGACGAGATGAGGAGGCGCCAGCAGCACGAACAGCTCCAACGCGCCCTGGAAGTCCAGCTGAAAGAGGCAGAGGAGGTGAGTGTGGAGCCAAGGAAGACAAAACTCTTTTTAGTTATGAAGCAGAAAGATGTGTGAGTTCATTCCTTTTGCTACTTTGGGCACGTCTTTCAGGCCCGGGTCAGTATGCAGGCGGAGATGGCTGTGAAGGAGGAGGAGGCGGAGAGGCAGAGGAAAAGGATCCAGGAGCTAGAGGAAATGCAGAAGCGTTTGGAAGAGGCACTGCAGCTGGAGATCAAAGCCAGGATGGATGAGGAGGCCTTCCGCTACGCTCAAGCTGGGTAAGAGTGCCGTCCATCTCCCATGTAGACTCCTCACAGCACTGATAAGGAGACGTTTGTTTGGGTTGGGAGGCTGCAAACAGTAATGTTAGCTGTAAAGCGGGGAGGTGGCTTTGTGCGCAGACAGCAAATACCGGGCTCAGCTGCTGACAGGAGCTCATGTTGCATTATGTTCCTGAGGAAGTTGAGCTGCCAACAGAGGAAGTTGTTAAATGCAGCCATCGGTCAGATGCATTGTGTCGTTGTCTCCATGCTCCATCAACCTTTTCAAAATACAGCATTTCTGGTTTATCGATCCCATCTATCTACTACAAGCATGCATCAGGCCCTGTACGTCTCTGATCACTAACATTATATAGTAAAAACTTCTCCGCCTGTTGAAACTGTGAGGAGTCAATCGTGCCTTTTCTTTGTGTTGGTGTTGTGTACAGGTTATTGTCCGAGGAAGAGGAGAAGATGAAGGCCCTGATGGCTCTGCAGGAGGAGCAGGAGGAGTACATCCTGAAGACGCAGAGGGAGAAGCAGGAGCTGAAACAGGAAATGGAAGTCAAGTCCCGGTCCCTGGATGAGGCCCAGAGGCAGCTAGAGGAGGTCCGCGCCAACCGCCACAGAGTTGACCAGGATGTAGTGGTAAGGGGAAAAAAATTAACAAATTTTATTCTCTGGTGGTGGAATAAATTCGACAGATCTGTGTCATAGCTGCTTTGCTGATCCGGCTGTCAGAGAGCCATTACTGCACACACCAATAAATAAATAAATAAATAAATAAATAAATAAATAAATAAATAAATAAATAAATAAATAAATAAATAAATAAATAAATAAATAAATAAATAAATAAATAAATAAATAAATAAATAAATAAATAAATAAATAAATAAATAAATAAATAAATAAATAAATAAATAAATCAATCAATCAATCAATCAATCAATCAATCAATCAATCAATCAATCAATCAATCAATCAATCAATCAATCAATCAATCAATCAATCAATCAATCAATCAATCAATCAATCAATCAATCAATCAATCAATCAATCAATCAATCAATCAATCAATCAATCAATCAATCAATCAATCAATCAATCAATCAATCAATCAATCAATAAATAAATAAATAAATAATTCTTTCTTTCTTTCTTTCTTTCTTTCTTTCTTTCTTTCTTTCTTTCTTTCTTTCTTTCTTTCTTTCTTTCTTTCTTTCTTTCGGACAATTCCACCAATACACAATTTTCTCATTCATATCTTCATACATCTTACTTTGTGTTGTCCGAAGGGTGACGGAAGAAGCCAAAGGATTATCAGGTCCCGCCCCCATTTTCATCAGATTCGGATTTAGATACACAGATACACAGTTATTGTTTCAGAAAATTATAAAAATAAAAAATAAAACAAACAATAAAAAAAATAAGAAAAAAACAAACAAACAGACGCGTGTTTAAAACACGCGGTCAATGGCATTTAGAGACCAACTTAGCAGTTCTCACCTCAGTTCAGTTTGTCTGTGTCAATGCAAAGTGTGAAGTGGCCTTGTATGTGGCCTGTTCAATTTATTATCTGGCAGTCTAAACACATCTGCAAAAGTATTCAAAAACATACAAGTCTGTCTGCTGGCCTCTATTATTCGTTACAATATTGTTATGATAGTGACATTCACATTGTGCTCAGCTTATTAGTCTGTAATTGTAATATGTCCAATATGTTTCATATCCGATGTGACACAACTTTATAACTTGGATGCGAAAAGATTCTTATTAAAGGTGTTTACATTAGTTGTAGTTGGTGGTAATGCTAACCGTAATTAATTGCTTTATCGCTTGAAGGGAATTTTAATGAGCTGCTATTGGTCTTTGGCAGGCTGCCCAGAGAAAGCTTCGCCAGGCAAGCACCAACGTCAAACACTGGAACGTCCAGATGAACAGACTGATGCGACCGATCGGACCAGGAGGTATGTGTCTGGCTTTCACGATGAGCCTGTGCATTGTGTGACGTAACAGATGTGTAGCATTTAAAGAGCTTGCTTTTAAGCTTTTCATTCAGTGCATCACACCTGCAGTGGTTGTGCAGTCATTGGACATGCAGCCTTTTTTTCAACAAAAATAAACTAGAATTGATTGTGTAAGAACAATCCCAGGTATAATTAAAAACATGAATGATGCGTCAGTTTATGGGTCCTGGTATTGTGCATGCTAAATCCCTGCCACACAGCTCACTGGAATATTTGATAGAATGGAGTCATTGTTAATATAATTAGTAACATATTGCTTTTCCTACTATAGCCAGGATTCCATTCAAATGTAACCAAAAGAAGACAGTGTGATTAAAAGAGCCCCAGGCAAAACTCAAACTGTGGAAAACGTGGTGGAAATAAGGAATTTATGTTTGCGTCATTATTTATTTGAGAATGGTACCAACAGGTATAAATAAGTGGCATAGGTCATGTACGTCATGATTTATTCGCTAAGTCTGTTTCTATTTCATTTTGTGGCATTTGGCTTTTATGGATACAACAACTTTTTCACCTCAGCCAAGGGTAAACACTTTTTTAATTACATTTTTAGATTTCTTGTGTCTTTCTTTCCATCCAGCTGTTTTATGACTGAAGAAAATTGCATAAAAGCATGTGGACAGAAATGCACCTTATGACAAAATGTCTGCTGTGGAAAAGGTCTACTGTCTGATATGAAAATTGCTACTGAGTGTCACTTTCAATGATGTAACTTTACATTATGTAGTGACAATAACCTGAATTATCTCCAATGAATGGACTGTAGGTTATAGTGTTAAATGCCGTCACTGTGGTTGTGGTTGCTTCAAGTGAAGACCAGTGTGAAACCATTTCCTAGACCAGAGATTGTAAATATAAACATGGTAATTGATAGTATTCTTTCTCTATTTCAGCATCTTCCTTTTCAAACATTCACTTCATTTTCTGGATATTTCTTTGTGCTGTTCTTGCTCTTAGAGAAGAGACCATCGCTGGGAAGTTCCTTCTCCTCCTTCCAGATCCCGACACAGAGAGATCCCGGACTGCGCCTCAGAAGGAGATCGGGATCTGAGGATCAGGACGAGGAGAGCAAAGAAAACGTTGACAACAGAGATCTAGAGAAACGCCACTCTCATGCCTCCAATGGAGACATGGACATCCCCTAAAAAACACAAGTCAGAGAGGCAGATTAGGTCACTTCTGACGGGAAAGGGCAAAAGATGACTAATGTGTGACCCATACAAAAACAGTTGAGTTCAGCTGAATTAACAGTACTACCATTTCTATTAAATGTTGAATTTACTGACCTCAACTTGCAGACAGCAACAGTTTTAAAATGTTATAAGGAGAAGCTGCATTTTAAAGAATTCACTGCTTGATTAAAGCTATACTGCAACCTGCGCGAGGCCTGTTACTTTAAATTATACCTCAGTGCAAAGACGATGAGCTGTGAGCAGCTTCCTGAAAGTAAGCTGTGGTGTTTGAAGGCGAATACTTACATTTGATACAAGGGAGCTCATTTGTTCAGCTCTGTAACATAGACACATAATGATGTAATGTATAATTTTTATATAAGTACTTTTTGCGGGTAGTGAAGGATGGCTTCACTTTTTGACATACAATGTTGGTTCAGTATTAGATCAATTTCAGTGTATCACTCCTGCTGTACAGGAAAGAGAGAGGGAGAGAGAAACGTCCATTGCACTTCCTGTTTCTACTGTCAGTTAACATAATTGTAAATAAAAGAGTGACTTGATGCCGGATTTCTGCCTGTATCTTTGCTGTGTGTTAAATTCACTGCAATGTGCAGTTCCAACATTTTTAATCTTTCTCTTCTCAAATGAGAAGTTTAAATGAATAATATCTGAATTAGCACATAATGTAATAAGTTACTAAGTTAATTAATAACAACATTAGGGACATTTGCATTGCATAGTGTATACTGCACAACGGAACAAGCTGTAGCCCACACTGCTGAATTTGCAAACTTCACATCCGCTTTGGTTTGAATTTGAGTCTGCTGTCATTTGTACAAAATGTGTCACCGCTGACTCGATGGCTCTCACTGAAAAGACCTTTTCCTCAGATGAGTGAACAGAGACATCCACTGACAAACAGAGCAAACTACAAGGGCCCTCATCATCGTCTATACTGTCTTGTCTTAGCATAACCAGACTTAGTGTGTCTGCTTTTCCTTCTCTTTAACAATATTCCATATCATGCAGATTTCAAAAGAAGTAACAGTAACAATGGCAAACCATGAAATAAATAATAAATACATAAAGAAAAGATACAACAAGTATTTTATTGATAGGCATTAATACAACATGGTTGTTAGTGGGGGCCAAGAGCAAAAATAAAGTCCCCCCTCTGCTGGAATATTGCTGTGTCAGGATGAGCTAAACCACAAATTAATGAAAGAATATGCACCATTAAATTTAATGGTGCATATTCTTTCATTAATTTGTTTTTAAAGTCTTTCCATTAGACCTATTGCCCTTATTACTTCATTACTTTCATATTATGGTTTATTAGGGCAACTAGCTGGCTTCTGAGCAAAGTTAAAGAATAGATTTTAATTTTATTCACAGTGGAAATGGGTGTCTTGCAGGTGTCTTGGGGCAGGCTCATGCTTTGTCTGGTTACAACAATTACTGGTTATTACCAGTATGTCTAATCAAGTTGTGATATGTGAATAATGAAAATGAAAATCGCGAACTCCAACTCCACATGTCAAGTTAAATCAAGTCCACACATCTTCCTCAAAGGGTTTCATGTAGCCTATAGCCTCTCAATCTTTTTTTTCGGATGTGATAATAGCCACATGACGCGTTTTAGTTTTAGTATCAGTGCTGCAGACCTTGAAAGCTGTAAGCAGGATTCCAGCCTGATGTGTGTTTTGTGTTGTCTGTGGAAAGGGAGGGGGTGTCCTGGCATGTGACGATGAAGGAGGAGGAGGAGAGGGAGGGGGGTTATAGCAAAGCTAGGACCTAGGAGTAACTGGGAGAGAGTCGGGGAGGGATTATCACTTTAAATGTGCCTGTCTGCATGTAATATGGCAGCGATCAAAAGTGAACAAGCTGCCCTTTTCTTCTGTCTTGTGCTCAGCGGTGTGTCAGCTCGATTGCTGCTTGAAGGCCTGATTCAGTCTTAAGTTTGTGGGAGCAGTCACACGTTAGCTGCTGCCTCTGACTTCAAACAACTTGTCATCAGCCGATCGATCCGGGACGGGGTGCTCGCGGCTGTTTTCGCTACTTGTTTATTTTAGCCTGCTGATAATTTCTCGCAGCGTAAATATCTTCTGAACCAGCAGCACTACAGGGAGAGGTAAGCCGACTAGCGTACATTGTAAAGGCACACACGGGGATCTGGGTCAGCCACGCTATCAGCTAGTTGTGGTACTCAGTCAACATTCAAGGTTAGTAGCTTACGAGCTAAGTTAGCTAGCCGCGCCGCCCGGCCGCCGACACTCTTCGACGGCCCAACGACAAGCTAAAGCTACTCATATATACACCTCTAATACTGTGTTCACTGTTAGTAAAACATGTATTGCGGTAGCCATTTCTGTTACTTAGCCGTCCTTTCATTTATTTAACGCTTGTATCTAGTTATAGTCATGTCAGTGACTTATGCAATTCACTGCAATTATAGCAGATATTTCTAAGAACCAGTGTGACAGGTTGGGCTGCTGGACAAGTCTAAACAGTCCTAAACTAGGGTGTATTTTCCCCCCACGAAATGTTAAACAAAGTTTATACATTTTCCTCACTCTGAGCCATCATGTGATGACAGCATTCCGTCTGAAAACATTAATGAATCTCTGTTAATTAGACGCTGTTGAGGCTTGTTGTTTGTCAGGGCAGAGCTACATACATGGACGGATTAATCCACTAGGGGGCCGCGGGACAAATATTTACCCCCCACCCCAAAGCCCTCTCCCCCACCGCCTGCGATCAACACTGCTCAGTGTGTACATAGTGCATGCACCCTGTCCCCTTAACGCACTCACCTAGTACTCTGTGCACCCTAGCATGGGACTGAGGCAAACAATAATACAGATGTCTCCCTGCTTCGTTTACTTATGAAGATAGTGGAGAACAGACTGAAATGTTTAGGGCACAATTGTCAGAGTGAAAACATTGGGTAGCCCTTGAGCTGTGTGTTCAAATAAACTTTGCATGTATGTTTTATTTAACTTTAGATTTTAGTCTCTTATTTGAGAAAAACATGTCTGCCCTTAGATATTTTGCCATGGTAGCTTTCCCTTTTAACATCTGTTGGTGTATGTGTCCATTGTTGGCTTGTTGCTAATGAGCAGGATTACTTAATGGCTATACTGGATGTTATTATAATTTTTAATAATCCAATATGACTTTATCAGTCAGTTATTACATGTGTAGCATTAGGCACTAACTAACCATCCCTGATTTGTTATTTTAATGGTTTCTCAATTATTAAATATATAATAAGATAAGATATGAAAAAAAATCACAAAAATGAACTATCATGAATATGTGTTGATATAACTCATTTTAGGCATGTCACTGACTGGTATTAATAAGGTGCTGCAAGTTTGTGCTCATGCAAAACTGGGGTGTTCATGGCTCTTAATTGTCTGGGGCCCCTATGCTTGTCTGTTCCACTTGCCTAGTGAGTAATTCAGGTATGCCAACACAGCGTGTGTATATCATGTCATAAGCCTATTACTATCAAGGACATTCCCTGGCTGCTCAAACACAACCGGTAGTAATGGACTCACTTTGGAAACGAGACCTAAATAAACGCGTGTGTGTGTGTATATTTATGTGTGTATATGGGGAAACATTTTGGCTTTGCAACCTGTTATGACGACAAGCTTTATGCTTTGATAGGCTAGTGACTAGTCACTGACGTAGGACTGTAAACCACTCACATGCTGGATCTGAAGCTGGTTTGAGGCCAGTTAACACGCATCTGGTTGTTATTCTTGTTAAGTTCACAATTTCTGATTTAATGTTGCTTGTTTAAAACTAAATATTTCATTGTTCAACAGTAGCATTACGATGCCAACGTGACAGGAGGGGAGCCGCTGAGTCAGCTTCAACAGGAACCGTGGAAATGTTTCAGCCAACTGCTACAGAGCAGCGCGACAGGGTGAACGGCTACTCCGAGCCCAAATCTCCCAAAGACGTGGAAGGAGAGTCTGGAGGATCGGACAGCTGTGGGGCGACAAGCGTGTCGGAGCTGACAGACCTTCAAGAGGTGAAGGCCAGGGAGAGTGAGGATGAAGAGAACAAGGAGGTGAACCAGGTAGTTTCTGCCTCTAAAGGCCTTAAAGGGGACCAGAAAAGAAAAGCTAAGGATAGTAGGGATAAGGAGGAAAACAATCACTGCAAGCCTAAAAGCAGCGCCGCCTCCAGCTACACAGGTAAGACTTTTACTTGCCTGTGACTTGCTTGATGGCAAACAGAATGGCATATAATATTCAGGCATTATTTTTTGTAGACCTGTCCCAAACCTCGTCGCCTTCGCTGTCCGAACAGCTGCGTCTCGGTCGAGAAGACAGCACAGGGGCTGGGATCAGCGTGGAGTGTAAGGTCTGCGGGGACAAAGCTTCAGGCTTCCACTATGGTGTGCATGCCTGTGAGGGTTGTAAGGTAAATGCAGCATGTGCATCACAGCATCTATGTAAGATTACAGAGTCACTGTCAGTGGTTTTGTGCTTCCTGATATCAGCTGCTGAGCCCAGTGCTTTGTTTCCCACCCAGGGCTTTTTCCGGCGAACCGTGCGGATGAAACTGGAATATGATCGCTGTGAGCGTTCCTGCAAGATTCTGAAGAAGAATCGTAACAAGTGCCAATATTGCCGCTTCCAGAAGTGCCTGTCTTTGGGAATGTCCCACGATGGTGAGAGGAAAAATATTAGCAAGTCAACGTCATAAATTAGGCTCTGTAATTTCAAATAACTAGGCTATTTCTTTATATGAATTCATGATTCGGATGGAAGTGTAATTTACTAGGAAAGTTACAAATCTGTGTTCCTGCCTTCCTTATTTTCTTTCCAGTTTTTTTGTATATTTTTCTTTGTCTGTTTTGGGGGATGATGAAGATGATTTCCAAGCATTGATGAATGTTTTTAGAGTAATAATATGGATTCATGAACCCTCTTGTTGACAAAATAACTGTGTGTGTGTGTATTTGCTCAGCTATCCGATATGGCCGTATGCCTGAGGCGGAGAGGAAGAAGCTAGTGGCAGGCCTGCTCGCAGAGGAACTGAACGTTGGCAAACCGGGTGGTTCAGACCTGAAGACCTTGGCCAAACAAGTCTACACAGCCTACCTGAAGAACCTCAGTATGACCAAGAAAAGGGCCCGCAACATCCTGACGGGCAAAACCAGCAGCACTTCGGTACATACCGTTTTGCTCTTTTGAGCTTGACAGCCTAGTTATACAGATATATATGGAGCCATCCCTTACCTGAATCAAAGTTTCTAAGTACAGAGGGTGGTATACTGTACAGATTGTAAAGTCTCCTGAGGCAAATTGCTATTTGTGTCACTGGGCTATATAAATACAATTGGCTTGACTTGACCTGACTGAATTGTAAACAATGCATGCTCATCATAGGGTACCAGGAATACATCGTTACAACTGTTGTCAGGAAACTGTGGCTCTGACCTGCTCTAACCTTTAACTTTGCATTGTTTGAAATGATATCTTGTCTAGAAATGAAAGCTAATTATTTTGGTCAGTCTCACTTATTCTGGTTTAAAGCAGTGTAATGCCTCGTTTCCACCGAGTAGAGCGGGTCGGAGCGGAGCGGCTCAGAGCGGGACAGCTCGCTTTTAAGAATCTCGGTGGTGTTTCAACCGCGACCCTACCCTTACTGGTAGGGCGGGGTTGAGCTGGACTGCGATAGCCGCCGCCAGAATATGGGTCAAACACTATCGGGCTGTAAAACAACTGTGGTCAAGCCAGCGGTCTCTCGTTTTTTGCTTGGTCAAACCAGCCGCTTCTTTATTTATTCCCCCCCTGTTGTGAGCGTATTACGCCGGTACATGCACAGAGACTACTCCGTGCAAGCCGACAGAGACAGTGAGCGAACAGGACTGGCTGCGGCAGCTACATGACATCGTAGCAGTGGGACACAGTGTAGCCCACTGATTAATTTAATGAAGAGGAAAAACACCACACAATAAACAGTGTTGCGCTCACATTTTTCTCCAAAACAAAAGACTCTCTTCACTCTTGCCGAGGTGACTACACACGGCGGAAATTATTCTTTCGACCAATGAATGGACGGCAGTTTGTAGCTCCACCTTTTCGGCACCCTTTCAGGCAGCTGGTACCCTAACGGAGGAGTTCCGAAAATGGGAGCGGCTTGGAGCAGTTAGGCTCGCTTATATCTGTACCCTACCCAACTTTTGGCAAATGGAAAGCTAAAATAACCAGGCCGAACCGCTCTGACCCGACCCGCTCTACTCGGTGGAAACGAGGCATAAGATAACCACAAAGTACCTGTTCATGTAAAATCCTTTTTTGTGTTTTATTGTAATCCTCAATACCTTTCATGTATTGAGGATTACAGATGGTAATAAATAATAAATTGATTTTTGTCTTCCTTTTTAAGCCCTTTGTCATTTACGATGTGGAATCCCTCTGGAAGGCAGAAAGTGGTTTGGTATGGAGCCAGTTAGTTTCCGGTGGACCTCTCACCAAGGAGATCGGGGTCCATGTGTTCTATCGCTGCCAATGCACCACCGTAGAGACTGTGAGAGAGCTCACAGAGTTTGCCAAGTCCATTCCAGGGTTTGTGGACCTCTTCCTTAACGACCAGGTGAGTCTCTGTCTGCCCGGCCTGCTACACAAGGTGATATTGGGTGTGAATCACATCTTTAATATCCTACAGCCTTCAAATTATTTCTTTATAATTATTATTATTCCGCCGTTTCTACACCGTTCCATATCTTAAACATACTTCAACCTTCAAACCTGATTCAAATATCTACATGTTCAGCTCTTCAAGGACTGTATTGCTCCCCTTCAACATTTTCAAAAAAATTCATAATTTCATACTTCTTCAACGTTTTATGAAAAATTATGCAAAATTTCAAATCTCTACTCCTCCTTCATACTTTGTCCGACAAACTTCATTGTCACATATAACTGTTCAGAATACTTTAGACATTAATATTCTACGAATGGAATTTTCAGGAATTTCATAACTTCAAAGAAAATCAACCATTTATGAAATTAATATTTCTTGCAAAATTATGAATGCTCCTACTCGTTCATACTTCATCGTAGAAACTCGATTCAAAGTGTTCCATGTTCGTCTTGCACGGGAGCACGTTTCCATAATTGACTATTTTTTCATAAAATGCATAACTTCAGAGATAATTAAAGGTTTATTACACCAAAAATCCTCCTCCAGAATGAATGAGGAAATCGGCAAAACGCTAAGCGTTTTGCACTGATTTCAAACACTTCCAGCTCATTGATAATTCATCCTACAAAGTTAATTTCTTCGACCAAATATTCAGCTATCTTTCGTCTTTCATTGTTAAAATTCAACCTTTAAAAAAAAAAAACATAGTTTTCAAATTAATCAGCCATGTTTGACGCATGTGTAACATCAATTTGAGTGATATGCACATCAACTGCCAGAGTGGAGAAGAGGGAATAAAAAAGAACACCAGACATTTTTAAGATTGCGTCAACTCACAAAAATCTAACTCCTCATGGATGATTTTGGTCTCTAACTGTAGATATTATTGTTGCGGTCGCAGAAATGTTTCTTTGGAGCCAAATGGACATACATATTGGGAGCTGTGAGATTCTAAGCGGAAAAAAGTCTAACCGAACGATGCCTCCTGCCTCATTGACAACAATATTAAAATAGACTTTGCTTTCAACGAGGAGATTCAAAGTGTACACCATTTGCTTCTTGCTCTGAATTCCAAAGTTTTCAAATTATAAACACAAATTTGACACTGAATATTAATTGGAATCTTCTGGTTCTCACGGTATGTTCATTTTATCTGTCAGACCAACGGTTTGCGAGATAGAAGCAACAGTTTGGGCTTATGCGTTCAGTTGAAATCGCCTGTCTGTGTGATCCCTTAGTAGCCTGGCTCCGCCCGCCCGCCTACTTCCGGCCAAATTTCATTTTCCCTTCAGTAGTCAGTCTGGGTGTACAGTGCATTTCCCAGCTTTCGCCGGAGAATCTACAATCGTCCAATCAGCGAACAGAGCGAGTGGCTGAGAACGATGACGTCGAAGTCGCGCTCCAGTTTCAGTTGAATGCTGCGTTCCTTTATACTCGGAAGGAGGAGATTTCCGACTTGGTAGTTCCGAGTTCCGACCTGTCTGTGTTCCAGTGCATCTGCTCGCGAAAGTATGGACGCCTAAAACCTTTCTCGTCCAAATAACTAAACGTTAGGCTCTAACAAGTTACTGTTGCCAGGTACCTGTAGATTCATAGACTACAATATGTAGTGAAGTCGGAAATTTCCGAGTTCCCTGTCCAACTGGAACGCACCGTCAAAAGCCGGCTCATGACACACGTGACGACCAAACGTGATGCGATTGGTTGGCTAATCCAGAGTGGCACTGGGCAGATCCAATAGTTTTAAACTTCGACAGACACCCGCCTCCAAGTGAGTGAACGTTTGCCAATTACAGCACTTCCAGACCTTCTGTACAAATGAAATTAAGTACGATGGTCTGGTTGGACCAGGCTAATCCCTTAGGGCAGTGGTTCTCAATTATTTTCTGTCATGCCCCCCCTAGGGGACAGACATTTTTTCGCGCCCCCCCCCTAAATTGAAATACTATTGAGAACCTGCTAATATTTATTTATCTGTATAAAACCACTGTATGAGTTTCTGGCATGAGCATTCTACAATCACCTTATTATCAAATTAGATAACAAAAATTAGCTGAGATAACTTCTGCAGCAAAAAAATTCAATGTTCAGTTTATTAGCTCAATTTGTAACATTTAAACAAGTTTAAATGTTACAAATTGTTTTTTATTAGTATAGGCCAATAGGCCTTCTGTGATGTGATAACCAATAATTCATTAATGTTATTATTAGTCTACTTGCTTGATTTCTTTTTAAATAGCCTACAGAGACACTTGGAGACACATGTGGACATTTAGGCCCTGTTCTCACGGTGAAAACGTGACAGTTTTCCTGTTTTTGGTTTAAAAAAAAACCCCGTTCTGACACAATTTATCTGACATCTTCACTCGTACACATGTTTTCAGAGGAAACGGGACGAAATCGCTGTAGTAAGCATGCCTTGCCAGCAGTTGGCGGTACAAGGTAGTAGTAGATAGCTTTTCCGGTACAATTTAATGCATAAAACCTTACTGTAACCGAAAATTAATGCCACTAACGTTCATAAAGCGGTTGGTGTAAGCTTGGGGTTACAAGTATTGTAAATGACAAGCTTTCTGTCCTCTTATTTCACCCATTGAACTCGTGAAAATAGAAGACATGCTGATAGTGAAGGGGCTTTGTGAGAGGCTATCTTTCCTGTTAGGCGTACTTCAAAATAAAAGTCAACTCACGTTTGTCCAGTGAAATGCTATTAATGTTTAGCCAGTGACATGCTTTTACTGTGAAGCCGTAGCCTTAATGCTCCTTTTGTTGAACAGTATCTTAACCGCTGCGAACTATGGATAGTGTTTTTTAATGTAGAGAGCCGTGTCCCTGGCATATAGAAGCTACACACGTTTATTTTGCTAGAAAAACTGTCAGAGCACAAATCTTTCCCCAGACAAAGTGGCGGTTGCATGGTATCAATAACTTACTAATAGACTATAGACTAAATTGGCGAGTGTTATATTTGAGCCCTGCACGACACTCTCCGCTGATCACAGTGATGGTGCCGCGGAGACACCGTGCATGTTATGTTGTCTTCTAACTTTATAACTCGCGTGTGGGTATTTTGACAGCAAATGTTATTAGACTATGCATACGTGAAGTGGAGCCGTGACGTCAGCGTTATCAGGGGGAATGGTTTCGGTGTTTACAAGAAACCAAAACCGTTGTGTTTTCCAAAAAATCCTCCCTGGGAGTAGATCTCAAAAACTTGCGGTTTAATGCCTGCGTTTGCTGTTTTCATGTACATGATATAGTGCAACCGCGGGAATTTTTCCGCGTTTGCACCGTTTCGTGTTGCCGTGAGAACAGGGCCTTATTTACTGCAAATCGCGGCCTTTCGCGCGGATATGACCATACACAAGCACACATCGCGCTTGCTAGCAAAAAAAATATATATATATATATATTTATTTATTTTTTGGTCAGTTGGATATCAAGGCAGCCCGCGCTCCCCCTGACAACTCACGGCGCCCCCCCATTTGAGAAGCACTGCCTTAGGGGGAGAGATCTGTAAGTTTCACTTGGCACTGATTAGCTGTCAGTCACTATGGAGACCTCTGCACCTGCCTGTGACATTATAGGATAATGTAGGTCACAGAATGGGAGAAGAGTCCAATCTCTTATGATACATCCAGAATACAAGTGAAATTTGCCTAAGTCGAGAGTTTGAGAATGCTTTTCCTCTAATAACTTTCTAAATGTTAAACTTTTTCAGGAGTTTGAAATTACCTCCTCTGGAATGTGCTCTTGGACCCCGAAAATATGTATATTTATTTGAAATGTTGTCGTCCCAAAATTACGCCACAGCCCCATTCAAAGCGGATGGAGAAGATTCAAATTGCGTTAACTTTTTCATCCAATAAACTTCATTCCACATTTTACATGTTCAGCTCCTTCAGGACATTACATGGTAGTATCCTGATTGAGCTGAACACAGGTTTGGGGGTTCGATTCCCTGTTCCAACTCAACATTTTAGACTTCAACGGATTTTCTTCAACATATGCACATGTTGATTATGACTCAGAGATGACATCACAAGAGTTTAGAGGTCAAAGGTCAAATTTCAAGGTCACTGTGACGTTGCCTTTTTTGACTGCATTATCTCATGAACGCTTCCACGGTTTTTCTTCAAATTTTGCACAAATGTTGATTCTGACTCAAAGATGAACTGATTGCATTTTGGAGGTCATAGTTCAAGGTCATAATTCATTCCTCAATTCAGCTAGAAAGTCCATTCAAACTTCCAAATATTCCAAATTTTTCAAACATTCTATTATTCAACCATTCTGTTGATTCAGATATATTCATCCTTCGTTCTTCATCAACATTCAGCAGCGAAGCGTCAGCTTCTTCAGCATCAGCGTCAGCATTCACACCGCAATTTCTTCAAGGAATTGCATTTCTAGTTGTTGTTTGATATTTGAGACAAAATGGGATAATTCTGTGTGTGCTTTCTGCAGGTGACTCTGTTGAAGTATGGCGTCCATGAAGCGATTTTTGCCATGCTGCCCTCTCTCATGAACAAAGACGGGCTGTTGGTGGCTAACGGTAAAGGCTTTGTGACCAGGGAGTTCCTGCGCAGTTTGAGAAAGCCCTTCAATGAGATCATGGAACCCAAGTTTGAGTTTGCTGTCAAGTTTAATGCTCTGGAGCTGGATGACAGCGATCTGGCCCTGTTTGTTGCTGCTATTATTCTCTGTGGAGGTGAGACCATCAGACCTGTAACATACACACATCACACAATTTTACTGCCACTGCTAGGGAGCTATTACAGGGAAACCATAATTGGCATGATGGTCTTAATTCAAAGACAATTACTTAAAAGGCAATTGTAGTCCCCCTCCAGACTACACACACACGCACGCACACGCACAGGACAAGTACAAACAAATACTGAATATATATTAAAATAGAATAAAACAAAAAAATAGCCTACTACGTGAACATTGACATTTGTTCAGCTAAAACTGGGCAACATCTTCCCTACTGATTTTTTTTCTGTCACTTTGGTATTTATGCTTGTGAAACGGCTATTAAATTGCATTTAATTTGGTCACAAAAGGTCTAAAATGTACTTGGCTAACCCTGCAGAAACCCTGTTTGCTCAGAGTAACTTGTGGCCTTCTCATTCACCCAGATCGTCCCGGGCTAATGAACGTGAAGCAGGTGGAGCAGAGTCAGGACAGCATCCTTCAGGCCCTGGACCTCCATCTACAAGCAAACCACTCTGACTCAGTCTACCTCTTCCCCAAGCTGCTGCAGAAGATGGCCGACCTCCGTCAGCTTGTTACAGAGAACGTTCACCTTGTCCAAAAGATCAAAAAGACTGAGTCGGAGACCTCGCTCCACCCTCTACTACAGGAGATCTACAAAGACATGTATTAGTATTCTCCAGCACAGACGGCTTTTAGCAATACTGTTACAGAATTTACATTTTTAATAATACACTGCATTCAGTACAAGCACTGTTCCACGTACGGGCATGGATTTTAACGTGCGGATGAGACAAAGTTACATGGTAGGGCTAACACAATCAGCAATGTCTTCTCAGTGTCAGCATTACCCTCAGCACAGTAACGTGTGTGTCAGAGTGAGAGAGAGTGTGTGTGTATGAGAGAGTGAGGGCGCGCGTGTGTGTGTGTACGATGAGCATCTGGAATCATTTGCTGCGAGTCCTAGTTTCCCACAACGGTCACTTAACAGAGAGATTGCTGTTTAGTAACCGAGGCTGCTCCTATTACATACTACCAGCATAGCTGACCCCAGAGCAGTGTCTAGAGAGAGCTTCTCCTTGCTCACCTCAGCTCTGTGTTCGCTGTGAAGGGAAAGCATTTCATGTTCTTACACCAATGGCGTAGCTGAACTACGAAAGAGCCTTCAGCTTGTAATGTGCAAGACTTTTTCTTATGATGTCAATGTATTTGGCAAGAGTGATTGTTCTGAGACTTAAAGTGAATCTGAAGATGCACAAATTGGTTTGTGTTTACATCATCACCATCACCATCATCATCATCATAATCATCATAAATGACTGCTACTTAGCCATTAGGTTTATAGAACACAAACTGGGCTGGCTCCAGCAGTGTAGAAAACTCTCAAAAAAGCTTTCTGTGTAATACCTTTTTTAATTAGTCAATAAAGGTGGAGATCCAAGTTATACAGGTTGTGTCATAAAGCCATCTGCCTAAGTGGTAACTAATGGACTGTTGCACAGCTTTTGTTTCTGAAGCTGACACTATAAACACATGACCCAATGAAATACAAGGGACCGCATTTTTTTTTCTTCATTTTGACATGCAAATGATCATGTACTTGCCATCTTAAAGTTTTTCTTAGTTTATTCTTTGTAATTCTGTTACTAATTATTTGTAATTGTTGATCATATTTGTAAAGGCAAATCATGAATGATCATGTTTTATGTATTAAGTATATCAGTTTCTTTCGTATGATTACATGCCTGCCTATTTAGTTTAGGTTGTACCAAATATATCATTAAGCATACCATATCAAACTTTTACGCAATAAGAAATTTGGGTTTCACGCCTTAACGCAGGATTGACCTAAAACCAGCATACTGTACCACAATGTTTTTATTGGGAAAATTGATGATCACATCTGGCATCGCAAGTCCTTTCTGTATTCACCAGAGATATAACCCCAGTCCTAGATAACTACCCATATTGTGTCCCGTCTGATTTGTTTTGTTAGTAGAGGCACAAAGTGTTAACAGCCTTATAATACTGTAGCCAAATTTCCAACTTCTTTTCCCCCTCCCATATTCTGTTGGACTTCCCTTTTTCCCCACTGTACTTATTCTGAATGGACTTCAGTTTGTCAGCACAGTTTGTCTCCTCTTGTTCTTTTATTCTGTCTTGATCCCTATCTACCTCTAATGTATGATCTGTGACATTATTCCACTGTCTCATCTAATCTCTGACAATTATTATTTTGCCTTAATTTCCTGCTATTGGAACACATTGCAAAATTTGGACATGATTGGGTAATGTGCATTGTGCCAAGATAGCAAAAGGTGTGGATGGATAAAACTAAAAAAAAGTACACCAAAAAGTTGATGTAAGCTACCTCTCTGCCTGTGTACGTGGAAGGATTGAAATATTTGTTTAAAAAAATGTTAAGACTTGAAATAATTTCGTTCTTGTGTATCAAAGTTGCTCTCATCTATAGTTAGGCTACATGTAATCAATCTACAGCTCTAGATTAGTTAGCCTACATCTCACTTATAAACTTTATTAGAAATGTAATCAGTGATTTTCTCCTGTTTTTCTTTTGTTTGTTTTTTACACAAGAAAGATTATATGTTTAACGCACATCCTGTTGCACTTATAATAAATCCATCCATGGGTTTGGTGGTGTGATCTCAGCGACAAAAATTCGGGAGAGATCAGTCAACGTATAACGTGTAAACACCAACGTCTCGTTCCCATTGGCTCGTTGCTAAGTTAATTGGTAAAAGGAACCGGCTGTCAACTATTTAGACAGTGGGATGGAGGTGGCCTGGTGGCATGCTCATAACGCACGGAGGATGGACTCGACCCGCAGTGGAGGTATCTGTAGGTAAGCGGCAAGAGTTAATAGATTCGATATTTCGGACAACAAGTTTGAAATTAGTGGCTTTGATACTTTAAAAAATAAACGTTTCTGACCTGGTTCCCCTTTCAAACGTCGCCGTGCTGCGTTCCTATACGGACGTTACGGCAAAAAAAGTGCAATTTTGACAATATAAAAACAAATCATGGTTGAACTAAACATAAGGCATACTTTTTCATTTGTTAATGTTAATCTTTAGGAAAGCGTTGGATGGCTAAATTGGTTTCTAAGGTGACGCGGTGAAATATTAGCAGAACACAGTTTCGTGTTAGCTCGCTTTAAAGTCAATTAGCCACGGCGTCACCCTCAATCTTGTGTTAGCGTTAGCTATCACATTAATTATTTATCTACTTAACTGATGGGTAATAAATTATGTCTGGACAAAGTTAACTAGCTACGTTAGTGACTGTTGGTAACTTTTTACATAAGCTGGAATGCTTCGATTTCCGACAGCACGTAAACAAACAAACGAATGAGCTGTTCAGGGCTACGCAACTGTGTGGGGAAAAGTTTCAGCATTTATGCCTCTGAATGGTAGTCTGGAAATCCATACCCTGATATCTTCAACAGGCGCAGCAAATTTAATTTGCCAGCGCCTAGTGGCAGGTCTGGGAATGCCAGGCTATCTGAATGGCTCAACCTAATCCACTTTTTTTTTAAATTACTAAATATGTAGCAATGGACTAATAACGGTTGGCTGTGTTTTGTAATTAATCTGGTTACCAGCTCTATTCTTCCCAAATGTCATCGCTAGTGGTGACAGTAGGACTATCGAGGTTTCCTTTTTTAAATGCCCTTAGGCAACTCTTATGTAGCTAGAAATTTGTTCAGTTTAGTTTTCACTAACTACAACCACAATTTAAGGCTTGAACCAACATCAAATTATGCCTGATCTTTAATTGTTTCACTGGGATTTCTGACTTGTTTCACTGGGCGAGGACAATATAATGTGGATCTGCAAGTGTGAGGCAGGCGTTGCCTTGGATGACAATTGGAATATTCAATTATTTTCGCATTGAATGGCCTCAGCAATGTGTAAGAAAAGAAATTGCACAAAATCAAAATTCAGTCAAACTGGATCACCCTTCACACAACGCAGGAATCAGCGGGGTGTACTCTTTCAGTGATAGTTTGTCTCTATCCATTGAGGACAAGTGCTGTAAATCCCTCTCAGAAAAGCTCTGCTTCTAACCCTGCATGGTAAAAATGGTAACCTTCTCCCTTTTCACTACAGACGTTTCATAAATGGCTCTTGCTCATTTGGTCCAAGGTGTAATTACCGTCATAATTGGCCAGCTATACCGTCATCCCAAATATGTAGGTACTTTCAGAAAGGTGGATGCTGGTATGGTGACAGCTGCAGGTAAGCTGTTTGTATATTTAAAAATGTTTCCCCCTTCAGTTGTATGACTAGATAAAATAAAATATGCACACATAATTTAATATTTTTTGCACAACCACTTAGGTATCTCCATGTCCTTCTACCTGAAGTTGATGCGGCCATTGCAGGCAGAAGAAGTTCAGTGCCTGCGGTCTCCTCCTCCAGTGTGGCCTATGCTACACCTGGCAGAAGAGGGTCTGAGCCCGCTCTTCTGCAGGCTGAGCTGATGTCCAGGCAGGAATGCAGCAGATCTGAATTTGTGGTTAATGTCCCAAATCCTCAACGCAACATTGGGCGCATGGCGGCAGCGGATATTGCTGAGGAACATACACAAGGTATTGGGATGTCTTCCTGGGTTTAACTGACTTAGGTCCGCATTTCTCCATGCAGTCCCCATGCTTGACTTAATTTTTCTTTGCAGATACTGACTCTCATCTCACTGCTAATTGGGGATTGATCCAGAGCTCAGAAGTTGATCAAGCAGGAGCGTGTGCTAGTGGAAACAAACAGGTTTGCTCAACTTTTATGCGTGTTCTTTACGAGGCACATTTGTGAGTTCCATTGATTTGAACCCAGGTGACATGTACTGATTTACAAAGTTTCTGCTTCCAGGAAACTACCTCCAATGAGACGACAGAGGATGGTGCTACTGCTGCTGTGGCCTTTATTACCCAGGTAGAGGAAACAAAGGCCTTCCTCCAGAGTAAAAACGTGACCTGTAGCATCTGCATGGACAAGGTGTATGAAAAGCCAGATTCAAGAAACCATATTTTTGGAATCCTGCCAAATTGCAACCACTCCTTCTGTTTACAATGCATCATGACCTGGAGGAAAACCAAAGACCTCGGGCCGAATGTGGTGAAGTAGGTGTCATTAATATAGCATAATGTTTTACTGAATGGGAAGAGGCACCATGAACTACTGTATATAACAGCATTGTTTCATGATTTCCTAGGACCTGCCCACAATGCCGAGTGAGATCTGCCTTTTATGTGCCAAATAAATACTGGGTTGAAGGACCAGAAAAGGAAACTGTAATTGCTGCCTTCCAAGAGAAATTCAGGTATGGTGTGAAATTATTATAGCAAATGTAGTATTTTTTTTTCTAACTCTTGAACTCAAAGTGGTTAAACGTGTGTTTTTTTTTTTTTTTTTTTTTTTTTTTTTTTTTTTTTTTTTTTTTTTTTTGCTTGATATGTTAATGGATGCATTCCAGTGGTCTGAAATTTGGTTCCAATTTAAAGGCATATAAATGGGCCATATCTAGAGTTAAAACTACAGAATACATCTGGCACAGGCTTTTAATTTGAAATGCTAGCAAAATACATATATATTTTTTTTAAATTGGGATTCTAACATTCTATTGTGTGCTATATACAGATCAGAATTTGACCTCAATTTGTATTTAGAAAAATATCAAACTTTGAAATAAAACCAAGTTTGGATCTTCTAGGTTAACAGTCATCTAGAACAATTGAATGTACATGACTGGTATATGACCAACAGCATTACAAATTTGTGTGCAAAGCTACAGAAGTGCATGGTCAACATTTAAGAACAAAGTACTTCATTAATCAAATGGAAATTAACAATGAACACCTGTGTGTAATCTTTTTTAATACCCCTGGAATCTTATGGCTGCTTTGTCAACCCTACAATTTTCCTTTTATTGAATCGATTTAAACAAACTGCCTTAAGAGGAAACTGAGTAGCCGCTACTTGCTAAAACTCTTTTTTCCTCACCATATTAAACTGAGCAGTAATCATTGTTGACATGTAAAGCAATGTGAAAATCTGCCTCAGCATCCTGTACTACAGATAAGTGCTACAATCTTTCAATTTGTGATGCAAGCGTGAAAATTGGCATGAGCAGTCTCCATTGTCACTTTACAAGAAAATTGTCTGAGGCAATGAAATACATAAATTTCTATGAAAAAAATTCAAATTCACTATTTCAAATGACAATGTCAATTGACCCATGGAGACTGCTCATGCCAATTTTCACGCTTGTATCATCAACTGAAAGATTCGGACAAAAATAGGCACTTAGCCGCTCCACTACAGGAAATGCATCAAGTTTAAAAACTAGCAGTTATTGATGCATTTCACAAGGCCTGCAACATTTACCCCCTGAGGGATTGATTTTGTCTTAAGTGTTATGTTTAGTTAAATACAAAATTGCTGCATCCTCCTGTTTGTGTTTGAGAAATGAACGCCTGCAACTAATTCACCCCTCTTCTCTTACAACTGCTAGTAAGAGAAGTTGCGCTCACTATTCACGATACAGATGCTGCCCCTTCAAAACGGAGTGCCTTTATCGGCATGACAAACATGCTCGTCGCAGGCCATTACCGGTAAATATAATCCCTGTTATTTGCTATCAAGTTCTCCCTTCAATTGAAATGCATGAGGTAATGTGTGTTTCCTTTTCTTCATTCCTTAACAGTATCCTGCAGAAGATGTCGACTACTACGAGAGTCACGATCTGCTTGATCTCATCATAGCCATGACCCTTCTCAGTGGTGACGAAGTGGATGAAGATGATGACTTTGACTTTCAGCAGGTCATTTTCCTGACCAGCACTCCTTCAGCCAGAGGAACTAACCTGTGAAATTACCTGCTACGGTCTCTGTTAGGCCACTTGTCTTTCCACAGCAAATGGTTTGTTGCCCTTCTAGACGTAAGCGTCCCTATTTTGGTGAGGGGGAAAAAAAAAAAAAACTTTAATCTCCAATAATTTGGTGGTTAATCTGTGGCCTTGTGATTTAGCTTTATCGAATATCCTGTTGCCATAGTGCTCCAAGCAAGTTGCAGATTGTTCATTTTCGCTTGGGCTCTCCACTAATTAATGTGTGCTCAATTGTGATTTTCTCTCCTAACAATTTGCACCATTTTGATATTTTAAAGTGTTGGTGTGGATGGTTTTAATTGTCCATAGATTAAAAGAATACCCTACCCCTGAATTGTCATGATACCCTTTACAAGTTTTGGCAAGAACGTAAAATGTTAAGATTTTATTTCTTTTAAAGAAGTTGTACCTGTACACAGAAAATAAAACATTGCTTCACACTTTTTCTCACTGAAATTGGGCGTCGTTCTCTTAATCACTAGATGTATTCCATAGATCAGTGGTTTTTTATTAACATCATATTACCAAATGTAAGTTATCATACAAAAAAAGAAATACAATGTTTTGGTCTAGATAGTTAATCATTTGTGAGGTAATCCGAGGTTAACTGATCACGTCACGTTCACGTCCATGCACAGTGTGTATTATCATGTTGTGTAGGGTCAGGATCTCTGCTGGCTACTATTTTCACCCAGCAGGACATTGGAGGCACTAGCGAAAAAACACTGGGAATGACATTTAACAAAAGTCAATAATTTGGGCAAGTCTGTCTGCCTATCTTTCTAACTCCACTGCACACTCAGTCACTACTATCCACGCTTAAAGGAAGCAGGATTAAACCACTAGAATAAAATGTTCAAATGTATTTTGAAAACGCAAAACAAAAACATACTTTGATAAGGATGTTAAAAATGTGTTTAAAAATGCACAAAGATGTTTAAAATGTTTCAAAAATATGTTTAAAATGTGTAAAATAGGAACAGAGTTGTTTAAAATAATTAAAAGATCTTTCAAAACACAAATAGATTTAGAACATTTTTATGGGGGGGGGGGGGGCTCCGCTGAATTGTGTTCTCTGAGGGGGGGCTCACTCTCTCACACTTTGAAAACCCCTGCTGATGATGGTATAAATATGTATACACGCTATCCACTGTAAAGGGGAGAATCGCTTCTTATTTGTACCACTAGGTGGAGGTGTGGCTGTGGAAACACATTTTTTGAATAAACGTAAGCGAAGAAGACATGTCAACAAAGCTTATAATGGGTCTTTGGCATGGTCTTTGGCCGCGGGCACGGTGTAAAACTTAAACGGGGGTTATGGACGCCGGAGTGTTGAGCCGGTTTGACGGGCAGTCGAAGCTGCTGGTCCGTTCGCTTCTGTCCGGAGCCTCCGGTGCTCACAGAGCCGTGGGCGTCTTCCGAAGGCAGCAGCGGGCCAACCCCGAAATGTCCCTGCTTAACTTCATAAAAACAGTATGCCAAGATGAAGTTATCTGTTCAGATACTGAAGCCCAACCACTGGTGGTGTAAGTAAATTATACATCTTAGCTTTGGGTTTCCGTGAACACAACGTTAGTTTCATTTAATAAAAGGTTAATTTGGAGTAAAAAGTTGAAGACGTCATTTGAATGGCGACGTTAGGCTACTTTCAAGAGCACCGCTAGGACATTCATGTCGATTCATGTTAGTTTACGTTGTATACTGAGTGTAGGAGCCGAGAGATTTACAGATAATTTGTAGATAAACTTCACATGTAGGCTAGTCTAGGAAAATATTGTAGCCCATTTTTTACTCGATCCCTTTTACATAGAACAAGTTACTTTTCACATGTGAAATTAAGACATGAACTTTGATTAAATTCGTTAGTCAACATAATGGAAAAACACTGAAGTGTTATCCCCTTGTAAGATTTCAGATGTCTGAATTATTAGCAGTTCAGTTAAAGGATTAACCACTAAACTTTCCAGATGGTCCTATTTTGATTGACTGAGGCCAGAAAAGTAAAAGTTGTTAGCCAATATTTACCAAGATTAGATGGAAAGTCTATATTACACATTTATGTAACACAAGTGTAGCCTATGTATTGTTTCTTCTTCGCTATCTCAACCCCTAAGATTTGCTGTATGCACATTTTCCTGACCCTGACCCATAGAATATGATACACTGGTCTGAACCACCTTACTCACTGAATATAATTAAGTTACACTGACTCTGTATCCACATGAGTTAAATGCTTCCAACTTCCTTTATTTATATTGTATAATAAATAAATTGCATGGGCCATTTCTCAGCATTACCAGTCTGTTCGTTGTTTTAAGTAACACCTGTAATTTGACTTAAGAAGGATTCTGAATTCTGGACATTCTTGTATGATAAGTCATTTTCAGGATTTAAATAATTCTGCTCAGTACCACCAGTACTTTGGACAATTAAAGACACATTTAATATTATTTTGTACTCTTGAGTTTGAGAAGTCAAAATGTTCTTCATTTTTTTATAGCTTTCTGTTTTTCTAAATCAAGCCTATTTCAATATGCAGGCCTGTTTGGGTTTTACTCTAATGTGCCTAACTACCTGTTCCTATCCCTCACGCCTATTTTTTCTTTACCTCTTCTAGTAAACCCCTGGTGTGCCAGTTTCCAGCATTATTCAAACAAAACCTGCTGTCCTTCATCTATCTGGTCCAGCCTGTTCTTCCTCAGGCCAGCATCCTCCATCTGCTCAAATGCCTCAGCCTGGACCCCCGTCCCAACCCCTGGGTCACCGCTCTGGTTAGACAGCTGGAAAGAAACATGGGGGCCCACGATGAGGAGCCTCTCTACACCCCACTATGCAGCCAGAGACTCAAGGAGCTGTCGCAGTGTTTGGTTGGTGTTGGTGAGAATGGAGAATGGGCCAAGTGCTTCAGCAGACAAACAGTAGGAGCTGAATCTCAGATTGCGTCTAGTTTATTAGAGCCGGGGATGCAAAGGAAAAGGAAGAGCAGCTTCGTTGCTCTGGACTCAGACGGTGAGGAAACAGGACAGCTGAGTAAACGGATAAAGACGGATGTCTGTGGTAGTGCGTTTCTTGATGCCGCAGAGCAGAACGCAAAAGATGTGATAGCAGCAGAAGCTCCTGCTGAAGACGTGCAGCCAGGACCAGACAGTCCACGAGATGCCCTGCCTGAACTTATAAAGGTTGAGACACTCAAACTACACTATCTATTTTACGTCTTATCAATTTGATTGATAACATTTTAGAATGATTGCAAACCTTCCTGATAGCAGATCTCCATAGTGGTCTCATAAATATATCACAGGTTTCAGTTAAATCCAACACAACGTCTATATCTGTGTTTATTTAGGTCTCTGTTCTTCAAATAAAAGAATTACTGGAA
The DNA here is from genome assembly GCF_949987685.1 of Ammodytes marinus. Taxonomy (NCBI): domain Eukaryota; kingdom Metazoa; phylum Chordata; class Actinopteri; order Uranoscopiformes; family Ammodytidae; genus Ammodytes; species Ammodytes marinus. Next base: position 11,233,639 of record NC_137211.1, on the reverse strand, counting down.
AGTCAGGCAGAGGTAAGGTCTATATATTTTTTTAACCAGCACAGACTGAGATTAATATTTGGTGATAATGTAATTAATATTATTGTCTCTTTGCAGTGGGACCAGAGCTCCATTGATGAGTTCAAAGTGTTGATTGAGTGTGACCCTGGCCAAGTATGTCCTCAACATTTTCTCAAGTGTTTAATGTGAATTGAGCTTTATTTGTAGATGTTCATGACATTTTATCCACCCCAATGTTGAATATGGGTAAACAAAATATTAGATTCATATTTCAATGTACTGCAGCCATAGACTGCAGCACAATACTAATACAACTACAGGCTCAGAAATTAGAAATAATGTCTAATATTAGAAATAAAGTAGCAAAGAAACAGACTTTTATTACTATTAACTATCAACATAGTTACCACTGGTTATTTTATTGTTAGCTCATTGTGCTAGACATCTGCAACCTGATGGGCCATGAAACGCTTAATACCACATCTCTGCCTCTCCTGTTAAGGTGGAGATAATATGCAGTATGCTGCGTTTGCCTGACTTACCGGAGTCCGCTCTGCCTAAACTGTGCAGCAGTATTTTGGCTCCTTCTCCTGACCTTAGTTACAGCACGGCAGCGACGCTCATCAAGAGCCTCCTGCTGGAGAAGGTACATCGCAAAAAAGAAATGCAAAGGATGCAACACGTGTCGCCGTGTTTGAGCCTGACTGGATGACACTGTGCTCTACCTGCAGGTCCTGTCCCTGTCAGAACCGGCCTCCAGATGCCTAGTCACTGCAGCGACATCAATCTGTAGCCGCTGTCCTAGACCCATGTGCCATGCTCTTATCGGACCAGTTCTGGAGGGAAAGAACATAGGTAGGCCAAGGATTGTAATCAGGGCTTTAAATTAACACCCGCCAACCTGCCAAATGTGGGTAAAATGTAACTTTGGCAGGTAACATTCTAGTCTCCACTTCACATTGCTGTGAAGGGGGAGGGAGGGGGGGGGGGCTGTAGCTGGCATCAATTCAGGGTCCTGATTCAAGTTCACATAAACAGGACAGTTGTTTTGAAGAGCTTGGCCTTGACCTTGTCCCTCATCTCCTGGATCTAACATTAATTGATTCACTATTTTGGACTTTGTTTTGTTTTCAGGGAACCCACAGGCGGAGCTGCTGAACAGACTGATAGAAAGCTGCCTTGATTCCCATTACAGACTGCTGGTGCTTCAGTGAGTCACATTTAAATTATAAATTGACTTGCAACTGCTGCAACAAGTCAAAGAAGCACAAAATGATAGACTTTTGGAATTATATAGTTGTTTTTTCACAGAATTACACTCAAGATATCGTGGAGTGAACCAGTGCTCTCCATTATCCACAGTTTACTAGACTCCAAGGTAATCAGAACACTTGTTCATGGGAAAAGTGCTGCGAGACCACAGTCATTATATTGTTATTCATTTGCCTTTTTTTTCTCAGCCTGACTTGAGTGAAGAACTGTTCGCACAGTTCAGTGACCAGCTCGTGAGCCAAGGTCCTCAATTTACAAAGTCTGTGAAGTTTGCAAAAATGATGCTAACAGTCCTCACCAAATATAGCAGTCATGTAAGTTAGTTGATATATGTCTTGCATAATGGCTTAACAGTGAATGAATATTATTTGTAATCCCTCTGCATATGTTTGAATCTATTTTCCAGGTAACTGCTGCTCACAAACTCTCCCTGCATGGTACCCTGATGTTAAATGAGACGTTCCTGAAAAAGTCCCTCCAAGCTGCTTTGAAAAGAATCTCACACATGTGAAAATTTGTCCGACCTAATGATTGTTAATAAACCTGTTCAATTAAGTTGTTGTCTACTTTTTGGCAATATGTTGATGCAACTTTTACCACCAGCTTGGCACAGGAAGAGATCACTGAGATATCAGAAGAGATCACTGAGATATCAGGTCTTACAGAAAAGACTGCTCCCTGTCTTTTAAATGTTGGTGTTGCATTTCAAGCTCATTTTGCTGTCATATTCATTATGTAGGTATGTGTTTCTAAAATAAGTCACTATCATGTATACACATTAGACTCCAGTTGATTGGGGACACCTTGTGGAATTTGGGACAAATGTCAAGCTAATAAATATTTTAAATTCTCCCAAAAGTGCCCTAAGACAATGTGTGTGTGTGTGTGTGTGTGTGTGTGTGTGTGTGTGTGTGTGTGTGTGTGTGTGTGTGTGTGTGTGTACCTCAGCATGAATTCAGTGTGGGGCCTTTTTATACTGTGTGAAATATTTTTCTAACATATACTATCTCTCATACACATTAACAATATACTCATGCATGCTACTATACTTACATACAATTTTGAGATACTTCTGAATATTTAAATTGTTGTTTTCTAAACTTAAATTTCAGAGGGAAATACTTTGTACTTTCTTACTACATTACAATTATTTTGGAGCTATAGTGACTCAATAACGTGCTGGTTTAGATTTCAATAATTAAACAAATACATAGATTTATACCTCAGTCTTTAACTCGAAAATCCTGCTTAAATTTTACGACATCTGTATAACAAAATGTAATGTATGAGACTACAGTGAAAAAAGGTCGTTCAGCTGCACGATGACTTTAAATAAAAAAATTCTGACAATATTTTTATGGGTACGATTATGAATGCAGGACATAACTCAAAGTGTTCAGCATCTATGTTGACACAAATACAGTTGACACCCCCATGGAATAAAGGATATTATAAACAAAGTAATTATTTTTTAAATTTTATTATCTTTTGTATAAACATGGACCTACATTCCGAGTATAAAATAAACCATGGACCTGTTGATTATAAGAAGGAATTATATATTAAAAGCATGGACATATAAAGAAAGATTAAAAGGGGGAAAAAACCATGGGAAAAAACAAAACAATGTGTCGCTCTTTACTTACGTCATCACGCGGCCGCCTTTATTATGCGTAACTTCCCATGTGACTTCCTTTTCCAGCGTAGCGCGAGGACAGGGACGAGCCGCTAAAATGAGGTCAGACCCAGTTTTACAAATAAATGTAAAAAAATTAGATATTGACTTGTTTAAACTGAGATGTATTCGTTGTCTGAGATTGTATTGTTACTACGGCATGCCGCAGTGTCGTAATTTAGTAGAAATGTTTCGAATTGGGTTAAACTAAACGTCACGTACGGACCGGCTTGTCTGCCGGCAAAGCCTCACCTTACAACAAGTTTAAGATGTAATCCACTGTCATCCGATGATTAACAACGTATTTATGAAGACAATTAACAATCGGATGGATTTATTACGGCTCTTACATAATTTTTAGATAACTATTTACCGATTTTTTCACATAGGCCTATGTTCCATCGCTGCCATACATCAACGGTAGCATTTGGGTCAATTGAGGCGTTTTCTCAAACTGCACTTGCTTTTAACTTGTTTTCTTCTATATTTAACAGTAAGGTCTCCAGGGATACGTTGTACGAAGCTGTAAAGGAGGTCCTGCAGGGCTCTCTTACCAAACAGAGGAAGTAAGTTAAGAGGAAAGCTGGTCAACCTGTGATTTTACGGATTAAATGCAGGAATGTGAGATCATCATTTAACTTTGCGTATGTTTTTAGGTTTACAGAGACTGTGGAGCTGCAGATCAGCTTGAAGAACTATGATCCCCAGAAGGACAAGCGTTTCTCCGGCACTGTCAGGTTCGATCTTTTACTGTTCCACCCAACCTTTTCCCTGTGTGCCACTTGCCCTGTCTTTGAGTATTGAAAACTGACAGTTATTTGGCGTAGTTGCTGAAATATCTCATGAGTAAAAAAAAAAACCCTAAAAAAGACAGGCCAGGGGCAGACATGGAGAAGTACTTTGGGTAGTCTGACTGAGCTGACCCAGCTTCGGCTGGTGGAGGTGAAGCAGACGGACCCCTACCCTGGGTCTTAAAACATGAGGGAAGGTTTTGAGTGGCTGAGCTGGTAAGTTCATGTCCAATCAAGCCGACCAATTTAACGTTACCAAAGAGGTCAGCTGGATACCTGCCACAGTGACAGTATGGGTAAGATTTCTTCTATTACGGTTAAATCAGGACTGTCATTTGGGTATGGCAGATTATTGGACTTTCGATGGGTAACCAAAATATGAGCAAACACGTTTTCATAAACTGTAGTTAATTTTTGCTAGTTGCCTCACTACTTTTATTTATTTTTTAAACAAGAATAACAATTTGACAAATGTATTGGCCCATATTTATCTTATGCATTAGTGGTGGACCTGCCTTGAGTCCTTTAACTATACTCTGCCTTACTTTCAACAAGGAATGTCCATGGTTAACCGTTAACCGCTAAGAAGATCTTTAACCGGTTGATACTAAAGGTTAACCGGTTAAAAAAAAAATCATCTTAATTTCTCTGAAATCCAGACTCTTATTTTGATATCGCTAAACCGGATGTAATAATGCCAACTGTCGGTAAAGAATGAAAAGAGTCGTGTAGGCTACTCTCAACTTTATAATAGGTCCATGGTACGCTCCCAGAAAGATATCCAGTCACAACTTATGGTCACAACACTCCCCTGCCATGTGTTTGTATAATTTAATTAACAGCGTGGGCTCCCGCTAGCTTAACATAGCGTGAGCATTATCCTTCTTGAGGTGGATGCTGTCCTGCATCTATCACTGTCTCAGTGAGTGTGAGAGAGTGACAGACAGGCAGTGAGTGCCCCTGCACAGACGCAGAGAGGTCTGCCATGCTTGTGTGTGAGGATCAATAGCGAAAATCCGTCATAAACAAAAGCATAAAGTACCGTTATGCTGTACTGATAATGTCGGAGCTTATCAATACTACGGTCTTTCAAAATGTTGCCCCGTGTTCAGCATTACTTAGCACCGGGGTTCGGTAGGCTACCCATCCCTAAGCCTGTGTATGTGTAGATGTCACTTATTTCACTTAATGCTCCTACATTCGCATACTAGACCTCTTCTCACAACAGACAAGGTGCCGTGTGAATGTCAAAATGTATGTTAAATTAATATGCAGGTCCTTGGAACAAAAAAGGTTTGGAGCCCTGCTATAATGTTTCATGTATTTCACTATAAATAGGCTACATTAAATGTTAACGGTTAACCGGTTAATAACTGTTAATTCTTGTGGTTAACCGGTTAAAGAAAAAATTCTAAATGGCATCCCTACTTTCAACTCATGGCTCCTGGGTTTGACGTATGATGTGTAGTCTCTCTAAATATATATATTTCTTTTCATAAACAGGCTGAAGACTCTCCCGAGGCCCAAGTTCTCTGTGTGCGTCCTGGGAGACCAGCAGCACTGTGATGAGGCCAAAGCCGCTGAGCTGCCACACATGGACATCGAGGCTCTCAAGAAGCTGAACAAAAACAAAAAGATGGTCAAGAAGCTCGGTACGGAGTCGGCATCATGTGCAACAAGACACACTAGCTGTGATAACTGAAATCTGAGGTGTTTTCTAAACGTTGACTTATTTGCTCCCATCTAGCCAAGAAGTACGACGCCTTCCTGGCTTCAGAGTCTCTGATTAAACAGATCCCTCGTATCCTGGGCCCCGGGCTGAACAAGGCCGGCAAGTTCCCCTCCCTGCTCACTCACAACGAGAACATGAATTCCAAGGTGGATGAGGTCAAATCCACCATCAAATTCCAGATGAAGAAGGTATGGGCAGCAGTACTCCTAATTGAGAAATCTATACTTATTTTTATTTTTTGTGAACTTATCTGTTAAATTGAAGATATTCAATGCTGGTTTATTGAATGATATTTATCTTAATGTTTGTGACATAGGTGCTCTGTCTGGCTGTAGCTGTTGGACATGTGAAGATGACTGAGGAAGAGCTTGTGTACAACATCCACTTGGCTGTCAACTTCCTGGTGTCTCTGCTGAAGAAGAACTGGCAGAACGTGCGTGCCCTCTACGTCAAGAGCACCATGGGCAAACCTCAACGCCTCTACTAAATGACAGCTTTTCTATTAATAAAAAAAGGTGGACATACTCCAAAATGACTTTTGTTTTTGTAAGGTCGACACTTTGGTTCTTCCTAGTGTTTATAAAGTAAAATGGTCAAATATCTTTTTAGTATTTACAAAGAATTTTAAGCTTAACACTAGTTTAATTATCTTGGTTCATAGTCATATTTTATCTTTTTGAGAAGTTTATTCAAAACTATAAATTCACCTTGCTACTGTTCTTAGGGGTGACCAATACATTTTTTTTGTACATTTCCTTTTATTAAATATTACCTTATGAGTAACGATGAATAAATAAGATAACATGCTTAATACAAATGATTAGGAACACGAGAAAAAAATCTCAATTTCCCAACACGGAGTTTGATATTTTTCTAATGTTGACTTAGGGAAATGATTTGTCTGCTAGTTGCAGGTGAACAAAACGGGAAGAATATTCATAAACCAAACTTTACAATCACACGCTACTGTTAGTCCCGTAACTTCTAGTTTGCCAATGAGTAACTGGAGGACATGCATGACAATAGACCTGACTGCCGACCCACAACATTGTCAACAATCTGAGCGCAGTGAGAACAAAATTGTGAAAGTAGCAGAACAGTTGGCAGCCACAACTCCATCCACCCATCTTCTCCATTAATGTCAGTCACAAAGAAGGACACACAAGTAAAAGTTAATTGTGCAGTTGTAGATCTGTTTCATACTTAACCACTGATCAAATTAGATGATCAGTCTAGCCTTGTAGAGTAGCCCAGTATAGAGTATATTTTAGTATTATATGCAATTTATGACTTATGTCAAACTAAATTGATTATCAAATTTAAAATTAGTCAAAAACAACTGATATTAAATCACTTAATCACATCTTTAATTGTTGTATTGCCTTACACAATACAGTGGTCAGTGTTTTAAATCAATCTAGTTTGCCTGGTGATCCAAATACATTTTGTGATAATAAATGTTTCATATACATCCTCTATTACATAACATATTCCTATTCCTTTTAATTTACTATTTGCTAAAGATAAAACCCACAGGGCTACCCATGAGCCTCCTGGGCCAGTCGTCCTGCTCTGCTTTGACTGTGGATCTCTTAATAGGATTATCTATTCTCAGTGCAGGAGAAAGGCTGAGGGGAGGCATGAACCAAACGGACAGAACACTTCTCTGGATATGTTTGGTTTTTTTCTGCTATGAACTGTGGACTGTGAAGCTTTTGTAATAGGTCCATGCTGTGAAGGGGTTTTTTGAATAATTGAATCTGTTGAAATTGAGTGGGACATTTGGATTACTCCTGTGAAGGCACGATGGAAGCTCAGGTGAGTTAAGTAATCTACCAGCTGTCCTTCCTGTTGCTTTAATTGCTGATGTACACTTCATATTTGATGACTGCATCATTCAGTAAACAGGCCATGTTTCTGAACTGCTTTCAGCCTGAGGCAGAGGCGACCATCTGCGTCCCTACTTATGTACTGGACAGCGAGGACAGTGAAGAAGGTAACAACAGCTACAAAGTGTTCATTAAAAATAGTCCAATGAGTGGCTATATTTAAACTGTGTTTTCATCACAGAATCCAACCAAGAGGAGTTCCCAGTCACAAGCTGGAGCGAGCTGTCCATCATTGAGCGCGTAGGCCTCAACAGGTGACAATGTGTTACATGTAGGCTACCTGCCATAGTATATTTAAATAAAATAATTTAATTGGAATTTCCATTAAGATTTCCATCCTCTTGTTTTATGACAGTGCAGAGATGTCAGAGGGAGATTTGGAGGTAAGGTATCACCAATCCCCATTCACCATGATATACCACAGATATCACGCTGTTTAAGATGATTCAATTCAGTCTTTTACCCACTTTTTATTGTTCTAGGCCTACATGTGCATTTTTTATGTTCTTCAGTTGTGGGTGTTATTTGCTCATTGTGCTGTTCACAAAACGATCAGTACACCATTTTTCCAACAGACCACAAAGAAGTCCTTGAAATGTTTTCAAAATGGGACAATATAAGATAGAAACCCCATGTTACTTATCTGTAATGCACACAAATATTGTTTCCTTTACAATATGTAAGGTTAAGTGATTCCAGTATGTTTCAGAGCCTTTTTAAGAGTTTTAAGAAAATAATATATATATATTTTTTACCATTATAGGGATAGTACATCATGAATGTGGATTATTTTTGCCAGGATATCGTGATATGAAATATTCATCTCATCCCCGGTGTGTAGTTAATGATGTGCTTGATATTTAGGTGTCTGGCCAGCAGATGAAAATGTATTAATTGAGTTAAATCAGTCTTTTTTTACATAATAAAAGATTTACTTAAACAAATTTACAGTTATACGATATTCCCCTTACCTTGAAATTATATTGTTATTTCAACCATAATTAGTAAAGCTGAAAGGAGCGAAGAAATGTAGAGGTATTCAATAAACGATATTGTCCCTGCTGGCAGACGGCCTTCTCTCAAATCACCCTGGCCTTCCGCTGTGATCAGTACACCCTGAAGCAGAGGCTGCAAGCGGAGGAGCATGCCCGTAACCTGGCCGAGGAGAACATCCACCTGGAGCTGAGCAGAGGCAGGGAGACACTGGAGGTGCAGTCAAATGACAGACCATTAGAAATGAGCCTGAATGACTCCACCAGAGAGAAGCAACTACATGTGTGTTCCTGTGTATGTGTGTGTGTGTGTTTTCAGACACTAAAGGCCCTGTGTCTGGACAGTAAGCGCAGTAATATCCTGCAGAAGCTCGAGCTGTCTCTGGACATCGTCGCTGGGACTGTGGAACGGATCTCCAACACAGCTGAGGTGCTTGGGGCTGTGCATCAGGTACTGAGGCTCCTTTACCTCTAATTGATTTATTTATTTATTTAAAATGTTTGAGATTGTGGTTTCCAGCTTGTGCTTTGAGGTTCACAGGATTCCCAAGAAGAAACCACTAAATAAGCGACAATCAGAGTTGATATTAGGCAAAAACATATTTTCTGTTTTGATTTTTAAGATTTTTAGAATCAAAAAACTCATAATGCTTTAATTTGATTTGATTCATTGTCATTTTAATTTTTTCAAACTGAACTCTATTCTCCTCAAAACAAAGAAACAACACATACAGAAATCTGTCATGTGCAACAGATACACGCGTTTATATATTTTACAGGAAGGTTAATGTATGGCGCATGTATTTCCCCCTCAGTAGTCGCAGGAAAATGTATTGAGAAAATGAGTTTTCTGGGCCTTTAACTTTATTCGGCCCACTTGCTCTTCAGCCATCTAAACATATGGTTCGCTTGACTCTTCCCGTCCATATGACAGGAGGCTCGAGTGAGTCGGGCAGTGGAGCTCATGGTGGCTCACGTGGAGAATCTGAGGAGACGTCATGAAAGAACCACTGCGGAGCTGGAGGACGCCAAGACCCTCATCGATCCCAGAGGGTCGCCAGGTCTCCCATACCTCTGCTGTCTTGTCTTGTGTTTTTTTTCTTTTGTTCCACTCATGTGCGATATTTGACTGACTGGGTCTTCTTGGGTTGTAGATCTAGAGGATGGTGACAACAGAAGGAGATCCTATCTGGTATGCGGATGTTTGTAATTCTGCTACCACCCCATATGGATACAACTGCTCTGTAATCCATCCAATCTGCCTTTGTAAGTTTTGTTTCTTCTTTCTCTTCTTTAGAAGAGAAGGGTCAGCGTATCAATGATTCCTGCCCGAACCCAGGTGAGGATGTTTCCTTTTGTGATTTCTCCCACTTTCTATCATTCAGAAGAAACCCAATTCAGCGTCCTATTCTTTGTCTCCACAGAAGAAGTTAAAGCAACACCTTAGAAAGCGGGCGGCTCAGAGAGAGTCCTCCCCCTGCCCGTCTCCCCCCCCGAGCTCAGAGTCCAGCACCTGTGCCACCACCAAGGAAGACAGCTCCCCGGTGGACAACAGGTCGGCAGGAGACTCATAGTATAATGCATTGTATCTGGCCCACATGGACCAGCAAGTGTGTATCACCTCTTTTTATTTTTTTGTCACTCTCTTTTTTTTAGGCCCCTGGATCCAGATGAAACCCCAGCAGAAGATTCAGCAGCGCAGGCTCCTCCGCAGCCCTCTCCCGACTCAAAACAAGAGTGCCTCCCTGCAAGACCACTGGCCACCAGGAAGATACAAACCAAACCGTACGGACTTGAAACACTGTTCATGGATAGAATAGCAGAAAGCATAACAGAATAGCCTAGACATCACATTTTCTAAAGCTCTCAATCCATTTTTATTCTCAATATTTACACATTGTAATTTTAATGCTGCTAAATTACATGACCTTTTTAGTGTTTCTTCGAGAGGCATAATTTTAATGTGTATTGTATTGTCACATTCTATCAATTACTAATTGTATTTGGTAATATGCCAATGTTGAGGCCCTGTCTTATAAAAGTAAGTAAAAAATAAATTTGATAATTTCAATGTTTCAGATAGCATTATGCTTATCCAAATTTGATTTTAATAAATGTATCAGTTTTCTACTGGTCAGTTTATGGGAGTTTTTCTGAGCAGCTTCATCCCTAACTTGTGAGGATAGCTGTTTTGAATTTGTGTAAATATCTCGTTTGGCCAGGAAATAATGTGAGACTGTTATTTCATCCACCCCTTTGCGAACATTTCATTGATACTGTAGTGAAAAAATAATAATTGTGGTATCTTTTGTTACAGTCACCCGCTGGATACTTTGCGCCAGAGGCACAAGGGCAAAGCTGCGTTATCCAAGAAAAAATCAGAAAAGGATAAAAAGAGTCTGAATTATTACAGACAGCTTTCTGCGAGCAGGTATGTCGACACACTATACAGTATGATTTGGACTGCAAGAGTTTTCCCCCCCTCTGGTCACACACTGACTGACTGCTCTTCGTCAGGTCTGGATCTTTGTGGATGTGTCCATCGGCTCAATGGCTGAATCACCGTCGCTGGTCACTCCTCTGCACGTACCTCTTTGTGCTTTGCTGTGTTATCTTACTCACTTACCTCTTGTTTGAACTTTTGTGAAGTAGCACCTGAGCCGTAATCTGTCCATGCAGTCAAGAGGACGTGGTTTAAATTCTGTGACTGGGCTGTAAACATCAAGTGTGTAGACCAGCTGAAATACCAGTCAGTGTGAAAAGCTGTGGAAAGTTTCTGTATGAATAAATAACATTTTAATGAAACACTTTTGGTTGTTTCTGAATTACTCTGTTTTCTTTTATCTCAGATAAAACCTCCACCTTCTAAATAACAACTCCGCAAACTTATTCTTCATTTGTTTTTCTTTATTATAAATATAAAAAAAATTATCAAAACTGATACAATCATTTGGTTAGTAACAAAACACCATACTGCAATGAAAACATTCATCAAACCACCCTTAAAGGTGTCAGTGATTATTAAGAGTTAATAGCAAACGTTAAGGTTCAGCATATGTCTTGTCACGGCTAGACAATTGTTAAATATTAACTATAAGTTAAAAAAGGAGCACTGCATCTTCAAAGGTTTATCAACAGTTTAGTAATATGTCTCTATGTTGCAAAGGGGAAAACTTTCAATAACATAAATACAGAATAATATTAAAGAATTATATTAGGAATGGAGAATTTCATTGGAAACTACTGAAGGTGAATTTTATGTGCAAAATGTGTGCCAGCTACAAATACAACCACAGCCACTTTGTCTTGAAATATCATGATCCATTTGGCACATTTATGAATTTGTATGAAACTCAATTCACCTCAGAAGTTTCAAGAAACGTTTATTAGAAAACTATTTAAAATAAATAAAACTGACATACCATCTTATAATAATTATTAAATTAAAAGATGAGAGAAAAATTTGCTCATCAGAGAACCGATGGGTCCAAGTTTTCTGCATGGCGTCAACATATAATCTCACAGAGAGTCCAAAGCCTTAATAAATACAGAGATAAATAAGAAAGGAGTAACACACGTCGTACTGAACATACTGCAGTAAAGAGCAGTAAAGGTCTCGGCTACACCTGGCTCACGATTTCAGCCTCCTCTGCGATAAACCACTGGATTGGAGTCCCGTCTGCAGCTCTCTGGAGGATCACATTACCTGAACCCTGAGGAAAGAGTCACAAAATCAGTGTTTACATCATGCATTACATACATACATCATTACATCATAGATTAGAGCTGCAATGAATAGTTGATTAATTACTTGATCACAAGGACATGAATCTACAACTATTTTAGGAATTAGTTAATGGTTTCAATCATTCTTCAAGCAAACATGCCCAACGTTTTGATGGTTCCAGTTTGTCGAATGCAAGAATGTGTTGCTTTTCCGTGTTTTAACTATATTGTAACCTGAAATTAAGAAACTCAAACATGACATTTGAGGTTGTCACCTTCGTACTCCAGGAAAATGCATTTTTCATTGTTTTACGACGTTTTGAAGATCAAACAATTCATTAATTTATAAAGAAATGGATCAACAGCCTTAACATACGACTCCTTTTAAATGATTTCAGACAGTGCAAGTGGCCTGTTTTATGCTCAGTACCCACCTGTGTAAATGGAGGCAGATGAGGAGAAGTGGGGCTAAGGGAGCTCTGTGGATCCATGCAGCCCGGCCGGAACTTGTGCAGCTGATTCCTCTGATGCCAGGACTTGAGCTCCTCTGACACTATCTCCCTGGGCATTAGTCTGATGGCGTGGTTGGGGTACTCCTTCAGCGAGGGCGTTCGCACCAGCCTGCTGTAAGGCGGAGGGAGCTTGAGGATATTATTTGGGGATGATGCCCCCTCCTGCCACTGTTTTTGCTGAGGGCTGCGTGCCACAGCAGAAGGAGACAGAAAGCAATTCCCCATGTTTGGGTCTTGAGGGGAGAGTGGGCCGTCCTCCGGGGTGGCCGTCATGTAGCCTGGGCTGCACTGAGACTGGCTGGTGTTCTTGTGCGGGCTGGAGAAGTTGGAGATCCCCTTCTTTTGTGCCCCAAAGTGGAATCCGTACGGTGGCGGGCAGAGCTTTGGGATCTCTGTAGGTCCCTCTCTGCCTGGAGAGCTGATACAGGAGGAGGAAGAGTGCTCGGAGCTGCTGTCCTCAGAGCTGGACTGGTAAGGCTGCAGGGGAGAGTACTCCGGAGAACGTACCATGAAGTCCGCCAGGCAACGCCGCGGGGGCAACCGGGCCCGTCCTCGGTTGTTCTCCGAGATGAGACGCTCCATGTCAGCAGCTGGCTTACTTTTTGGAAGTCTGAGGACAAATGTGTGTAATTGTAAAAATGAGCACACATGCAGTTATCCCCTGTGTGCATTACTGTACTATTAATATGACTTTACTGGTGTACCTGAAGGACTGGGAGTACTGGCGGCGTACGTGCAGCTCCGGTGTGGAGGGGGCACTGGTGGAGTGGTTGTGACGCAAAGCCGAGTTCATGATAAACTGAGAGATGGGAATCCTGCAGCCCTCTGCTACGGACACCTGGGTTCCTACTGGACTACTGCAGGCAGAAAAAACAGAAAATATGATGTGAGATATGAAATAAGTCCTGTAGCTTGTAGCCTTTACTCTACATTGTGCTGACCCAGTGACAAGAGAGCAGCATTACAGTACATAGAGGTGGGTAAGTTTGCTTCATTTGTAACCATAGGTAGTAAGCTCAATAAGCTTTAAAAACTTGAACATGCATGTTGCCTGTATTGATACTGATACTCATTGGATTTTTTTCACTTATAGACAAATGTTATTATGTAAAGTATTTTTGACTTATTTGTTTAGCTATGCTAATTTTTGTAGCTTTTATTATCTGTAATGTTAAACAGTGAGACACACTCAAGTACTCTCCCCAGTACAGATGTGTATTTAATGTGTTGTTATAAGACTTCAGACGCCTACCTGGACCTGCTGCTGCAGGCAGACTGAGGCTTAGCAGGCTTCTTGTAAGGCTGATCCAGACTAGACTCTTTCCACGGAGAGTTCTGGATGGGGGAGCGCTGGTACTCCACACTGAGCTGGCTTGATGACTGCTGGGATGACTGCAGGGTCTTGGCTGACAGCTGCAGGGGGTCAGAGTAGGAAGAGCCCAATGCTGGAGAAGAGAGAGGGCCAAGCGAGTCCACATCTATGGATAATCACACAACAAGCAATGAGTCAGAGGCAGGCCTGTCAGACTTTCATTATTTTTGCATAAGTTTAACAACAAAGATGTGGGAATGCTTATTGAGAATGGCTGTCTTTTCAGCCACCAAAATGCCCCAAATCTACATGATCTATTAAATACACTGGTGGAAGGGAACTGAGTGTATTTGCTCAAGCATTGTACAACAGTACAATTTGGAAGCACTTGTATTTTACTACTACGAGTAGTTTTGGTACTTTGAGTATATTTTGTGTTTATACTTGCCCGTTTACTTAAAATGTTCAATGCATGACTTTTACTTGTTAGAGTATTTCTCCCACTTTGGTATTCCTACTTTTAAGTAAAAGAGTTGAGTACTTCTTCCACAACAAAGATGTGGGAATGCTTATTGAATGCTAGTTACATAACTCATACACTTTCTTACTATATGTGTAAATAGAGGCATGTAATAGAGTGATGATGATCTTCAAAGCTTGTATGTATAGATGTACTCCCCACTCACCATCCAGGGCCACCACATCAGACAGGGAACTGTCATCAGACATGCTCAGATGATCTGCATTCAGAAAGGGAACATTTGAATTCTCCATCAAACAAACTGTAAAGGTTCATGGGTGCAATGCACAGTTTGGCCTGAAGAGGGCAGCAGTGTCACTCACCTTTGTTTTGTCTTGTTGAGATTGTGACGCATGGTGAGTTGCACTCGCTCTTGATCCTGTGATGTAACACGGCCTCCTGCAGTTCCTTCACTTTCTTTTCCTCCCTCTTGCACTGCTGCAGCCGGCTCTTCTTCTGTGGTTTACTGAGTTTCCCCTCCACCGACAGCTTGCGGGACGCCTCGTAAATCTGCCGCTGAAGAGCCAAATCCGTTTCCAGCGCTTGCAACTCTCCATCCTAAAAGACAATTTCTGACAATTAGTTTAAGCTAAGGAATTGTGGTCCGTTTTGCACTTTTATCTGATTTTCACACAAAAATTGTCGGCTGCCCGTACCTGTTTATCTAGATGGATCAGACCTTCATCCAGCTTGAAGGAAGCTCCAATCCTCCTTCTGACTCGAGGTAGCTCCTCATCAGGCATCAGAGGAAAGTCTGAGGGCAACTTTCCTGTCAGCTCCTGTGAATTCAAAATACATTAAAAAAAACATAAACACAAAATGCAATTATAACAATTTCAATCTTTTACAATGTTTCTAATAATAAATATATTACTAGTCAGACAACAAAATAATGTATTGGTAAGTTTACATGTTATCATCTAGAATTGACTTACAGCCTCTTTGATGCAGAGCTTCCTGAGCTCCAGCAGGCAGAGCTCTAAACGCTCCTCCAGAGACTGATGCTTCAGCTTAAGGGCTCTGGTGTGAGTCAGGTCTTTCACCGGGGACGTTGGGCTGTCTGGACCTGCAGCGGACACACAGAAGATCAGAACTGTATCAGTCATTGAAATTAATATACTATTTACTGTATCTACTGTATATAATGGAGTGCTCTAAAATACTTGCTTTGTTTGCACATGGAGTTCTTAGTACTCTTACTTACAGCAGGTGCTTTATGGTATTTTGTACAACATATTGTTGTGGTAGTATTTCGGCACACACAACATTAATTTTTCTGCTGCCTGCACGGTGTGACATAATGTTGTGTGTCGCCAACCTTGGATGTTTAACTATGTCTGGACTATGTCTGTGTATCTTGTTTTGTTGTGTATGTTCCCCTAAAATGATGTCCCGTATTATTGTCTTTTCTATTGATTATGAAGTCCTAAGCTATAAAAGACATGTGAAAATCGGACTCAGTATTTTTGTATTTTGCATTGATGTTTTTACCAGAGTGCAAGATGATCCCACTGTCAGTGTCACTGATCTCCTCTTTACTCTCGATGGCCGTCATCTCTACTTTCTGCTCGTACATTTTTGGAAAAACCTGTTGAAATAAGAGGATTTCAGATTAGTAAAAGTTAGACTGACCACTTACAAAATGATAGATTCCCCTGTTGTTTCCGGCCACATGGCTTCATTCATGCTCTCTCCTGCTGCTTTACTTAACAAAAGTGAATGACTGGCGAGTGTCCTTTCACACACTTTTCCATGCAGCTCTCCGTCCCCTCCTCCTCCTCCTCCAACTCTTTCTCCCTCCCATGCTCACTCACAAAAGAGGTAGACCCCCGAGGTTGACTCGGCACATGTGCAGGGGTTAATCCGAATCGTGGTGCCATGGTGACGGGGCACGGTGCGGCTGGCTAGGAGAGCGTGTCGCTGTGAGGCGTGTCAGAGGGCGTTTAAAGAGCCCAGGCCCCGAAAAAGAAAGCAGATGGCAGTGGGAATTACCCCACTCATGGACTGCACCTGTTCCCCCCATGCACCCCTCCCTGAGCTCCTATTCAACCAGTGTCCAGAAAACCCTCTGGGGGCTTTGAAGTGGAAGAATGTCTCAATGCTGGGCTTGTCCACGCAGCATCAAATCACAAGGTCCCCGCTGACTCCTGTGCAACACTCCCAGTTTCACAAACACACTTTCATGTTTAAGGGCTGCTCTGTGCCATTGTTGCCCTCTACCAAACATCTGACTGACAATAAACAAAAAAACGAGATGCAGAGGGGAACGACAGAATGAAGAGGACAACAATGGCAACAACAAATTGCAGATAACGGATAGGGATAAGTCGAGACTTCAAAACCCGGCCCGAGGGCTGTGTGTGGCTGCTGCTGCAGTGAAATCACCTACAAGAGAAGTTCATTTTATAAAATTTTTAGGTCAAACAATTCATTCTGGATCTCACATGTCTTCCAAAACCCAAGACTTCTCCTAAAAAAGGCAGGCAGATTAAAGGAGACACGTTATGGGTTCTCACATGATAAAGGATATCATTAGCTATTTGCTTCAATGCAACACATTCATAAACTTGTTAACTTGTGGACCCCTAAAGCTGTCTCTGTGAAAACATCATGTAAAGAGAGCTCATGTGCAAAGTAAATTGTTATTAGTGAGGAAGAAAAGATAGAGAAGATGAGCTTTAAAAAGGCACCACCCACATGAATGAATGTGATGCTAAGGCTGCTGTCTGTAATCCTCAGCTCTTGTCTCATCCTCTGTGTTTGGAGATGGGTATCAGGTCTTTTTCCTGTATAGGGACATGGAAGACACAGCAGCCACCCGTGTGGATGAAAAACTCCTCTGACAGGATATTATTGTGTATCCCATTGGCCTGGCCCATTCACCACAACAACTCATGTGAACTGACGCAGCCGGTAGCACAATGAGGCACAGGGAGCTCGAGCCAGTAAAACAACAGTACAACAAAAGGCCCTGTATCCACCAACCGGCCTCAATAATCTGCTGTGGGCACAATATCTGCTGACAACTCCGCTTTGGTTCTGAGCAGTGTTGTTGGGCCAACATTGAGACAAGGCTGCAGTGAGAGGTGGGGAAAGGAAGAGTACTGAGTTTTTTTTTAACTGTACATGGTCGGGGACAGATGTTCTCTCCGACACACATGGCTCCTTGCTGCAGCCATCTAAAAAAACTAAAAACTTCGACAAGAATCTGTCCCGGTAATCAAAGACAGGCAGGGTAATGTGGGATTTACCCACTTACACCCCATAACTCTCTGAAGACTTTCACAAGAGACTGTGGTCGGAGGTCTAGAATAAGTGAGTGGGTGGGTGGTTGGATGGATGGGTTCGGGTAAAACAGAACATCTAACGAGAGGTTGCAGCATTATTGCCAAGACGTTGATGCCATTTGTCATAGCTTTGATAAAAAAGACCTGGAGTCATCCTGGGAGTTTTGAAATTATTCTCTAAGGGAGAGCCAAAAAACAATACTTTTCTTGATCAAGTGTAACAGGAACAGCAGCCCATTTCCTGACGGGGATAACTGCTGATAGCACAGTCTCCACCCGCCCGGCAACCTTGATTGATGTAGTCATAACATCTTAATTGTGGCACATTTGATCACCACTTAAGGGAACGTGTCGGGGACGGGCGCTGACCATCCCACACCCATCCTCTCGCTGCTCTCCAGACCGTGACAGTGTGGCATCTTAAGGAAGCGGGTGTTTATGGCAAGAGATCATGATGTGGATTCACTGTCTCCCAGACTTCCCCCGCCACCCTTTCCCATGAGCCTTTTGGATCCAGGATCTCCTGGAATGCCGCCACCACCACCGCTGTGCTCATTACCACTGTGGTCGGCCCTGGAATTACCGATGGGGACCAGCCTCGCCGAGTGAAAACAGTTGAGGGATGCCTGAAACCAGACCGGGGCCTTGCTCGAACCCTGTAATTAAGATTCTCCACTGAATGCTGATACTATGGAAGAAACCAAACGACTTTACAGCATGCTTTATTTCAGAGTCTGATGAAAAGCCAAAAATCCATTCAGCAAATGGGTCCACTCTGTACACAATATGGGTTGCTGCTGGAAGAAAAGTGCATCAATGTGGGGGAGCGGCAGCAGAAGAAGAAGTAGAAGAAGAAAAAAAAATAAGTGTTGTATTACAAAGCGCGTCACTGGAGTCAGATCTTTGTCTTTAGAAGCATTGCTGAGTGTGGAAACTCCACAGACTGCAGCAAAATGCAGACAAGGGGCTGTAATAGCATAAAAAAGTTAAGGTTATGGGTAAACTCAACTGTATCGAAGCCTCAAACGTTGTCAGTGTCTTTCCTTTGTCGGTTTAACAATGTGAAGTACTCTTATTGCTCCAGTAGAGACAATGCAGGGGTAATAAGCACCATATCAGCCTGCCCTCAGTCACTGGAGGCCATATGCTGGCCAGACACACCAGCCCTGTCGCGGCAGCCCAACAACAGCGTGAAAACACAGGGCAAGAAGAGATGCCCCATTGTTCACCAAAGGCTGATGGGCTGGTTGGGGGATCATGACACCTTGTCCCTCTGACTCATCATTTCTGTGGCATTTGAATGAACAATGACTGAGGGTCATCTCTGGCCACTGGCAGGATGTGGTTCCTGCTTTTTACCCAACAAGTACCCACTGTTGACACAAGGACTAGGGCACAACAGCACAGAGGTGTTGTCTTTAGCACCCCAGTAGCACCGAACGTCTGTATGAGAAAGTGTTTATTCTGCTGCTGTGGGCACAAAGAACTGCCATCAGTCGGTCGCCCCCTCACAGACACTCAAGTGTTGTTTAACTGTGAAAGCAACCTGTTCATGGTAGAACACAGAGCAAGATTAAACTGCAAAGACCTAACACAGTCTTCCAAACTCGGTTGTTTTGTGTTCATTAATCATGATTCCATAGTGTGATAGTTGCAACACTGTTTTATTTAAACTGTAAATGAATACCTTTTTAAAAATGTTTTAACATAGTATTTTTGCCAGAAGAAGGCTCGAGGTTGATCCATAGGTAACTTAACTTAGTAAAAATGGTAAAAGAAAATATTCAATTACAATTCCTGCAATAACAATTTTACAATAGTAAAATTTGGCTACATAAGTATTATCCATCATATTTTCCCTCACGTTTTACATGTAAAAATTGAAGTAGCCTAGTGTCAAAGAAGACAGTTCCAGAAATTTGAACTAGTTGACTACCTTTTGATGGTAGGTTGAATACAGAACCTGAGTATCGTACTTTAGGCCTACTTTACAACAGTGAAGAAAACTGAATAAATGGCATGTGTAATGACATGATTTAGACATTTTAATATTTTAAAATGTAATTTATTATAGCCCAAATAGCTAACTGCTCTCTGACAGGCATCTGAAGTTGCCGACTCATAACAGCTTCCCTCGTCTTAGACATAGGCTACCTATTTATAGCTTTATACTGCTGGTGGTACTGTAATAATGTTGCTGTCCGATCATTTATCTTTACATCATGTTGTTAACCTACGGAGAGTCTTACCTTGTAGTGTTTAGCTGCTCCTATACAGCATCCTTTCTGAGGCAGAAGGAGTTGACTTTCTCTGGTCTGATGTTTGAGAAGCGCTTGGGACATCTGTTAAGTCTACTCCACTTTGTCGGTTAAGGGGGAAATGCTTCATTGATTCTTTCTAAAGTATTTATTAGGCGATTCATTATTTTTATATATAAATGTTTTATATAATAAGTCTTTCTAAATCTTTATTAAACCCATTTAAATGTATTTATTTTCACTTAAGTAGGATTTTAACCCGCAAATGTTCATTTTGATGCCGGTGATGTCCCCCGCACTCTTTTAAAATGGTTTGGTCCGACGTCCCGACTTTTCAGACACACTCAGCGTATTGACGCAGCACGCGACGCACAGAGGGGGCTTTTAAATTAAAGAAGAGGCACAAAAACAAGAATGGCCGGAGGGAGAGGCAAGTTAGTAAAACCCAGGACAGCTGGCAAGTAAGTGATGGCGGTGAACAACACCACACTCACTCACTTGTTCCTTCCGCCATGATGATGAAAAACAGAGCAATGTGTGATGTTTGGGTCCATATGGGCAACCCATCCATCCATTTCTCAACAATCCAAGAGTAGGCCTACATTAAACACAATTAAAGTCTAAAGTAGAAACAGTCAGATATATATTTGATTAGCATTAAACAGAAACAACATAGCATACCAGTGTATGGAATACTGTGTTAAATCATGCATTTAAAGTAGAGGTAGGCCTAGTCTATGGGCCTTCTACAATATTTTACATTTGCAGGATATAAGAAAGTTTGTAGGCCTATGTATTGTTGTACTAGAAATACCAAAATAAATAAATAAATAAATAGGAAATACTCAAGTAAAGTGAAAATACCTTTAAACTACCTTGTACAATGTAGGCCTATAGTTTCTTTCCAGCACTGTGCTCCACTACATTTCACAGGGAAATGTACTTTTTGCTCCACTGTATCTATTTGACAGACACCATCACTAGTTTCTTTGCTGATTAGGAATTTAAAGATCAATTATCAGCATAAAAATATTATCTGATATCCTAATAGTTATGAGAGTTATCTCCCTGGACAGCTACAATATTAAAATGGTTTGATTAATTGGTTGATTTTATTTGACCATTTGATATAAAATATGAACAGCACTCTCATACATTAAAATACATAAATAGTCAGTGATAACACAAAAAAGCCCAAATGCTTATTTCCATTGTGGTTCTTAACTGTTTGTATCAGTGGCAATAATCCAATAATATAATACAGTCACTATACAAATCTTTGTGTTTTTGATGCTTTAGGTAACAAGTAGACATTTCCTGGTTAAACTTAAGTTAGAAAAAATAATTATTCCTCACGACTGATTATGTGTAGCCCTTTTGGGTTGCATTTGTTAATAATCAAAATATATCTCTGAAATAACACAGCGACTAATTTTATTTGCCTTCGGCCGGTGGTTTTACCCAACTATCCCATGTCTCCAGTGCCTTAACCAGGCCCTTGGGTATTCCTAGCCTATATATCCTGAAAAGCCTCCTCCAGATGGCCTGTGCTTTCTCCTCTGTCCCGTGATGGAATGAAAAGATCAGCTAATTAAACAAAATCCCAAAGCCATGTGAAAGAACCGCGAGAGTCCTCGGGGAGAAGAGCTGCATGCAAATCAATTCCCAGTGCTTTACATTGCGTCCGACAAAACAATACATCCCTGCAAACCATAAAGCCTTTATTTCCACAGTGCACAGACACACTAAAAATACGACAACATAATGACAGAAACATATCAACAAACATGCAAATTTGTAACACTGGGGGATACACTGTATGTATTGACTGGAAACAGATCTGTGCAGAAATGCCTCTGTTAGCAATTGCATAGTGATTTTACAGGAAGTTAAAGAATTAGTGGCCCTTCCACTAAACAAACAATAAAACAGTCTTATGCTCATATAATCCAGGAAGAAGCATGATTAGTCGATTTGAAAAAAGAAATAAAAAACATAAAAAAATATCCATCCTCTGAACAGCAGTAGCTTTCTCTTGACAAATATTGATCCACATAATTCTGAATAAAAAATTACCACATCCACCCCCTCATCAGAAACAGGACTGTGACAAAGTTTTATGGAGACAGTCGTGGACTATGTGTTTCATCTGGTGATTCCTTACACAAATATCTAAATGCAATTTAAAATTCACTAAGAGATGTGCGGTGAGCTGGTGTTTCTGTCATGTTCCTTTGCCAGAGGGTGAACGCAAAGATAGGGCCACTATGGTGAGATGCTGCCTTGGGGCCGACTGGAGCCTCGGGGTCTCACTGCTCAAACGTCTGTGTTCGCCTCAGATTGTCCTTCACACGGACAAACTCTGGGATCTTCTGCTGGTTCTCCTGCCGCCTGATCTCCTCCTGCTCATACTGGGAAAAAGGGACAAACCACTGAATCAGCCTGTCAGTGTCGTCCAGCTCAACCACCATATAGTTAGTCCAGACCAAGAGCAGCTTGCCCCTCACAAATATTCCTCAAGATTTAAAAAGAGAGAGAAAGAGAGAGAGAGAGATCTTGAGGGTATATGGCCATACATTTTGATTTCAGATTTAGAGATGATTAAGGCTGTAATCAACTTTTTTTTTAAAATTACATTGAAACATACAGACAAGATTTCACCACCAAGCAATCAACATAACATTTCATATAAACTTTGTGAAATGGCTCTTAGCTGTCTGTTTTGTGTCTCTGACCTCTTGCAGCTTCTGTTGCCTCTTGCGGAGCTCCGTCTCCAGATCGGAGGGCCGCCGCTGTGCCATCTCCTCCTCCCTGTGCAGCTCCATTCTACGCTGCTCCAACACTCGCTTCAGCTCAGGCTTCTCCTCCAGCACTAGGCCCCTGCACGGTCAGAGTCAGATAGACTCACACATTGCCCTGATCTAATTCAAATGTTGACCACATTAGGACGTTTTTCAGTGTTGTACCGTTTATGGCTGAGCAGCAGCTCCCGGTGCAGGTTCTGGTAGCTGGGCGCCTCCGCTGAGGAGCCATTCAGTTTCCTGGGCTGAACATTGTTGTCAACACTGCAGTCTGCTGTGGACTGACGGGACAAATGCTGGTGGCTCTCTGAAGAATAAAAACATTTTTATAACACTATCTGTTGACTCTCACTTTAAATTCCTCAAATACATTCTTATTCCAAATGAATAAATGGAAAAACAGAAAGATTTTTTTTGTTGAAATGGGGCAAATAGGGGAAGAAGACACTATACCCACTATGCCACGAGCGCCCCCCTAACAGAAAGAATATTGACACATTGTGACACATTGACACTCATTGATTGCTCTAATTTTTTCTTTTTATCTTTTTATATATCTTTTATCCTTTTATATTACTGGAATGTCTTATGCCGGACTGACCTGTAGATTGTATTCTATTATCAACCCTACATATGACTTCTGAAACTGAAACACTAAAGCCACTAAACACTAATTAGTCTCGGGCATTTCTATATATTGTTAAAGTATAGGATTTCAGTAAACAATTAATTTTAACAAATCAATTAAAGGAAAAAACCTGTGAACTGAAATAACGGATCCAGTCTGCTTTCCTTTTGTCTGGTAAGTACTTATAAAAATAATCCCATCAAATCGATCTTTAGCTATCAATCAAATATATAAAAAATATTTTTTTTGCGTTAAAATACCTTTTTTGCGATGTCCATAAACTGGTTTCTGTCATTTCATTTGTGTGACAGAAGAGGAAGAAGAGAAGAAGAGAGGGTTAGGGTAACATTAGTAATTTGTTGTAATTACTTAACAACCACTAACTGAGCCAAACATGTTTATATTGAGGTAACTAAATATAGGTACCAAAACTGCTTTGTCAAAACTTCTTAATTTTAACCTCCATCTGATTGGAGAGAGGTTATAATTAGATACTGTCAGGGCTAAAAGAAACAGTGCCCGCTGTGCTGCTTACGCAGGTGAGCTGTGTTGCCTTGGAGCACAAAGGTGACGTAACGCTCTGTCACATAAACAGTGGAGTATTTGAAAACAAATGCGAGCAATTAAAAAAGAAAGACAGATAAAAACACATAAATGGCCACATTTATCATGACATGACAACGTGGAGTGAAAACTTGGCATGGTGTGACAGATACCTCTGAAATAGAGATACCTCTGTCACACCCAAGCCAAACAACCAGTAGGTAAAGATCATGTTGAACATGTAACAGATGGTGGATGCTGTTGTAAACGGCCGAGCTGCCTTTCTCAGACAAAGTTAAGCCAGATGATAACAGCAGATTTCAATCATAAAGTTCTACTCCTGAGATGCTTGGAGCCTCAACACTGTATTTGTGATTGTGCCTTTTACTGTCCCTGTCACTGACATAAGCCTCCAAATCCTGTCCCTCCTTGGGGCCCCCTGCAGAGAGGCTGAGCTGTGTGATAATGTGACGGGTCTCTGACCTGATGGAAGCTATTGTTACAGTCAGGGCCTGCAGGGCTGGGACCAGTTCGAGCAAAATCACTCCACTAGTCCACCTTATTTCACGACTTCTTGTTCTCTCTAAAACACACGCTCTGAATTATATTATCACTAGCTGACACTAATTTTAACTTCAAAAACATCAACATATCAGATAAAATAGAACTTTTTTTTTTCATCCTGAGTGTAAATATCATGTCAAAAAAACATTGGTTCTAAATAAAACAAATTGATTTGTGAATCAATGGAGCATTTATTTGCAATAACCCGGTATTACAGTATTACTGGAGTATACGATATACACATTTAATAAATCTTGTGTTAGATAGTTTTCATTGTGGAAAAATAAACTTAAAAGACACACAAACTGCACTACTGTCTACTCTGCAACATTATTATAGATTGTCCCAACAACAGCACATAGTTTCTGTCTTTGAAGAAGGTATACAACAAGTCTATTGTGTAATATCTTCAGTTCAAAATATACCATGACAGTAAATTCGCTGAGGCTACACTCACAGTCAACTCAACCACTGACAGATGGCCCCCAGACCCAGCGTTGACCCCTCACTCATCAGACAAGAGTAAACAATCAAACGTGCAGGCACTCACTTTTTTTGCAGCTGACCCCTCCATGGCAGGATGGTGGAGGTCCACTGTCTCCGTCCAGTAACAGTGGTCGGTCTCAGTCCATCGTTAAAATAATCATTCCTCCTCACATAGCCTGCCTGTTGTGTTTCTTTGCTGCAACACAGTCCAACATATTGCTGTTGGGGGATACTCCACTACTCAAAGAGCCACCTAGCAGTCATCAATAGTGGTAGTAGACACTGAAATCTTCAAGATTACCTCACAACCCCCATAAGGCACAAGACGCTAGATTAGTTAATTGCCACAGACGCAAATGCAGCTTAAAACCATCCTGGCATGGCACCACTACCATGCATCTCCACAGAGCCCATTAATACTGAAAGAGAGTCCGACAACAAAAGCGCTATGACAAGCCAACATGCCGTTTGTAGTGTGAAGTAGTTGGATTTTCACTCTTTGGTCATTGTTTCTTATTGCTTATTGAAGGTACAGGAAAGTGGGATTTTGAGCAGTAGGCATACCGCTACAGCCTTAAATATATGGCATAAGCTTCATTTAAGCATTTGTTTGCTTCTTTGTTTTATATTTTATTGGGACAATGCAGTAAAAACAGGAAGTGTTACATATGTCAAATAAATGCAACATAAATGCTGTGACTGCCTTTTAAATTCAATCAAATACATTTACTGAGTGTAAATGAATCCGTTGAATACTGTATTTCTTCAAAATGTTATTTAAGTTACAACTATGCAATAAAACTATTACATGTATGGTAATGGAATTTTGTATGTATAATTTATGTTGTTTCATTCAAGAAATACAAAGATGATAGAAAGCAGCAGGGAAGGACTTTACCGGTGATGTCCACGTGAGGTCGACAAACAACTGTTTACTGTTTGGGGCTTTTAATATCCCATGATTCATTTCGGTTTTTACCTTAAAACCGACCCGGATGTTCTTTTTCTTCATAGTTTGAATGGGTTGTTTGCAGCGTGGATGTGTGAGTGTTTGATGAGAGATTGAGTGAGTGAATGAGCGGCGTTTGTTGTGTGTATGTGTGAAGGTATTTACTTAAAAAAAATCTACACAGTGATCTTATTTGATCTGGTCTGAGTTTGGCTCTACTCAGATCGGAGATGATATGAAAAGCGCTCTCGAGCCTCCGTGGCTATGAGAAGTTGGCACGAGTTTAACCTCCAGGGCCTCCACGCCTTTGTGTTGTGGATCAGAGGTGATGAATTTGATCAGATATACAAGTTCTGAGTGAGTTTGGGTTCACCCCGAGCCTCACAATGGACAATGAGTAAAGAAGCGATTCTGATCTGACCACAACCAACGAGTAGCAACGAGCCCTGGGCGGATATTTGACCGATTTAAACTGCGAAACAACGCTGGCTGTTTATTTGTTTGAAAAACAAGATGTCTTCCTTCTGTTGGCAGTTAAGTCGCTTTAAATAGCGGATAGTTACTTTACAGTTGGAAGTCAAGTATGTACTCCCAACCAAGACTATTCGTCGTAAACGTATTGCAGCTATCGAGTGGAAGTCAAAAACACATGTAATTAGGCTACCTAGCCTAGGCTACATTACACGATTCACGGTGATTAAAGTTGGCCTACTGTCGACATTGTAGCGTCACCATCATCTTCGTTGGTTATCCAGACTAGAAGCAGCTACGGACTTATTGCTGCCTTTAACATCATGCTATGGGGTTGCTGTCCTTTATTTGTCCATGGTTGTGGTTCAGTGCTAGCTCCAGTTTGAAAGGATAGGTTCATATTTCTTCCCAAGTCTTACACAACTTGAGACTACTATCACACTACAGTTTGTGTGGACATGCCCTTTGAGCAATTTCCATGTAGGCCTTAGTTTCAAAATCCTTTGTCGTTTGCTGTGCACTACATCTAGGCTGCAAGATCCGTCGAAGAACACAAAAGTGAAAATAATCGAGTGCAAAGACTATAAAATGTATATATCTAAAATGGAATGCAAAAATGAAATACTTTAAATAGAAATATCTTTAATATTAACAGATGTAGGACTATTTGTTACATGGGTCTAAAATATATGTAAAAAACAGACAGGGAAGTGCTTTGGAGTTGAAGTAAGAGATTGAGGTGCTGCCTTTTACATGTAAAAATACACAATTCAGTCAAAGCAAATTTTGCAATCTGACAAACAGGAGGAAATGGTATAGTGGCCAGTAGGACCATGTTTTTAGAGATTTTTGAACCTATCCTTTCTCATGTATCCATCACAGGGTTCGACATAACGTATAGCCCGATGGCCCGGGGCCAGTAAAATCATATGCAGGGCAAGTTGATTGGCCAGTCACTGTCCCGCCCGGGCCAGTGACTGGCCAATCACAGTTCAGTATATTTTTGTAGACTACATCATGGTTCATTGAAATGCGCGTTGAGAGTCGGAATGAAAGCAGTGTTTATTTAAGACTCAATATAATAAACCTAATATAAAATATATTTTTTAATGAAAGGCCAGTGGACAACCGATGCGTGGGCGTTTTGACAGGCTGAGCAACAAGCGGGTGCACTCTCGCTCCGTTGGCAGAGCTGCCTACCGTCCGCCTGCGAGTCGACAAATCAGTCGACTTGCTTTGCCCCCTTTCTTCCCACAGCAGAGGTGTGCAGAAAATGATAACTGCGCTTTTCCTTTATCTGCCGCCGTAATGTTACAATATTTGCATCCAAGCTCCAATGGTAATACAAATGAGAGGCGTTATTTAAACGCTGTGAATGCGTCTCCGGTGATTGTGTCGGTTGTAGACAGAAACGAACGGAGGGACTCCGCTCACTGTACAGTTCCTATAGTCGCGCAGTTTGGCACTGTGTTTCCAGGCTCGAGACATTCAATCAGATCGCGGAAGTCTTTCCCATTGAAATCGCTAACGGGGAGAATATCCCCGGTTATTATTTTAGCCACAAACCACAGTTCATCTGCGCAGCGGCTCA
Source organism: Ammodytes marinus (assembly GCF_949987685.1). Lineage (NCBI taxonomy): Eukaryota > Metazoa > Chordata > Actinopteri > Uranoscopiformes > Ammodytidae > Ammodytes > Ammodytes marinus. Next base: position 11,205,640 of record NC_137211.1, on the reverse strand, counting down.
CTCGCTGCCGAGATCACACGGTGAAACGCTGCTGTGATCGGACGAAGGCATTGTGTGTTTCTAAGGTGATTTAACGTCATAGTCTTAGACGAGCGTTTAACTTATGCTGCATATTTTGCACTGCATTGTTTTTTATCAATAGTTTGAAAAAATGGTCCCACACCGGACTCTTATGTGAAGCTGCCACTTCATGGAGAAGTGACACTCCTGCAGCGCGCTCACGACCAGACGTGAACTCACATACACGGTGAAATCTCCCATTTAAAAAAACGGCATAACCCACTGATTTTCGGATTTCTATTCTATTTTTAAAGTCAACTTGAGCGCAAGTGGAAAACCGGTCATTCGGTCGACACATTCACATCCCTAATGCATATAGAGAAAGTAATAAAAACAGCCTACCACACCACAAAGAATGATCAGACCTTCATATCTTATTTTTTTTTTTACGTTTGAACATGACTTCTGCAGGTGAACTATTCATTAAACTGCCCAAATTCAAGAATACAAACAACCATCAAACTACTGGACTTTAAAATACTGGCCGACTCTTTCAACATACTTTCAGTTGTAGGCTTCTAATTCAATATGTTTGCCTGGTTTTTATATTATGTGTATGAGCAATATCAACATTTCATATAATTAACTATAAGAAAAATAACCAAATCTAAAGGGAATATATATACTGTTACAGTATAGATATTCCCTTTAGATCTGGTTATCTTTCTTTATTTTTCTAATACAGGTATTATAATTATTGACACTAAATTATGAAGAAAAAAAAAGTGTGTGCAGGGCCAGTGAAAATATACAAGGGGCCAGTAAAACTCGGATCCACTGGCCCGGCGGGCCAGTAGGAAAAAAAAGTTATGTTGAACCCTGCCATCAGCACAGTTCATCAATATTCACCTTTCTCCCTCTTTTATTCTTTAAATGAGTGCATCAGTGTATGCTAAGTTGTCAGCATATCAGCTGGTGTATTGTATACTTACCAATACTTACACATAAATAAGACTAGATCCTAATTCTGCCTTAATAGAACACCCTGCAATAAAACCTTCCCTAGTTAGGGTTATCATGTTGTGTGAATTATTGAGGTATTGAGCTGTAGGCTACTTACTATTTTGTCCATTCCATTTATAGCAATTTGTGGAAAAAAAATGAAACCCTTCAATATAAAATAAATACATTACAACAGTAGCCTACCACTTTGGACATTTCTATTGTATCCCTTTCTATTATTATTTTTTGTATGGATAAATCAGATAAACAAAAAATATATGACAAAGTCTCGCGATAATAAACGTTAGATTTTACGATGACGTAGTTCTTTGTGTATACACGTGACCGCTGTTGTCCAACCAGCTTTCAGGTAACCACTCATGGAAGCGCGCGACTGCGATCCATGGACCTGAGGAAGTAGTGTGCCTGTAGTTTCTTCTTTGTAACTAACCGTTCTTATCCACCATGGCTGACCCCAGTAAAAAACGGCGAATTAGTAACATTAACAGCAGCTCACAAACTGCTGTTAGCAGCACAGCGAACACAGGCGGTCCGTCCGAGGGAAACGGAGGAGAAGATCGATTTGTGGAGGGCTCCATACTTCGCCTCACCATGAAAAACTTCCTGTAAGTTAGAGCCTGGGCTGTCAGTCAAAAACACTGAACAGCAAAATGAAGCTAGCACCACTTGATAAACTGGTAGACGTAGCATTTTCGCGGTACCTGTCGCTGTATCGGGATGCTTTGACCTATATACATATAAACAATTACCCACTGATCAAGTCCAAATCAGACAAAGTGCAACCAGATGAGCTGGGTCTTGATGTTTGAAGGGTTTTCTGTCTGGTAAACGATACATTTGCCTGAAAATGAAAGTCTTAATAATATAGCCACACACATTAAATATGGTATTTGCTGTACATAATTATACTCCTGATTTCTGAAGATCAATGTTTTGATAAACGAAGGTATAGTAATCTAAAGACGCTTGTGCAATTGGTATTTTTTAAGGCAGTGTGGCAAACCTCTGTAAGAAAACCCTTACTTAATATGTACCATGTACTCTGACAGGACCTATGACTACTCTGTGGTGCATCCTGGACCAAATCTGAACATGATCGTCGGAGCCAATGGAACTGGCAAGTCTAGCATTGTGTGTGCCATCTGTCTGGGTCTGGCTGGCAAGACCGCTATACTGGGCAGAGGCGACAAGGTAATCAGCAGAGTAAAGCAATAACTGCTAGATGCACACTGAACTTCTTCAGGCTTCTTGAACGATAGGTTTTCAGTGGATAGCAAAAGCATTATTAAGGTGCTATGTCATAATGTCTTTCATTTTCCACATTTTCCTTAATCATGAACATGATTTCTTTCTGTCATTCTGCAGGTTGGGACCTATGTCAAACGCGGATGCGCCAAAGGATCTGTTGAGATTGAACTGTAAGCTATGTGCAAGACTTTCAGATACTCACTGTTAATTTTACCTATAAGCTATTAAATAAGTCAAATAGATTTTTGTTTTGAACATTTAGAAATTCTTTATGAATCATGAAATAGTAATGTTGTTACCATAACTCAGCGTTTAAAAAATAAGACTAATTAAAAAGTATATGTATATCATTTTGCCAGAAAGCGTCATCTGCCATTTAATAATTATATGCATAATTATAACATTCTGTCAATATTTCCTAGATGTATCTGATCTGAATGAAATGATGCACTTACAGGTACAAGACAAGTGGTAATTTAGTGATTAACAGAGAAATCCATGTTGAGAACAATCAGTCACTGTGGATGCTGAATGGAAGACACTGCAACCAGAAAACAGTTGAAGAGGAGGTCAAGACTCTGCGTATCCAAGTCAGCAACCTCTGCCAGTTTCTGCCTCAGGTGTGTTTTTGCTAGAAGGCTGCACAGAGGCAGTGAATTAGAAAAATAGCTTTTGAGATTGAATTAGTGCTTTCACATTGCACTGCACAGTGCAGTCATCATTTGTTTTAATAGTTTATTACTTACCTGGTTTGTTATCATCATTTTATTGATACCAATCCTTTCTTTAGAGCCCTAATTCCAACGTCTCTTAATAACACCTACCTCACTGCTCCTCTTTTCTTTATGATGTGGTTGGGTTGTTGCTGCAGGAAAAAGTGGGAGAGTTTGCCAAGATGTCCAAAATTGAGTTGTTGGAGGCAACGGAGAAGTCAGTGGGACCACCAGAGATGTACGAATACCACTGTGAGCTCAAAAACTTCCGCAACAGAGAACGAGAACTCGAGGTAAACCTAAGGCTCATATGGAGCAGGACTTGTGCAAGTTGAGTTTCTCATTTAGATATGATATACTTTTTTTTTTAATAAGTGCATTGCAGAGCTCAGGCTCTTCTAGGGTTTTCAGTGTTGTCTGTGGTTTGTTTCTCTTTAGAACGTTGTAAAGGAGAAGGTCAGCTTTTTGGAGAAGGCCAAGCAGAGGAATGAGAGAAATAAACTTGATGTTAACCGTTATTATGAAAAGAAGAGGCATCTGGACGTGATTGAGTTGCTTGAGAAGAAGAAACCATGGGTGGTGAGTTTTGAGGAGACAAATAAACACATTATGCATTTAGAATAAAACTTAATTATTTTGTCCGTGTTCGCTGACTCTTTTGTTCTGTTACCAGGAGTATGAGACCACCCGTAAGCACCTTGAAGTTGTGAAGAAGGAGCGAGAGGAGGCCAAAAAACAGCTCTCTGCCCTAAAGCAGGCCCAGGCGCCCATGCTGAGGAAGATCCAGCTGATTGACAACCAGCTGAAGCCCACAGAGACAAAAATAAAGGCTAAGGTGAAAAAGCAAATGTTATTACACCCTTATAGGTTCACCGTACGACAGTCTGAAAGAAAAATATTTGTAGAAAAACTTAAATGACATTTGTTGACTTTCAGCTGTTTAGATTATTCAAGTTTATTATAAAACTTTTGTAAGTCAGTTTAATGTTCAATTGAATTGTCATTCAAACTGAAATGTTAAATATTTTAAGCATGATTTTCTCAGGTACATTGTATACCAGGTTATAGTCTTTAATATACTATAAGCTTTTTTCTTATTCTTTCTCCAGACTCTCGCCATCAAAGAAGCCTCCCTTAAGTGCAAACAGAAACAAGATCAGATGGATAAAAAACAGAAAGAGGTGAGACTTTTATTTTCACTCATAAAAAACCTACAGCTCTTGAAGCTGATAGCTTGTGATCTTTCTTGTTCTTTTCATCCGCTATAACAACCCATCTGGTAGACTTGACAACATGCTTATTGCTTTGATCTAAGAAAAAAATCTATATTTTCTCAATGTAATAAAAACAAAAAAACTAAAGAGGTAAAAATCTGCAGTCAAAGTAGATTTGTTGTTGATAGTTTTGAGCAGAGGATTACTATTTCTGAACAGAACATTAAAGCCACCACGAGTAACATGGTCCGTTGGTCGCAAAGCTGTTTTCTAGCTCGTGCCAGGCGTGCGAGTGTGAAATGAGAAGGGTGCAATATAGTGCATGTCCGTGTGTTGAAAGTGTGAGGGCACGGACTCTTTTCGGCTCCGTGAGAGTGGTTTTGACACTGCATCAACTAATGCCAGTCAGTACCACACACACCTGATTGCAATGAGTTGATGCAGCAGTGTCACCCAACTACTCTCTCACGGAGCTGAAAGATTACGTGTCCTCACAGAAAGCGAATGAACGAGAGACGGCAGTTAGTATGGATCACGATGAGGTAATGTGTTTGTTTTGTTGTTGTAAATAATGACTATTTCAGATAATGGTTATCTGATGATGGTGAAGCAAAGCAAACTTTGTGTTAGTACCAACCGCTCATTAATTTAGGAGTAAACACTGCAGTCTAGTTTGCTCCCGTGAAATTGTTTAGACGTTGCTTGGCAATGCCCTCGTCCCGCCCGTAGCCTATATCATTCTCCCTTTTAGCTTTTCTTCATTGCATTCTCTTTTTTTTCTTTGATGATTCAGCCCCGTTATCAGTCATTATGACGACAAATAACTGTCTCAAACAAGGCTCCCGCTCCCCTTCCCTCACCTGGAGGGATAGGCTTCGTTGCTGCGCCACACTGAAATCTGCGACCAATATGGATATGTGACCATAGAGCCTGAACGAGCGAACCGAAAATCGGACTGCGTGTACGACCAGACCAAAAGCAGTAATAAAAACTATATAAAAACGTCTTTCTTTGCACTGATGGTCTCGTTTACTGTTAAAGCCACTACGAGTAACATGGCACGTTGGCGTCCCCTTTGGACAAAAGCGGTAGTATTTTTACGACGCCAGCTGTCGTGAAGCTGTTTTCTAGCTCGTGCCGGGCGTGTGAGATTCAAATGATCAGGGACAGGAAGCAATATAGTGCATGTCCGTGTGTTGAAAGTGTGAGGGCACCGGACTCTTTTCGGCTTCGTGAGAGTGGTTAGTGACACAGCATCAACTAATGCCAGTCAGTGCTACACACACCTGATTGCAATGAGTTGATGCAGTGTCACCTCTCACGGAGCAGAAAGATTACGTGTCTTCACAGAAAGCGAATGAACGAGAGACGGCATTTAGTATGGATCACGATGAGGTAATGTGTTTATGTTGTTGTAAATAATGACTATTTCAGATGAATAATGGTCATCTGAGGATGCTGGTGAGGCAAAGTAAACTTTGTTTTAGTAGGCTACCGCTCATTCATTTAGGAGTCTAGTTCGCTCCCGTGAAATTGTGTATACGTTGCTTGGCAACGCCCTCCCGCCCGCCTATCTCTCCCTTTTAGCTTTTCTTCATTGCATTTTCTTTTTTTTCTTTGATGGTTCAGCCCCGTTATCAGTCATTATGACGACAAACAACTGTCTCAAACAAGGCTCCCGCTCCCCTTCCCTCACCTGGAGGGATAGGCTTCTCAAATCGCGTTGTTGCGCCACACTGAAATCTGCGACCAATACGGATATGTGACCATAGAGCATGCACGCGGGAACCGAAAATCGGACTGGGTGTGCGACCAGACCAAATGCAGTAATAAAAACTATATAAAAACGTCTTTCTTTGCACTGATGGTCTCGTTGGCTGTTAAAGGTAATTTATGATTATGTGAGGAAACATGAGGCTGTTTAAAAGATATTTAAATGTTACTCGTAGCTGCTTTAAAGGTTGAAATCAAATTGGTTCAAATAATGTGAGGCATACAATACATTACAATACAATACAATACAGTAATTGCACTTCTATCTTTCAACACTCGAGAATGGTCTCCTTTAATATTAATCATGGTTCATTTTACACTTATGTCACTCTTCACATGTGTTTTATGGCTTTACACAATTGATTATTTTTTGACAATGATTTTAACAAAAAATAAAGAAGGATTACAAAAATTTCCATTTCAATTATATAATCAGTATTTTTCATATTTATGATGCAGTCCTACTTCTTATAGTTTATGTTTCTGACTGTTCCTCTTGATTGTTCCTTTATCACAGAGTAAAGCAAACTTCATCATAATAAATAATAGCTCTCCCCGTTCTTCTCTACAGGTTGAAGATATAAAACAAACGCTGAAACTGAAGCAGATGGAAGAGGAAGACCACCAGAAGCGAATCAGCAACACCAAACGGACCATTGAGGACTTGAAGGCGGAACTTGCCAAAGTTGGCGACCAACCAGATGTGACACCGCGGATCAATGTGGTTAATGTGGAGCTGAGGCGCATCCAGGTGGACAGAGCCAAGATCGAAGGAGAGAAGGCCGACCTACGCAGGGAGAGGGACAACCTTCATGCAGAGTCCAAGAGTAAGTTTCTCAAACTTTACTGTCCTTTGAGTCAGATTACATAATTACAGATTACAATTTTTTTTTAAATTTATTTGCCAGTGTTGGAGAAAAAGCTCAATGACATGAACAACATGATGAACGCCAAAGAGGAGAAGCTGCGAGGACGCCACAGGGACACGCACACTGCCCTCCAGTGGCTCAGAAAGAATAAACAACTCTTTAGGGGGAATGTCCATGAGCCCATGATGCTGGTGGTGAGTCCATGTTAACCGTGTGGATAATACTTTACTTTATCCCCATGAAGTATTTAATATATAGTTTATGTATAAACAGATAATGACCGTTAGAAATATGTTAAATATGTTCTCATAGGAAAAGTTACATTCATTACAGATACTGTACCTGTACAGTACAAATGTCAGAATTGTGAAGAACTATATAACGTGTTTTGTATATAAACCATGAGTTTAATGTTTGTATGGTGCTTAAAAATGCTAAATGGGGGTTGTTAAAATATAGTACTACCACAATGGGTTCATATCCTATACTTTTGGTATCAGATGCATAGCCCGCATGCTAACCCTCCCTTTCCTCAATCCTCAGATCAATGTTAAAGATCACCGCTTTGCTAAGTACGTGGAGAACCACATCTCGTTCCAAGATCTGCGGGCGTTTGTTTTCCAGAGGAAAGAGGACATGGAGACGTTCATGACTGAGGTCAGGGTGCTCTAGATTAGGACTGTCATGTGGACTCTGGTGCAATGTATTGTATGTATGTGAATTTGAGTTTACGTCAGAAAAAAACATTACTTTTACTTAGTTAATCTGTTCTCACCCCTCAGGTCCGTGACACGATGAATTTGAAGGTAAACTCCATTTCTGCTCCAGAATCGTCGTGTGCTAAGCGTGCGCCATCCCGAAACATTGAGTCCCTGAGGTGAGAGAAAATTAATTTAGCTTGAGGCTTAAAAGCCAAAGTAAATTGTATTTATTTCAGTGCATCTATTTATGTGCAATTGTGTTTTTACCTGTGACCATTACTTTATTTATAAATGTGGTTCCTTTTTCATCTGTAGGCACTTCGGGTTCTTCACCTACCTGCGTGAGATGTTTGACGCCCCCGATGAGGTGATGAGTTACCTCTGTCACCAGTACAGGGTGCATGACGTCCCCGTAGGCAGTGATCAAACTAAAGCCATGATTAAAACGGTACGTTCCTCTTCGTACATCACTAAGGATCTCTGAACACAACCACAAGTTTTTAGAGAAGTGAATGTAATTTAAATATTCAACTCCTTCACCAAAATCATATGGACATCAACAGTATTTGTGAAGGTTGGAACAAGATGATGTCAGTGAGGTCTGAAAATGGTAACCACCCTAAAATAATAATGAAATCGTCTGTTTAAATGGTTCATTTCGAGCTAGTGCATTTCAGAGATGTCAGTGAGGTGCTTTCTTCAATATAATGTCAAAGAAGTTAGTAAGTGAATTGGCTTGTGTAAAATGATTTATGCATTTTAAAACTATCTGATTTATGTATGTATATTCTTTCTCACAGGTGATTGAGGAGCCCTACCTCAAGGTGTTGTACACAACCGAGGAGAGGTACACATTGAAGAGGTCATTTTACTCCAACAAGATCAGCACCAGTAACTCGGCAGTGCACCCATCCCAGTACCTCACCATCACCGTGGACGCTGAAGAGAAACGGCAGCTGGAGCAGCAGATGAAGGTAACAGAGAGACCCGGGCATAAACCCTTTTCTCTACCACTGACATTGTATAAATCTATTATCTGGTACTCTTCTAAATATACATTTCCATTGAGACATCGCTATTGTGTTCAACTGAGGCGAGAGCCTAACCTAACTCCCCCACTGTGATCAGACCTGTGAGTCCAAGTTACGTGAGATTGATGAGCGGATGAAAGCCCTGCAGAAGGAAGCCGCCGCACTGGATCGCCGTGACAATGAATTGTTGGCAGAGAAGAAGCAGCTTTCTGAGCTAAAGGGCAAGAAAAGACAACTGGAGCAGAAAATCAGTACCAAACAGGACAGGTAAGTGTGTCACAGCATAAGCACAGAGTTTAAAGTATTGCCTTTGTCTGTCTCTCACTATGTTGACATATTGGTTTGTAAATTGTCGTGTTAGTTTGGTTAATGGTGTAACTCCCTCTTTCCATATGTTCAGTCTGAAGCAGATGGAGCATAATGTTATTGACCTGAAGAAGATTGAAGAGGAGACTGAAAAGAAAATTGCAGCCGTCAATTCCCAGAAGAAGTCCATAGTCATAGCGTTCATGGACCAAATGAAGGTATGAATAAATGAACTAAGAACCTGTGTAACCGCTTTGCATTTCACAGCGGTGGTAGGAGGACATTTACAGTTTTGAAATCATCCAATGACCTGTTGTTTCTGAGTTCTGTTAATTACTGCACTTTAACATTGGGACTTTTCCTGGTCTCTGCATTTACTTGCCTTTTGTGTTTTTTATGCTTTTTCTGTCCTTAATTCACAGGAACTCTACCTTGTAGCAAACATTATGTCAAACTTTATTGTTTGATTAATTAAACTGTGATGAAGAGCATTTAAATTTGCAGTAAAAGTCTTCCTATTTTCTCTCTCCATCTGCAGCTGAGAGCCAAGCTGACAAGAGAGAAGGTGTACCTGGCTTTGGAGACGGTTGGGCTGATGGCCGAGAAGAACAAGCTGGAGAATGATTGTAGAGAAGGCTCCTCTGAACTCAAGACCACAGAAGTAAGTGTTTCACACACACACCTCTTTATAAGCTTCTGCCCTGCTGGAGTAAAGATATGAATTATTATCTTTGTGTGCATGCTAACCGTCCATGTGTTCTTGCAGCACAAATGTAGCACTCTGGAGCACAGGAAGGTCCAGCTGACCGAACAATGTAAAGGCCTGTTAAAGAGAGCCAAGACCATCTGCAGGATGCGAGCTGACGAGTCATTACCCGAAGACCTGCGTAACGTTAGTGTTTATCAGAGATACTACTCTATTGCTGAGTGAAGCGAGACCTTTTCATTATTTTTCCATGGAATATTAATCCTAGGCATGTGGTCCAGTCTCGACTGTGGAAGTATTTTGAACACTACATTATTAATAATATTAGATTATTAAATATTCGTTGTTCTTGTTTTTTGTTAATGTAGGCATTCAGCCAGCTGACACCTGACACGCTGGACGAGATCGATGCCATGCTGAACGAGGAGCGGTCCAGAGCGGAGTGCTTCACCGGCCTCAGTGAAAGTGTAGGAGCCCGGGGCAATTCACTTGTTTTTACTTTGTTGTGTTTATTTATTTATTTAATTACATAATTATTACTCAGGGATCCGAGTATCCGTAGAAATGACATACATTTTGAGCCTACCTTCTTTAGCTCCAAATCCATCTGTTTTGGCCTGGAAACATTAGAAAGCCGTTAGAAAAAGTATTATTTTGGATCTGTGGAGGGAATTGTAATCAAGCAATTTCATGATCAAAGCCTTTTGATTGTTTTCATGTTTTCATGTATTCATAGCAATTTGTTTAATGTTGGTTCGCTTACTTTCTGCGGACAGAAATTGTGATTTAAGAATACAGCCTGCTAATGTTTGTCATGTTACCGTTCTGCTTTGAAGGTTGTCCACGAGTACAACAGGAGAGAGCAGGAGATCCAACATCTGGATAAAGAGCTTGAAGATCAGAACAAAGCCCTGACTGACTACCGACAGAACATATCAGAGGTTCGTTTAGATAGGAAATATGGTTCAGTCTGTGGTTTCTGACATATTTTTAATAATGGATATAATTAATATGTGATTCCTGTGTGTGTGTTTGTGTGTGTGTTTTGTGCCTCTCTCAGGCTAAGGAGCGCTGGTTGAACCCGCTGAAGCAGCTGGTAGAACAGATTAATGGAAAGTTCAGTGATTTCTTCCGCTCCATGCAGTGTGCAGGAGAGGTTGATCTGCACTCAGAGAACGAGGTACCTGCCGACACACACACACACACACACACACACACACACACACACACACACACACACACACACACACACACACACACACACACACACACACACACACACACACTTAAACATCACAGGGTTAATGGGTGATTTCAGGTGTTGTTTATGTAATCCTGTCAAGCTCTATAAAATCGTACGGCCATTTTATTTATTTATTCTGGTTCGGGATTAAGAATTTAAAATCTTCTCCACTTAAGCAACTTCTGTCTTTTCATTGCAGGAGGAGTATGACAAGTATGGGATCCGAATTCGGGTGAAGTTTCACAGCAACACTCAGCTCCACGAGCTCACGGTCCACCATCAGAGTGGAGGCGAGCGCAGTGTTTCCACCATGCTCTACCTCATGGCCCTGCAGGAGCTCAACCGCTGTCCATTCAGAGTGGTGGACGAGATCAATCAGGTGGTGTTCTCACTCACGCTTTTATTTGATCAGAATATGAAAACAGAAATGTTTTGGTGAATGACAGATTTAGCATGTTTTTCAATGATTTAACTAAGTGAGCGTTTTTCTTCACTAATGTTACTTGTTCGCAAAGCAACATTAACATAGACAGATATGACGGGAACCGAGTTGAAATGCTCCTATTGTCTTCAATGTTTCTACAAGAGTTTAATATAATTTACTTGCAGGACAAGTTGTCACATGTTTACTAATATGGAAGTAACTGAGACTATTTCTGTATTTTGCGAAGGGAATGGATCCTGTAAATGAGAGAAGAGTCTTTGACATTGTGGTCCGCACGGCCTGCAAAGAGACAACCTCCCAGTACTTTTTCATAACGCCTAAAGTAAGTCTTTGTCAAATTTATTAAGTTATTGTTTTAAAGGGATTTTTTTTTCAAATCCGTTGCTGCAAGTTTAAAATGTTTGGAGTGAAACTGTATTTCTGCTGTATTATGTTGGTGCAGCCATGAGAGCCTACACTCTGTTGTCCTGAACTTCTGTTCTTGCCGTGTTTGTCGACAGCTTCTGCAGAATCTTCAGTACGCCGAGGAGATGACTGTTCTTTGTGTCCATAATGGCGCCTACATGCTTCCCCCCAACCAATGGGACGATAAGGCTTTCGTCAGACGCTGTCTCCGCCGATCAGCCAGGACTTGAATCAACCGGGTCGACCTGTGTAACCTATATTCATAGATCATTGTGTTAAGGCATTTGTTAAAGTTGTTATATTCATGCAGCAACATGTTGACTGCCTAACACATACGTTTTTTTTGTGTTACCTAACATACATTTTTTTTTGTGCTACCTACTACATAGGTTTTTTTTGTTGTGCTACCTAACACATACCTTTTTTTGTGCTACCTACGACATAGGTAGCACAACAAAAAAACTTATGTGGTAGGTTACACAAAAGAAAAAACCTATGTAGTAGGTAACACATATCTATGTAGTAGGTACTACCATTTTGTGCACCTTATTGTAAAGTGTTACCACTGTTTCATAACACATGTTCAACTGTTAACTCTTTTCCATAACAGCTCAAGTGCCGATGTTTATACTGCGAATTTGAATAAAATAAAATGGTTGTGTTAGATTGCGTGTTATTCATTGCTTGAACAGTTAAGTCTGACTGCATTGCAGTATATTAAACGGTAATGATATTTTCTAGAAATTGTTGTTCTAGAAAATGTTATTTTGACAAAACACTGTTAAAAAATATCTCTGTTGTTCGGTGTAGCCCCCGAAGACGCCTCTCTTAATAAAAGGAAAGTCAACATGTTGGCCTTCTGTTCGCTTCTAGCTAGGAGGCTGATACTGTTTAAATGGAAAGACCCTATTCCACCGACACATAGTCATTGGATCAGGGAGGTCATGTGTCATCTAAAATTGGAGAAAATCAGATATACAGTTAGAGGGTCTACTGAGACATTTTATAATATTTGGCAGCCTTTTTTTACTTTTGTTGAGGGATTGGAAGCTGACAATATGACAATGTAAACAATTTAATTTGTATAATTTCTATTTACTTTATTAAATTTTTTTTGTATTTTTCTTTACGGATGTCTGGTTATGTAATATTTGTATGCATATGTCTGGTATCTGGGGGGGAGGGGTTGTTTGAGTTTGTTTCTCTGTAAGATGTTAAAACCAAAAAAAAAAACAGATGATCATGAATCAGCTGGTTTAGTTCCCCTGCACACTTTTTTCTTTGGTGTTGAGTTTTCCATTATGAAATTACGCTCACTTTTCAAAATGCAAAGACATCCTTCTTTCACCATTTGCTTTCTGTGAATCACCTGAATGTTTTTGTATATGTCATTTGGAAAAAGCAATAAAAAAAATGCAGTGTAAGACATTTATTCACAGAGCTCCGATGTAAGTGGCAGGAAGAGTCAGTAGTAGGGAAGCTTCATGTTGACTTAAAGCTGCCGTCATTCTCTCTGCCGTGGCCTTTGTTTGAAAATGCCTGTGGAGAAATGGGGAGAAAGGGCATTGTATTGATATTTGGGAAACACCTTGCTCCACACAAACACACGGCCAGATTCTCCCCAGAAACAATGGGTTTATGTTGGAGTCAGGTTCCACCAGTCTGGGGTTTAAGTCAGAAGTATTAGGTTTGTTAATATTAGTTTACCTGTGCTTCACTTGATGCTGTAAATGGAGCAACGCTGTGGATCAACCCAGACTCTGATGTCGTTCTGGCGTTCCTTTTCCAACATGTCCAGCCTTAAGTTTTCCTGTGCCCTGCAAAATAACACGAAAAAATGGTAAATCAACCCAGTTTAACTTGACTCCTGAAAATTCTACAGCCATGCACAGTGAAGTTGTACTGCCAAGCATTGGACCTAAAAATGACAAAAACCCACCCTTTGTGCTCGGAGACGGTCTCCTTCTGGTATAAAACCTCTGTCTTTTTCCAGAAGTAGTCCCTGTGGTGATCGTAGACAGACTTTAGTTGGAAGTCAAGACTGTCCTTAGGAGCCTGTGGTAAAAAAAAAAGGGGGGTGCATTCAAAGTGCTGTTTGCCTATAAATATTGTTATTGTTTCATAAGTGAAGGTCAGACTTGTGCCCTGGTCCCCCGTAGAGTTACCCGCCGCTCATGATGCATAACACTCCTCCGGGTGCTGGCAACAGTGGCTGTATCATTGAGGCGACTCCAGGGCTCCTCCCTTTGGGCGATGTGAGCCGGAATATCAAACGTTCTTCTCTGCACAATGGAAAAAGAGAAATAATGAATTTGGATATCTCTTTGATTTTTCAACAGGAGGATTCGCACATCCAACAAACCTGGATACAGATGCGTTGGATGAAAATGCACTACTGAAAAAAGGAAAACCCTCACTCTGCAATTTATTTTATTTTATGAAGGCCTAGATGATTTGGATTGTCTTGCAGTGTAATGGTCCTCAATAATAATAATAATAATAATAATAATAATAATAATAATAATAATTTATAATAATATAAAACAAATGTGTGGAAGTGTTGGTGACTGGATTGGGGTAAAATAGGGTTTTGTTCAGTTTAAGAGTTACAATGATAGAACAATTGTTTTTCCTTAGATTATGGTGTGTTGCAGAAAACTTAGGCCTACAAACTTTGTAGCCTCCTTAACATTAACTATGGAACATGTCTCGGTCTCTCGAGGATAAATAAAAGTTAAATGAAATGAAAATTTCCTGTAGGCCTATTAAACCACGGACTATCATTCTAAAAAAAAATATAGCAGGGAGGTATAATCATTTAGCCTCAGAGTCAGATGTGTTTTATAAAATGAAGCCCATCACGAGATGTAGGCTAGTTCAACTTTTAGCCTATGTTATGATGACTAACAGTCAATATTCTTACAACAGTTATTAACTTCATCAGTAGAAGAGCCCACCTGCTGCGGCCTGGAGCCGCTGAGAGTGAAGCCGTTTTCAAACTTATTTGAGGAGAAAGGATTCCGGCCGGACATGTTGGATGACACCACGGGGCTCTGCAAAATAAAAAGTAAAAAAATCTATAGGTCCAAAAACATGTTGTTACTTGTTTTCTAGGAACTCTGGTGGAATGTTTACCACCCGGTTTCTAAGCAACCGCCTACTTCCGGTTAAACCTTTCAAAGGACAAACGGCCCGCAATGGCCCCATACCATAGATAAAATATATATGTCTATGGCCCCATACCATGCATGGGCCTAAATGATGCCAAATGAGTTAGATAAATTAATTTGTAAATAGAGTTGAACAAAAATGCGTTCCCCTCATCTAAGTGCTATGTCAGTTTGTGAAAAAAGGTCATTCGTGGTGTTGGTTGGAATGCCCGCCCATGGGGGCTTGGTCTTCGGATGCAGCGGACTACGGGTTCGGGTCCGGCCCGTGGTCGTTCTATGCCCCATTTCATGTCTGTCTCTCCGACTGTCTAATAGAGCATACAAATGCCAACAAATAGGCTAATATAGGCCTATTAAAGAAAAAAAAATCACTTTTTTACAAGTCTTTGTCTAGTAGCCTATTTTCTAAGCACACCACTTTTAAGCACGAGTTGCTAAAAACGCAAGAAAATTCGTGTTTTTTTCCCTCAGAGATGGATTTGTAAAGATCCTATTAGCCTGCGAGTAGAAGGCAGTTGAAATAAGGCCTATCTTGTTTCTACAGTTATTGCATTAAAAGATGACTCAGAGTGAAAACAGAGACAAGAGCCTATCAGATCCCAGTAGGCTATCTCTATTTGTTCACCTGTCAGAGTGAAGCCCCGCCTCCAGCTGCCAGGATGGCAGCACCCGAGGGCGCAGGTACAACCTTCTCCATCACTTCAGCGCTGACAGAAGGCCACGATGCAACGAGACCCCATGCACCTGCTTCACCTTTTAACGTGGCTGCTTTATGCAAAGGCCTCTGCGGATTTGCCCATGTGCAAGGAGGTAAGGACATTCATAGCCTATTGTTTTTATTGTTAACCATTAGATTATGAATATCATTGAATTACTTAAATGTGACTGACATGACAATTTCATGTAGGCTACAATGTTTCATCAGGCAAATTGCTTATGGATGAGTAGTAGGTTGTATTTCAAATGATCAACATGTAGCTCTGATAGGTCAGGCATGCAACAGGTGTTAACCATAGGCCTAGATAGTATGTAGCCTATGTATCATATATGTCTAATAAGGCAAGGAAACCTTCTCAAGTACTATGTTTCATCTGAAGAGTGACTGAAGATTGACCCAATACAACAGTGTTGGTTTGTAGCAGGACTAATAACATACTGTGGACATATTGGGTGTGGGAAATGAGCATATGTTTTGCTAGCAGCGTGTTTGAATATCATTACATTACAGCTCACCTCTGCTTGCTTTCATTTTTGTGTTGAAGTTATCATCACGCACTTGTTTTACTAAGACACCCATATGTTACACAGACCGCTGTTCTCTCCTCACACGTCCATATAAGTGTTCAATTTGCATACCAACAGTACCATTTGATAATACTCAAAACATTGTTGCTCTTTCTTTTTATCAGCATACACTGAACAAATTCCCTAGCATGTGTGAATTTAAGATATCAGAGCTGTGAGGGAAAAGTTAGCACAAGAGACCACATTTTGAGTCCATTGGGCTTATAGGTGATGAAGAAAATGATTTAGGGAAGGAGCTCTGGTAGCGTTTTTACTTTACTACATCAGGTGAGTTGGTTTCCATGCCAGTCCAATGACCATGAGACACCGTGGTCACTATGTCCCCCGTTGCCTTGGTTTCCTCATGTTTGTTTAAAGGAGGCGATTAGGCTACAGCAGATGTGCAGTTTGATGCATTTTACATCAGATCCTCCCACCCAGACCCATGTTCACCTGATACCCCCGACCACAGCTAATGTAGCAGCTCTAATGGAAAACACAGACCCGCAGAAGTGCTGCCCCTGCTGCTGTGTTTCTGTTAACTATTAATCTAAATAGGCTGTGCATGGCCTTGGATTAGTCTCCTGAGTGACTTTCCTTGGAATATTACAGCCCGTGCTGAACAAGATTCTGCTGTGTGGCCGGTCAGTATTCATGACATATGCCACAGGGCGTCAGATCATCAAGATAACCTCTAACCATGAAATGACATTGTCAACGGCTTTTACTGGTCACCTACCTACCTGTAAGTACCTCCAAGAGGCGTCAAAGCATGGCAGAGAAATACAGCAAAAGCTTTGCACCACAAGCACCTTCTGTCTCCAAAGTCTTGCGACAACACTGGAATGAAATGTTTACAAAAGGATCGGACGGATCAGCATGTCTCCCCCTTGGCTAAAGGTAAATAAACCCTGAGGGGAGTCCTACTGGTGCAGAAGTTGCAGCACATCCTTGATGAATGTGATTGAAACAACAGTTGAGACGGCCTCCTGTGCAAATATTAGCCCCGGCCTTTGTTTGGAAAGGAGGCTTGCCTGGTTTTGGTAAAAAAAACAAAAAAAAAACAGAGGTATCAAACAATCCGGTGACCTATTTTTGATAAGGGCAACATATACTTTTCCTACGCAGGCTTGACACCTTTTATGTAGCAATACAATGTATTTCATGCACTTCTAGCTTTCTATTTGATGTGTTTTCTGCATATCTAGCTGTGTGAAACTCACACCTGTGTTTGTGTCTCTGCAGTCAGACTATCACTTTGAGTACACAGAGTGTGACGTCCTCGAGTCACGATGGAGAGTTGCAGTTCCCAACAAACCCGACACGTGCACAGGCCTCCCAGATCCAGTCAAGGGCACTCAGTGCAGTGAGTTAAAAATAATTTAAAGGTTACCACATTTATCATCTTTCTTGTTGTCCACGTCAGCCAATTTTAAAATTAGGCTCTTTCCTCTCGTAGCCTTCTCCTGTAGTGAGGGCGAGTTCCTGGACATGCAGTCGCAGCAGTGCCAGAAGTGTTCTGCAGGCACCTACTCTCTGGGCACCGGAGTGGCCTTTGATGAGTGGGACAGCCTGCCGTTTGGTTTTGTCACCCACGGGTCGAACATGAACGGAGGGGACGCTGACACGGACTGCTCCAAGTTAGTATATCGCCTTTTGGATTGGCCGATCAATCAAAACTCTCCTTGCTTCTTATTTTCAAGGAGTTAATGTATTTGTTTTCCTCTGCTGCTGCTGCTGTATCTCCAGCTCCACCTGGACACCACAGGGGGATCACGTAGCCTCCAACACAGACGAGTGCACGGCAACGCTGTCTTACGCCGTCAGCCTGAAGAAACCTGGAATTGTCACTTTTGAGTATTTCTACCCCGACAACGGCGTTTACTTTGAGTTTTTTGTAAGTGATCTCGAAATGAATGTTGATTTTGACGACAGATGGCTTTGGTAAGAAATATTTGGTAACCCCTGGCTCGTCTCTCCCCGTGCTGTAGGTTCAGAATGACCAGTGTCAGTCTACAGACTCTGAAAGCCGTTTGATGAAGATCTCTGAGAGCAAATACAGGGTTTGTCCGAGTGTAGCTTTAGCCCCTCATTACAACTTTTGGAACCCGCTTTGTCATTTGCTGGAGAACTCAGATTAGAGGCACTCTCAATGTTTTTATGTGTCTTTTGATTCTTTCTCATTTCCACCCCTGTGCAGGTTGAGCTGAAAAGTGGCAACAATGTGTTGTATTGGAGGACCGTCACGTATGCTCTGCAGGGCAGCGCTGTCAAACCCGTGCTCTTAAGAAACATTGCAATCTCAGGTACTGTAGATTATCACCTGTTGTTGCATTAGTTAACTACTTTTTTCCCCATGTTAATGATGATTAGATGTTTGATGGTTTTATTTCAGGGGTGGCCTACACATCAGAGTGTTTTCATTGTAAACCCGGCACCCACAGTGCAAAACCAGGATCTGCCCACTGCATCCCTTGTCCTGCTGATACCTACTCTAACAAGGGAGCCACTGTTTGTCATCAGTGTGAAGGAGACACATATGCAGGTAAATAGTACATGTCCATAAAGACTGGTCATATTATGGACAAGCACGCTCTTTAATTTGACATAACCCGAACGAAATGTCTGCAATTACAACCACTACGTATTTTGCATTATGCCACACATGCAAAGCAATCTGCATGCAAATACTAAGTTTGCTGCTTTAGTGGTCACAGAATGTGTGAGGCTTGTCTTATCAATGGATCTTAATGTAAGCTGTTTTCCCTCTTCCCCGCCCACTCTTTCCCCTGGCCTGGGTACTATTTTTTCAGAGGTCGGTTCAGGGAGCTGCAAACCTAAACCTGCGTGTACAAACAGTGACTACTTCTACACCCACACACCCTGTGATTCTGAGGGAAAGGTAATACAAATGACATGACGTGTGTGTGTGTGTGTGTGTGCGTGTGCAGGCAGGGTCGGTGCAGGTTCAGTAGAGGTGAACGCAGTAAGATTTTGCTTTATATGCAGTATGGTGTAACTATTAGGGTTTCTTTAAATATATACATTATATTGTCTGGGCTGATTGTGTGTTCAGCAGAGCCACTTGTGGCTTCATGTATTCACGCCTGGCTTGTTTTTCTGTCTCAGACTCAGCTCATGTACAAGTGGATCGAGCCTAAGATCTGCAGTGAGACTGTTAAAGGATCTGTGGAGCTGCCCGCATCGGGCGAGAAGCAAACCTGTCCGCCCTGTAACCCAGGTTTCTTTGTTACCAACTCTTCCAGCTGTGAACCCTGCACTAATGGTTTCTACTCAAACGGAACGGGTACCCAACCAATACACCTATTATATTCTATCTCACATGCTTGTCACCCTGAGGTTTTTATTATGTACTGTCATACTTGTGTACTTACCAAAGATGTTCACATACATTTTAAGAAGTTTTTTTTAAGTCTTCAGTGAAGCAAAATCCTTTTTATTTTTTTGCATTTTCCATGCTCTATTAATAGTTCAAATAGACAGAGATGAAATGGGACAGAGATTGGAATGACATGCAGAGGACAACCACTGGTCGCTGCAAGGGGGGGACACACGGACGCTATAACCACTACACCTGGAGCGCCCCCCTATTTTCCTATTTTCTTTGGCACATTTATATCCTGACATGACATCATTTATTTACCCACAGCCTGTAACGAGTGCCCTGTTGGCACGGAGCCAGTGGTTGGTCTGGAGTACAAATGGTGGAACACAATGCCGAGCAACATGAGGAGCTCCATCTTCCGCCGAGAGTTCGGCTACTCCAAACAAAGCACGGGTGAGACTCAGGGTTCCAGAGTACCAGATAGACTTGGCACAAATAGCACAACTAATAACCAAAAAAGCAAGCCATAATAAAGAGAGAAATGGAAGATGAGGACGAGGGTGATAGAAAATAAGAGACAAGAAGGCAAGGCAAGGCAAGTTTATTTATAGTGTGTCTCATTAAAACAAACCATGACAAAAACAGCCTCATCATTTTGAAAACAAATCTAAAAGTCCAAAATCTAATAAATTGTCCATAATCAATTGTCCATAAATCAAAATAATCTCCATAAATTAAGATTATTTTGTCACCTTCTACCGTTTACAAATTCAGCTTCAGTTTTACTTATGGTAGTAACTTATGCATTGACCCTATTTTCATTGGGAGTGATTTTAAAATTGATATCCGTGTCCAACTGATCTGTTATGTGTGTCTTTATTGCTAGAAAGATAGCCAAGGATTGTGTTACTGTTTCAATTTTATTTTACTTGCACTGACAGGATGGGAGGTGGCTGGAGAGTATGTCTACACCACCGCCGGGGACGAGGACACAGACTACATGATGCTCACGCTCAATGTCCCTGGATACAGGTGAGATCAAACATGTCTCTCAAAGGGAGGAGCACATATATAAAAGTCTACACATGCTTGTCCTCGTTTACCAGTTTTAAAAATTGAATGGAGCATCGCTTGTTTCCGAAGGCTGCCTCAGTCTGCAGCCAGAGACACTGAAATGAGCGAACTGTCCCGCATCACCTTCGTCTTTAAGACCACGTGTACGGCTGGATGCAATTTTTACTTCCTTGCGGTGAGGGGAAAATATTTCTTCTTTTTTTTTCATATGCTAAAGAAGTAAAGCTTTATATGGGCATGAATCTACTGTATCTATTGATAAGATGAGTGTATGTCTCTCTGCAGGGTTATAATAAGTGGAATAATGATGTTATCGAGCACTGGACAGGCAGCAACAGCAAACAGTCATATTCCTACGTGATCCAGAGCAACAGCACCGTCAGCTTCACCTGGACATTCAAACGCACAGATGAAGTTAACACGGTGAGACGCAATCACGCATTCTGAAAATCCCTCTTGATCTAGACCTCCTGACTGCTTCACTCTCTAAGCCTACAAAAAAACATTAAACAGTTAATTAAAGGAATAGGGTGAAAAAAGTTTACCACTGTCTCATTCACTGGTGGAGCAGTGCATTTTTATTTCATTGCCAGTCATCCATCCTCCTTGCTAGACCGACTAAAAAAACAGTGTTAAAGCATTGGCTTAGGGTGAGAGGGTTAGGCTCATTGCAAATTCAAGTTCTCTTGCGTTGTATTTTTCAGTATATGCTGATTTTATACGGCATATTTCATACATGGATAATGTCATACTTCTCTTTTTTGTTTCTCTTTTTTTTCTTCCTTTGTACAACACTCTGTAGCTTTGTTAACTCAATTTCAGCCAGACAGTGTATACACTGTCTATAGGAACATGTAAGAAGAAGTCTTACAAGAATCATAAAGGTTTTGTTACAATTCATATGATGCATGATTATTTGCAAGAAGGTGAGAAAATGAAGCACCAAATATAGTGATAACTACTGTGAATTCGTCTGCAAATAATGAGAGTGTTTTTGCACTGACCGTTAATTTGCCCCCAGTTACTGCACTGAACTCTTGAGGGCAGTCTGGAGCTGTGTGCCCACTTTGAAAATGTATGAAGAACCTTTGTTCAACGCACAAGAACTGAGCATAAATAATGGATACAAGAGACCACTTCATCGTGTGTGGAGTTGTTGAATCAAACATTGTGTTTTTCCTCCCCGCAGGAAAGGAATTACAGTGCTGACGCTGCAAAGATCTACTCTATCCACATCACCAATGTGATCAGAGGTGTAGCCTCTCAGTGTCGCCGCTGTGCCCTGAGCTCGACTAAGGCTGGTTCTGCCTGTGTCCCCTGCCCACCTGGACACTACATGGTCAATGGGACAGGAGTGTGTAATGGCTGCCCGCCAAACACCTTCATTAGGGACGCTCAGCCAGTTGGAGAGGCCGCTTGTGTTCAGTGCGGACCACACACAGAGAGGAACAAGGTAACAGGAACAGAATGTTTTCAACTGGAAAAATTTTAAATGCAAAGCCGTGACATGATCTGTCAGTGCTTGACTGTATGTCATGCTGTAAAGTACACAGGTCACATCCTCAAGGCTCCTTCTGGGACATAGGGGTATATCAACACATACTCACTGAGGTTGCCTTAGGTAATTTGAGCCTGAAGGTGTCCTGATTCATATCTATGTCAAATGAAAATGG
This sequence comes from Ammodytes marinus, assembly GCF_949987685.1. NCBI lineage: Eukaryota > Metazoa > Chordata > Actinopteri > Uranoscopiformes > Ammodytidae > Ammodytes > Ammodytes marinus. The sequence goes on along the minus strand of NC_137211.1, from coordinate 11,183,416 downwards.
GTGAACTTCTCTTACGTAAACAAAAACTAATCTAAATGTTCATTTATTGTATTACACAATAACGGTTTCTGATCTACTCAAAAGTGAGAAATCATAATGTTGATGCCATTTTGTAACACATTTTGATTTTGAATTCTAGTTAAAAATAATTTATTCAGCTTTAAGTTTTTTTAGTAACATTTTTAATTAAACATCTCCAGACTTGGCATGCTTCCATGGCTCAATGTGTAGGGCATGTACAATTTAGGTTCAGTCCTTGTTGCAGCGGACCCGGGTTCTTTACTGCATGCCCTCATTTCAATTAGGTGCTAAAAATCTCTAATAAAAGGTAAGAAACACCCAGAAATATCTTTAAAAAAAGCTCAACTTGTCCTCTTTAATAATACTTTCCAAATATATATCATCGGCTCACGTCATAAAGCTTTCGCTCATCTAATTCTAAACAAGAAACAGTCCAAGAAACAAAAAAAGGAATTAAGATGAAATAAAATTACGCCCTTTACTGTAATAGCAGAATATAAGGGGCTTACATGTTTCTATATTCCAGGTAATATTGTCATTAACAAGTTTTATTATTTGAGTTTCCTGCAGCCAATGTATGGGATTGTTCTACCCACTTTAAACAGAATAGAATCTACAGTATATCTAAATGCACCTACTTTATTTGTCTGTTCTCCAGGCCTATACGGCTTGTCTCAGTGACTGTGCGTTGGATGTGCAGACAAAAGGGGGAGCACTGCTGCACTATAACTTCACTTCTCTAAGCAACGTCACCGACTTCAACAGCAGCCCGCTCTTCACCAACAAAGGCCTGAGATATTTCCACAGCTTTAACATTAGTCTGTGTGGGAAAGAGGTGAGAAGAAGCAGTGATCCTGACAAGATACAATAAAATATATTCTGCTTGTGTGTAAGATACGTTGACCTGCTGTGTTTCTCTCCTAGGGCAGAGTACCGGCAACCTGCGTGGACAATGTAACAGCGAGCGGGAGGGAGGTCAAAGGTTACGTTTGTCAGTCCACTGTGGTTCCGTCTGACATCAGGAGTCAGAGCGTGGTGTCCTCCCAGCCTTTTCTTATTGGAGACTCACTCGTCGGTAAGGGCTTAATGCTGCAGCTATCTATTGCTGTAAATTAAAAGGATAAGTTTGTAAGATTTTTTCAACACCAAAGTTAGTCATTTGCATAAGGTGTGTGAGAAGTTTCCTGAAACTAATTCAGGGCATCACGCAGCGTGTTTTGTTGGGATGTGCCATTTTCCTATTTTTCAGACTCCATGTTACATTTCAGTTTCCATACCTTGACTTCTGTCAGCCTCAAATAAAATCCAGTGTGTGCTATCGATAGTAGCAATATATTGATTAGGATAATTGATAAATAAGGATATTGATTAGGATTAATTAGGATATTGACTCTGCTGATTCCGGATCATATATTATTAGAGTCATTTTCTAAGTGGTTCCCATGTTAGGGTCTGGGGCCCCTGCAAGCTGAATCTAAGGGGTTGTTTGATGATAACAAACATTTTTTTTTTTACTTTTCTCTATTATTTCCTTTTTTAGCACTTCAAGGCCTTAAATGTTAACTAAACTATTCCCATCTGCCACATAGGTTCTTCTTTGTATTTAGTGTTAATAAACAAATGGTAACACACTTACACCAAGATAGTTAACATAGTTAACATTAGTCCAGATAAACATTAGCGTATGTCTGTAAGGCTTCCAAACACTGACGTTAGCATTTCGCTCAGAGCACCTCTATGTCAAAGTACCGCCTCACAGAGCGGCTAGGATGGCTGTAGACTCTTAGAGTCCCACTGCTGTATAGTTTTATATTTAAAAGTGTGGTTTAATTTATTAAATAGGATAAAACAGGTATGCTATATGTCTTCCTATTCAAAAGGTGTGACTACTGAGACAAACCTGAGAGGTATCTCGTCTCCACAATGGCTGTTTCCCACTGCGTCAAGCCTGCCAGATGTCATATTCTACTACAAGTAAATAAGATCACAATTTTCCATTTATTTTAACTTTATTTAACTCTTCCATTATGGTGCTTTCAATATATCACATGTTGAAAGTTAAGATCTTTTTGTTTGTGTTGTTTCCAGGTCTAGTGAGACCACTCAGGCTTGTAAACAAGGCAGGTCAGCCACTGTCAGACTGAGATGCGATCCCACAGTGACCGCTAAAGACTTCATTACGCGGCCAAGGTATCTCTTACTATGACCAAACTCAACTTTTGACCTTACAAGAGTTGTCCAGACAACATTTGTTTTGACAAACATACTGTTTTACAGCAGCCTTATTTGGCACTGACATGTCACATACCGAGCTCTGCGGATCCAAACAGTTGACAAAGTGAGTCCTTCGAGATCATTCTTGTCATGCAATGCTTGTAATCACCGCTCTTACCTTGTTTTCGTCCGCAGTAACTGTTCAGAGGTGACGTGTGATGGTTGTACGTTCCACTTGCTTTGGGAGAGCCAACATGCATGTCCACTCTGCACCAAAAACCACTACAGAGAGATCGTCAGTGCTTGCATCCAGGGAATACAGGTAGTGCTGGCTTGATGAACATATTCATCAAAATAGTTTTACCTCCACGAATCCATCACAAAACTTGTGTCGTCTGGAGAGAAATCCTTAAATACGTAATTGTTTGACTTTCTTGCAGAGAGTTAGATGAGAAGATTGATCCTTTGCAGCCAGCAAAAGATCATCTTAGCTTAGCATGATGCAAGAAAAAGGGAGAACAGTTAGTGAACAGTAATACAATCATGTTCCAAAAGCTCTAAAGCGTATTAATTAATAATTAATAATCATCATCTGATTTATTTAATCTGAACAAAACCGTATAAAAACTTATGTCAACTGTTATGTGACCAGGGCACATCCAACTAACATCTGTGTGTGTTCTTGTGTTTCAGAGAACCACCTATGTGTGGCACCAGCCGTTGCAGTGTTATGGAGGAGAGTTACTACCAGCGCAAAAAGTCAGCGCTTGTGTGACTCTGGATTTCTGGCTCAAATTTGGCGTTTCCACCGGAACGATTGCCGCTGTGCTGCTCATCAGCATCAGCTGCTATTTCTACAAGAAGACCCGCAAGTGAGATGTTGTGTTGTATTAGTAAATAGTGTTCCAGCTTAAACCTTAGATAACAGTATGAAAGCTCCAAAGAAGAAACTGTAATTAATGTTGAAAAGACGATATACCTGTCATTTTCCATCTGCAGGTTACAGTATAAATACTCTAAGCTGATGATGAATTCTGGGGGTAAAGAGTGTGAGCTGCCCACTGCAGACAGCTGCGCAATAATGGAGGGAGAAGACGCAGAGGACGACCTCATGGACCTCACCAAGAACTCCTTCCTCAACAAAATAAAATCCTTTTCACGAGAAGTCAGTAACCCATGGTCACACACACGCACACACACACACACACACACACACACACACACATACACACACACACACACACACACACACACACACTGTGCAACGCATACGACACATTTTAATGTGTTGTGTTATTTTCAATGTGTCTCCAGAGGTCATCAGATGGATTCGACTCAGTTCCACTTAAGTCATCGTCTTCACGTAGGCTGAGAGAGGAGGAAGACTCCTTTGATTCAGAGGATGAACATACCCTGCTATCGAAGCGCACTGGAAGTGTTACGTTTATGTAAAATATCAAACGGTTTGACAAGCAGTTCCAACAGATGGAGTCAAAGGAGGGAGATATGTGCTTACTTAGGGAGTTTTTTTAGTAGATTGATGATTTGATGTACTATCATTTCACACGTGTTAAGTTTCTAAACCTAATATTGCCATACAAAGTCTCCACATTGGGGATACTCAGTATTTTTCAATACACAATGGTGTATTTTTAAAAGTATATTTGAACCGAACTGTGCATTAAGTTTTAATTGTTGTAGATGTTTGAGACTGTACATTTAACAAAACTGTGTTTTTATTTCTCTTTTCTTGTCTTTTATGGACCAGCCAACCAGTTCTTCCTTTTCATGTTATTTGGCAAAATGTTAATCATATTGGCTACATCTTTTTATAACCTTTTTCCGCTACAAATAAGACTATGATATTATCTTGCTTATTGTGAAGTAGAGACATTTTGTACAATAAAAAACAAAAACTAAATCTGCATACCTCAGAACTAAGAATGACCTTTTATTCTGTCTTCAGGTGCTGTTTGGGAGATAATTTTATATACAATACTTTAATACTTTGAGGTTAATATTTTGTGCAATTGCACCAGCTTTTGATTTAAAACAATAGCTCTATATCAAAATTATGTTTGTGGTTGTTGGTTTCAATATAATAAAAACAGGGTTATTGAGGCAAACACAAAAATGTGACATGCTATACATGTTTTTGAATATATAACTATTGCTCCAAAACATACTTCACCACAATTCAGATAAAAATATGATTTTTTTACGTATTTACCTTTTATATTTCTTATAGGCTACTGTAGATCAGTTACTTTAAAGAGATTGGCCTGGTTACGTAAGATTTTACCTGGATTTTACCAACAAAACATGATAATTTTATTTTATTTGTTGTAGGCCTATTGTTATAAACACTCAAGAGCATTAAAAACAGTTAAAATGCACTCCATCTACAACATTACCATTTGCATTGATTATAAAAAATGTTTTACGTGTGATTATTTAAGTAGGCCTAGGCTATTTGGTTGATTAGGCCTACTTATTAAACAGGTGAATCCTGGAATGCAGATTTCCTTCAAATGTATTACATGTAGGCCTAATTAAGTATTTTTACATAGTTTTTCTGTTAGTTTTACTCAATTAAATCATCTATCTGGTCAATTCATCACTGACTGTGCTTTCACAACTCTATGATTTTAACTATTGTGTTGATATGTTTTATTTATTTAGGCCTATTTATTTTAGGACCTGAAAGCAGCACAGGTTTGGGTTTCAGTTTCTGCCTTGTTGTCCAAAGCGTGTATTCTCGCGAGACTTTTTGTGAGATCGTTGCTAGCGAGGTGAAATCTCGGGAGCTGTCTGAGAGCAGGCGAAGTGAGGAACAAACAACGTGAAGGTTTTAAAACGTGCATTTAGCAAACGGCGACTTCGCAACAACTAGCAAAAAGGCAGCCCCTTCACTTTTCGTTATTTAAAGTTCTCCAAGGACGAGAAACGTTTAATGTAGCGTCTCTTTTTCGTGACTTGGGGAAAGTTTAACGCAGGCTGCACGGCGGCTCGTAAAGAAAGTCAAGTCGGTGGTCTCGGTCGTTTCTGCAGGAATGTCGCAGAAGGAGAGACCCAAGTTTTATCGGCAGGACGTCAACAAGACGATATGGGAAGTCCCGGAGCGATACCAAAACCTTTCCCCTGTAGGCTCTGGTGCTTACGGATCCGTGAGGTAAAACTATTGTTGTGTGAGTTTGAGAAAGTGTGCAGCTTCGTCTCCTTACTTAACCTCCATTCATTTAGACGAGGCCTGTGCTGCGAATGCTAAAGTTAGGTTAGCTTGTCCTGATTGTTAGCTTGCAAGGTGGAGCCACGATGTGTCTTTGAACCAGAAAACCTGTTGACTGCTCATCTATGTCGAGTTATACACTTGTAAAAACTTAGAATTGTCCTATCATGTGCACACCAGCCATACTGTAGGAAACTACGTACTTACAATAACGCTGAACTGTTCGGAAAAGTCTTGATCTTATGCCTGTAACTGTTACTATCACAGGACTATGACTAATAAACCTGTTTTCGTGATTACTCATACTCTAGCTGCTGACCCAGTATTTCTAGACGTTACTCTCATGTCATCTGGTGTGAAAAAAATTGATTTACTTCACTTTATCAATATAAAGTCTCACCAACAGATCCGAGCAGGTCAGGATGAGGTTAATTGATGTTGTTAACATGTTGAAAGTTGCTATGTTTTGGAGCGATCTGGAAAACAAATATATGAAGTATGTTTTAAGACTCGCTACATTCTTATTGATGATGTGAAAATATTTGTATTATTGGTGCATTGACAAAAATATGAAGATCTAAGATATTGTGTCAAGAAGAGTATAAACTATTGGTAAGATGGTCCAGAAACTGAATGCATTCTGTCACTTTAACTAAGAGTAGTTGAATAAATACATCTTTTGCGGAAATGATTGATTGATAAATTAGTTGACAGAAATGTATCGTAAACAATTATAATCATTGATTAATCTTTATTTAGCATGGAGATATGCCATGGTTTCAGCCTCTTAAATGTGATTATTTGTTGTATTTCTGTTTTTATATTTAATAATATTGAATATCTTTTGGTGTTTGACTGATTTTCTGACAAACTATAGGCAAACAAATCTATTAATTGTAAAAAGATTGACAGTTGGCTCTATAATAAAATACTTACACAGCTAATAAGACCAGGGAACTTGCTACATGCCATAAATCCAAAATAATAGGTCATCTAGTTAAAATCTCAATATAATGTCAATATATTCCAACCTAAAATCGTTATAACAACTCATGTTGTGGGCTTTGCAGTGAATTCTTACAGTAACTATAAACTTATTTTCATAATTGCACTCAGTGTAGATGAGACCATGACTCTTTTTAACAAGTCCCTGGTGGTACTGTGGATTTCCTTCCTTCCTGCTTTGAGCAAAGGCATAAGCTTTCACGGTTTAGACCCTTTGCATTGGTCTGCTGATTAAATGGGCTGAGCAGCAGATTCTATCTAGGACACAACATTGTCAGCGGTACACAGACTTAGTGAGCAGATGTTTGTTTTGCAGATGGAAGCAGACAGCTGTGCTGTTGCTGGGCAATAGGATAATCTGTTGCTGGAGCCCTAACTGTAATTGTTTTTTTCAAGCAGTACACTGGTTTATATTTTCAGTGTTTACATGATGGACTCTACATTCTAAATTTCTTGTGAATCTCCGACCGATTTACTTTATACTGGACTGCACTATTAATTGGTGGTACAATGATTACTTAATGTAAACATTTAGTTATCTCCATCAGAAAAGGACTTGTGTTATATAGCACTTTGTTCAAAGTTTTTGACAATTTGTCACTTATTCAGATACACTCACACAACGATCCTTTTGTTAAGGTTTGCACGTTATCAACTTGACGTATGTGAACCCACTATATTATTATATATAATCTAAAGGAGATTGGTATTGGTTGAGTAGGATAGGAAGGAAATATTGGATATGTCAGCTTTAATAACTGAGTCCCAGCAGAATTAATAGGTGGCTTTCCATTGGCTATGGCTACGATTAGGTTGTAGCCTATTGAGCAACATTTGTCTTGGAGACAGTCTGGCTTTTGAGTGCAGGACTGACTGCAGGCTGCAGAGCTGCTCCCAATCTGCTGAGAGATGACATTTTCTGCTGATGTTGCCATTTTCCACAGCCTTCAGCAGCTCTTGCTGCACCTAATTTGGTTTTGACAGCAAACTCAGCCCATTCTGAGCCAAATCTGCCTAAAATGAAATGCATTCATTTCCTTTTATGTTAATTTCTAGTGCCAAGCGTTGAATAGATTTGTATTTTTTAATTCACTCTGACAAACATTGTTGTATGTTATTAGGATCAGGGTGAAGTGTTTAATTATTATTGCTGAAGAGATTTAAACTTACTTGTTTGCCCACTTTTTTTAACAGTTCTGCCTATGATATGAAGACTGGTTTGAAGATAGCTGTGAAGAAACTCTCCCGGCCATTTCAGTCCATAATCCATGCCAAGAGAACATACAGAGAGATGCGGTTGCTCAAGCACATGAAACATGAAAATGTGAGTCGACTTCCCTTTGTTTCTGTTTAGTGTTGTTTCTTTGCTTATGCTCCCAATGTGTTTGCTTTTTAAAACTCATCTGCATTTAATTAAGGATAGAGTTGCTGCCCATCGTTCTTTCTGTGGTTAACCTGAGAGTGCTTTTCATATGTCTGCAGGTGATTGGCCTCCTTGATGTCTTTAGCCCTGCTACTTCTCTGAAGGAATTCACTGATGTGTAAGTTAGATGCGTTTGTTTGAAATAATTACCATCACTCAAAGTTTCCCTCTGCCCTTTTGGATTGGGGTCTACTAAACAACACTTGCATAATATAACACTGTTCAACCAACTATAGCCTTTAGTTTCTGAGCAGCAGACAATCCTAGCTGTGGCTGGGAAACACCTGGACACAGGCCAGCTGACTAAACACACTGGAACATTTCTTAGGCTGTCTAATGTGCTACAAGAGTTATTTCACCACCAGCTTCCCCCTCCATTTGCTTCCTGCTTTCTGGCTTTGTGAAACATATCTGATTTGCTTGCAAACAGGTAGTTATTGTTTGTTAATGTTGAAAGTTGTATAACAAATGGGAAGTGGACATGAAGATGGTGACGCATTCCTGAGGCTTGCGTGTTGCCTCCCTTGTCTCCTCTCTAAACACAATGAGTTACTGTTTCAAGCTCAAATTGTGATGGATTTGAGTCAACACCCGATATAAGAATGTAATGCTTGGACTTGGTTATCTTTTCCCCATTCCCTTTCAGTTTCATACGGAATACATTACTTAATGGAAAATCATTCATCACAAATTCACTCTTACCAAGTATTTTGGAGCAGAAGGGGAGTTGGCAGTGCTGCACCCTCTTCATGTCTGTGGCCTTGGTCAAAAGCATAGGCAGGATTATTTCTAATGCCGAACATGCATGCAGTTTTGTGTGGGAGGAAACCCACATAGATACTGTGAGAATATTCAAACTCCAGAACCTAAGAACTTGTAGTTTTGTGGTGAGGAGACAATTGCTCCATGATATTTGACTGTGGGAAACCGCAATTAACTAAAAAAAATAATAATTATAGAACTAGAGATCAGGATATGTGGTGGCTTTTTGTTATGTCATCCAAGTAAAACCTTTTCTAATTATTTTGGCATTTGCAAATCAAATATATTCATCACCTGCTGAAGAAGGAAGTTATTTGTGTCCTAGAATAACTATACAGTGATTGTGTTCAGGGATCTTCTGAAATGCAAGGTTCCCCCACTCATTCCTAGGTCTCATATTCTGTGTGAAAAAGCACCTTCGCTCTTTGCCAAAGGTTACGTTTTATTTAATTCGTCCTGACAGATCATGCACATATTTATGATAAAAATCCAGTTACTAAATGTGTCTGTGGCAGTCTCCCAAGCCTCCCTGACAGCACCTGATAGGTTAAAAAACTAAATTCGAAAAAGGCTTCAGCTATTGACAGCTTTCTGATGCAGAGTAGTGTACTGAAGTTTGCCCTTTAGTCATCCCCTCCAAACATCCCTCTCCCATGCAGTGTGTTGACATGACCTTTTCATATTTGACATAAAAATGGAGTGTGATAAATTCTTTAATTAGGTTTTTAAAGGGGAAGTCCGTCAATTTTATACATCAAAATATGTTTAACGGTTATAGGGATCACCTGTAGAAATTCATGGTGGCTCTAGAGGGGGCTGCTAAAAGTGTAATTGTTTGCCTCAAGTGATCTATGCATGTGGATAACCAGCCGTCTTTAACCTGAACCCATTCATTGCTGCTTGAGGCTGGGAGCTCAAGGCTACATTAGCCGCTAGTAGCATAGCACGATCTTTGACTAGATGCTGCAGTATTTGTAATAAAAAAAAAACTAGATACAGTCCCCTCCATACGTATCGGCACAGTGAGGCCAATTAATTTATTTTTGCTGTAGACTGGAAACATTTGGGTTTGACACCAAAAGATGAATATGAGACAATAGCTCAACATTTCAGCTTTCATTTCCAGGTATTCACATCTGGATCTGATACACAAGTTAGAAGATAGCATTATTTGAAAAGGAACGCCACATTTTTAGGCAAGCAAAAGTATTGGAACAGATAGACTTTAAATAAATTAAAGTGAATAAAATTTTATATTTTGTCGCAAATCCTTTGCTTGCAATAACCGCATCAAGCCTGTGACCCATTGACATCACCAAACTTTTGCATTCTTCTTTTATGATGCTTTTCCAGGCTTTCACCGCAGCCTCATTCAGTTGCTGTTTGTTTTGGAGGGTTACACCCTTCGGTCTCCTCTTTGGCAGGTAAAATGCATGCTCGATAGGGTTTAAGTCTGGAGATTGACTTGGCCAGTCTAAAACTTAACATTTCTTGCCCCTGATGAACTACATTGTTGTTTTTGCAGTTTTTTTGGATCATTATCTTGCTGCATGATGAAGGATCTTCCAATCAGTTTGGTTGCATCTTTCTTTAAATTGTCAGACAGAATGTTTCTGTAGACTTCTGAGTTGTTTTTGGTGCCGCCATCATGTGTTACTGTGTTGTTGTCAAGATGAACCTTTACCAAAGTGATGGAAAGGCTAAAGTTTAGAGAAAAAAAGGATCTGCTCATGATCCCAAACATACAAGCTGTGAAACACGGTGGAGGCAATGCCATAGCTTAGGCTTGCATGGCATCTTCTGGGATGGGCTCATTATTCTTCATTGATGATGTAACACATGATGGCAACAGCAAAATGAACTCTAAGTCTACAGAAACATTTTGTCTGCCAATTTAAGGAAAGATGCAACCAAACTGATTGGAAGATCCTCCATCATGCAGCAAGATAATGACCCAAAACACAACAAAGGAGTTAATCAGGGGCACAAAGTGGAAGGTTTTAGACTGGCCAAGTCAATCTCCAGACTTAAACCCTATAGAGCATACATTTTACCTGCCAAAGAGGAGACTTAAGAGAGTTACCCCCTTACACAAACAGCAACTGAATGAGGCTGCGGTGAAAGCCTGGAAAAGCATCATAAAAGAAGAATGCAAAAGTTTGGTGATGTCAATGGGTCACAGGCTTGATGCGGTTATTGCAAGCAAAGGATTTGCGTCAGAATATTACATTTTATTCACTTTAATTTATTTAAAGTCTATTTGTTCTAATACTTTTGCTTGCCTAAAAATGTGGCGTTCCTTTTCAAATAATGCTATCTTCTAACTTGTGTATCAGATCCAGATGTAAATACCTGGAAATGAAAGCTGAAATGTTGAGCTATTGTCTCATATTCATCTTTTGGTGTCAAACCCAAATGTTTCCAGTCTACAGCAAAAATAAAGGAATTGGCCTCACTGTTCCGATACTTATGGAGGGGACTGTATCTCTCAGACTTGATCCTTTTTTCTCATATCCATCGTGAGTCTGAAAATGTGAGTGGAACTGTCATTTCCTTAAATCTAGACTCACACTTTGAGCCATGGTGGCAGGTGCGCACACATACAGAAAAAAAACACTTTTCTGATAAGAGTGTGGGAGAATAGGTGGCTGATATGGAACACAAACTGAAGTTTCTGTTTGCACTAAATTGAAGAATATATGCTGAGTCACAGTTTTTCAGGAGGAAATATGACTCTTATCTGTTCATCTGCCCAGTTATTGGAAGTGTTCTGAATGCACTATGAAAGCCAGGACAATTCTCATATATACAGGTGCTGTAAGCGTGGTTTCCCTCAAGTCTAAAAATACAAACTGAGTCACAGCGCTGTTAAGGCTCCTCCGAGCTCCAGCCATGCTCCTGTTTCTATAGGAGAGAGGAAAACAGAGGTCACTATTTATATCCCTTTTTTTTCCAAGGCGGGTGAACTTTGCAGACTGTCTGTGTCCCCGTGTCCTGCTGAAAAAAAAGTTCAAGCATAACCAGGAGCTATTTCTGGGCCTCAGTCTCTGTGCTGGGTGCGAATAGAAGGGTATTCATGAAATGGGTGTTTGTGGAGCAGCACACTGACAAAGCAGCACATGGCTCTGTGTGTTTTGGCTGTGGCCACTGTTACATTCTGGTTTCCCCTTCTTCCACAAGTGCTGTTTGGGCATTTGAAACAGCTCTGGGATTAGATTAGAATTCAAAACTAATGCAGACCAATTATGCTAATTTTGTCTGAGCTTGTTGATTATTGCATCTAATGTGTATAGGGCTCTGCTTTTCACTGCCTCTGGAGAGAAGTGAGAGTGAAAAAACGTAGCAGCGAAACCAGTTTAAACTCACATAGCCTTATGGGAAATCAGTTTCAAACTCCAAACAACTCCAATTTTTTTGAAGTGCAAATGTATTCATTTATATCCATGTGGCTTTTTTATGAAGTGAGGTAACATTGACATGCTTTCCGATATTTGTCTTTATTTAAACTGCTATTTGTGACCTCCAGGTATCTTGTAACTCACCTCATGGGGGCAGATCTCAACAACATAGTGAAATGTCAGAAACTGACAGACGACCATGTGCAGTTCCTCATATACCAGATCCTCAGAGGATTAAAGGTGAGGTCATCAAAGGAAATGTATTAATAACATTCATATCTGCTTAGTTAAGGATAACGCCTGACATTTATCTTTGTTGCCTGGCAGACTCACTTCAGGAAGTGACTACATATGTCTGAGAAATAATCCTGCTCATAACCTCCTGTAAAGCACTACTTGCACTTCAATTTTAGTACAGATTACACAAACAAGATATTACACGTTTTACTAGTGGACTTTAGAGGTGCAAGGAGCAGAGCTTGGACAGAACTGTTTGCCCTTGTTTCCAGTCTTTATGCTAGGCTAAGCTAACCGCCCCTTGTTGATATTGAACACTACGATTCAATCTTTTCATCTACCGTAACTGATTAATAGTCCCTACATACTGCAGTATGGATGATCTTATGTTGTGCTAAATCGATACATTAACACTATGTAATTTAATGCCCATGTCCTGCTTTTTCTCTACAGTATATCCACTCTGCAGACATCATTCATAGAGTAAGTGCCATTTTTGCTTTTTGGCTTACAAATATCCCTTTGGCTTTGACCCCTTTGACACAGTGTGTCAGAGTTTATGACATTTTCCGCTGTGCAGAGTAGGACCTCAGTGTTTCCCCCAGAAAATGTCTTAGTCAAGGTGGTCACTGCCCCGGGACATGGGAGGCGCGCCGCGTCGAAAATTTTGGGGGGAATTTTGCTCAAAGATGCCAATGCACAGTAAAGAAATAAACAACTGTTAATTTGAATACAAAAATACAACAGACACTGACCTTACAGTTGTGCAATTTTCTTTGATATGTGCAGGTACAAATTATGTGCAAACATGCAGACAGTACAAAGCACAATTAAAGAACACTTCTACTGTTTTGGTGCAATACTATACAGACATACTAAATACAAATACTGGACCATACACTTAACATGTGTATGCACATCAAAGTGAGAATTCAACTTTTCAAAGTTCCTTTTTGGATGAGGGGCTGTTGTGCGATTATTGTGGACAATAGGCCTACTGTGATGCGATAGCTTATACTTCATTAATGGTTATTTTGAGCCTACTTGCTTGATTTCTTTTTAAATACAGAGGTTATTGGTCGTTTTGGAACATGTGTTTCCCAATTTAAAACATAAAAATAAAGCAGCATTGAAAATTCAGAAAATAAATCTTCTTGGCCTACAATAGCATGCTGTTTGAAAAATAACTCAATAGTTGAAATAATAAATACAATGTGTTTTCCCCTTAAAATGACTAAATGCATTTCAAAGACAGTAACAGTGTGGCACTTCTGTAAACACTTACTGAAACTTGGCTGGGCCATCACTCTCATGCATTCATCAAACTTTTCTCTGCCCTGTCTGAGCTGATAAATAGGTTGTGTTGCCACGGTGATGTGGAGTCTTAAACTGTTCTAGCTTTGCAGAGCACTTCTTTCTGTTCAGCTAAATATCCCCACCAGTTAAATGTCGGTTTGCTTCTGCTCGTTTAACTCCTGCGTGCATGCCATAGTCGCGCGCGGTGTGGTATGGTCGCGCGCACAAAGCCGCAGACACAGAGCAGCTGATAGACACGCTTGGAGACACATGCTTTTTACCGCAAATTGTGGCCTTTCGTGCAGTTATGACCATGCACAAGCACACATCGCGCTTGCTAGTACATTAATTGTGCAGCACAAAAAAAATAAAAAATTAATTAAATAATTTTAATTTTTATTTCTTGGTTGGTAGTCAAGGCGGGGGGCTGGCGTTGCTAAGGCGGCCGCCTTAGCTATAAAGCGCTGGGGGAAACACTGGACCTGTTCCTTGTGCAAACACTGAAGGGAACAGAAGTAATAAACAGGGCCTGTACTTCTGCTTGTTGTTAATGATGTAAGGTCACACACATTCATATTTACTGCTTTCCTTTCCCCAGGATTTGAAACCTAGTAATCTGGCGGTGAATGAAGACTGTGAGCTGAAGGTCAGTGAATTGCTGCTCCCCTTAAAGACATTGGTTTATCCCAATTCTACCAAAGTGAATAATTTTCATAAAATATTTCTTCAATTGCTCCCAGATTTTGGACTTTGGTTTGGCGAGGCACACAGATGATGAGATGACAGGCTACGTGGCCACCCGCTGGTACCGCGCCCCAGAGATCATGTTGAACTGGATGCATTACAACATGACAGGTAGGTGACATTTAAAAGATGGCTTGGTCTTCCCCAGTAACATTTAGCCCCCATACATCACAATGAAAAGAGTTGTTGACAAGAGACAATGTCTGTGCTCTTCTTCTCTGTATTTCAGTGGATATTTGGTCGGTGGGGTGTATAATGGCAGAACTGCTCACTGGAAGAACTCTGTTTCCTGGTACTGACCGTATCCTTTTCATTTGAGAGTACAGTACGTACAGAGCTCAGATAGCCGACGAGGCTCTGACCATCCATTTGCACAATATATCAAACAGGTTAGGCACACATTGACATCTTTGTGATGTTTTTTTGCCAGCACAGTAGTAGTACTTATTTGCAAATGCTTCTTTTTTCTTCTTCTGTTGCCTCTCATTAAAACCTGCTTATCTGCTTTTCCTCTTCCAACATTGCCCTGCCTTTTTATATCAAGAATGTTACATAGAGAGTACCTGTTTCCACTCTCCCTTCTGGCTTGACATATACTCTTTGCTTTAATGGTTCCACTGACGTGCTTCAACTTTTCCTGCCCTGTCAGTATGCATCTTTGGCCTGGGGCCACTCTCTGCCTGCACCACTGCCAGGCTTTGTACAGACCTATCAATCTGTGGAGCCTGAACTCAAGCTTCTGTTTATTTTTTTTATCCCCCTGCCAGGGTTTTCAGACTTACGGCTGAGCTTGTAAATTAAGTGTACAACAAGGCTGTCCGCTGCCTCCACTTATGTTTGCCAACATTTCAAATGCTTCATATCTTTTCTTCTCTGTGCAGACTTACGTATAGGGCCTTTCTCTTTTGCTGCAGCTCATGTGTCAAATATAAAGCAAATATAGTGACATTTAATATCGCAGATGTTTTTTAAGTGACATGAGTTTCACAAGGAGTGTGAAGACTAACAGGTCAGATTACAAGGTCTCCCACGTCCAGCATCTGGTCTTCCTTTACCCCGTGCCGGTAGACATTGATCAGTTGAAGCTAATCATGCTGCTCGTCGGAACACCAGGGCCCGAGCTCTTGCTGAAATTATCTTCAGAGTCTGTGAGTTCTCAAAGTTCTGCAAAGTATTTTTTTCTCCTTTTAACCAGTTTTCTGCTCCACACGTCACATTTTGCCGTGTGATAACGTGTTGAATCTGCTACCATACTGACCGCATGTTTTCCACCCTTCAGTTTTGTGGACCTGAGATTTGCTTTCTGCCTCCTTTTAACCGGGTGAATTAAGTCACGCTTGCAGCGATTCGGTTATGACACCGGTGGTTGAGCGCTGCCTTTTTACAGATTGACTGTAATGAAAACTACTTTGTTGTGTTTTTCCCATAAATCTGCCGATCCCCCTTCCTCTTAACTTTTTGTTTCATCACATTTTGCCTCAAAGCTTGAAGCTAGCTTTTCAACATAACTTTGTAGTGCACCTTGAGTCCAGCCGCACAGTGTTAGATTGAGAAGCAGCTTCTTAACCAACTCTGCTCTGTCGCTATACTCCCCTTGACACAAGCTCCATAGATATAAACCAGCTTCAGCAGATAATGCGTCTGACAGGAACGCCCCCAGCATCTCTAATAAACAGGATGCCCAGCCACGAGGTGAGGAGGATCCACAGTTGCTTTCTTTAGCCCAGACAGCAGACCGGGGTGGGAGGACAGTTTAGTATCCTGAGTGTTACCCCAAAATGGTACAACAGTTTTCCCATACTAACATATCTTTATATGCCAAGATAGGACTATTGTAATATTTTTTGACCTATTGTCAGAAGTGAGCGACAGTGAAGGTGTTAATGGCCACACTAGATCAGCATCACTCAGTTCACATTAACTACAGTACTTTGGTCAAGTGGGGTACAAGGAGCAGCATTGCCTCTACTGGCCACTACCAGGGATATAAGATTTTAGTTTTCCTGTTTAATCAGAGTTATTGTGTGATGTCCGACACGCTTGCTGCATGTGACTGTAACAACAATTGATGGCTCTGAACTTGTGTGCTAAAGGCAATTTCTGTGTGAAAGATTTTCTGTTTGTTTGTTTCCGCCTTTGTTGCACACTTCCTGAAACCTGCTTGTCTCAATTTGTGTATTTTAATTTTTTTGTAATTATAAATATATTAGAAATATAATCCATAATCATGATGAGAATTGAATATGAAAAATAGTATTGGCACTGCACCGTACTTTGTATACATTTAAACTGTTCAAACGGGAAGTTTTCCAAAGAGAACCACACTACAATGTTTTCCCCCCCTGGAGCTCTAATTTTCCATCACACTAAGACATTTTGCTGTTGTGAAGCATCACGTCATAGCTGTCAATCACACGTTTGCTGGTGGCTAGAGATCAGCAGCAGCTGTGTATGTGCGTCTAATTTTAGGCAGTCAAAATCCCAAATGTCAAGAAACCTTTGTGTGCATGGGGACCCAAAAATACAGATGACAGTCATTTTCAATGCTGAAAAACCTAAAACTACTCAATGAGCAACAGTTTACTGTAGAGAGCTGGGCTTTAGCACCAAGATTCATTCTGATTAGCTATACAGTAGTGGTGTAGATAAAAATGTTATACGTGAGCAACAATGATTCAATACCAATGGCTACATCTAACAGAATCAGTTGCATGGAAATGTTTGCGCTTCATATAACATGCAGTGGGCGACATGTTGCTGCTAGTTGGTGTTTGATTTGCTGTATTTATTTTTCCAAGGCCAGGAACTACATCGGCTCCTTGCCAACCATGCCCAAGAGGAACTTTACTGATGTGTTCATTGGTGCCAACCCACAAGGTAAAAGGCTTTTCTCAACACCGGCTGTTTTTAATCGTTGTACAAGCTGAAAGTAGAACAATTGAAATTCCCCTTTATTCGTTATCTTTTTTGTATTAATATTGGCTTTGAAATCAAAACTTTGGCCAGCACTCTATATCACGGGACACAAGGATGTTTAAATGGCTCACAGACTGTTTGACATTTAGCTCTGTTGACATGCTTTTAAGCTGTGGACCTTCTGGAGAAAATGCTTGTTCTGGACGCAGACAAGCGGATAACAGCAGCCGAGGCTTTGGCTCACCCCTACTTCGCTCAGTACCACGACCCAGACGACGAGCCGGAGGCTGAGCCCTACGACCAGAGCTTTGAGAGCCGCGAGCTGGAGATTGAAGAGTGGAAACGTAGGTCTTTAAATTCCACACACACTCTTAGTACTGTAAAATAACAATCTTTTAGAAATCGTTATTTCAGGTATTAATATTTCCCTTGCTAACATTATAGAACCCTAATATGTATTTGAACAATTTCTGGTTGCTTTCAGGATTAACCTACGAGGAGGTGTGTAGCTTTGAGCCACCTATCTTTGATGAGGACGACATGGAGTAATGTGACGTGCCACCCACATCGACCCCGTCCTCCGTCAATTGGAAACGATCTCGAACATGTGCATCAGTGTTAAACTCTGAGACACACTTGTAATCGGAGTGTCTGCCAACCTTTTGTCAGTCTATATTAGTGGAGAAAATGTTTTCCATGATTAGCTCTAGGGAGATCCATACCAGCACAGGGAGAGAAAAATCTTTGACCAATTCTCATTATTCTTATTTATGAACCACTAATGTTAATGGTCCGTTGCTGGAAAAGGTCACTTCTTGCATATAGCTGAAATCATTTTATATTCTACAGATTTTTAAACATTTAGACTTTGATGACTCATCACTGTGACACTGAGATGCTGAAACACCTGGACCGACCTATAGCTGTGCTATTTTGTGTTTTTAAAACTTTTATTGAGTAACTTATGAATGAGCTTTTGTTGTTGTCTATCAATTTAAAAAGGTTTATGCTAGTTGACCACTCACCCTGCCAAGCTGTCAAATGTAGCACTGGTTCCCATATATTGGTAAAGTTATTGCCATGATTGTTCCTTTATTTAAAAAGATAACTTTGAAGGGTTTCATATCTGTGACAAGTAGATTTTTATGTTTTTCGGTATTTGACAATTTGAGACTGTGCCTGCTCTGTGTAGTCAATGACCTTTAGTGCTCACCATCCAAATTCATACATTTGAACGTGTATTTTGATAGTTTAAAAAATCTGTGAGACACTTTACATATTTTGGCTACACGGAAAAGTCTAAAGTCTATGCTGTTTTAAGGACAGTGCAATTCAACAAGCTAAGTAAGGAAAAATATTCATGGGTACATTCTCTGCTCAGAAATATGTAAATATCTGTGCCGTATTTTTTAAATCTCTGAATTCTTGTGGTTATGTCATAAAGCAATCACTTTTAGTATGAATCAGTTTAAGACTTTGTGTGTGTTTGCGAGAGTGTGTTGTTGTTTTACAGGAATTTTAAGTGTCATGCTAAAACCTCTAATAGAAATACTGCTTAAATGTGTAAATGAGGGATTTCAGATGTATTTATACTTTGTGGAGGTGGTATTTATATACAGCAATCGATAGATCCCTTAAACTATTTTCAGTACAGCAGAGTAACTACTATCTACAGTCCTTTTTGTTTAACAAAATAAAGACTTATTTTCAAGAGACCTGTGTTTTTTGCGATCTGAAATTTGTGCTCATATTTCTTCGACAGCATGTTTAACATCATATTTTCATCCTATTTTTGGGGTTTGCTTGAGAATGAATGAATTGGTGTTGTTTCCTCCAGAAGACAATGTCCTGCACATTTGTGTATACCTGTTTTGCTCTTTTAGCCTGTTAACTTAATGCATATTTTTACTTTCTATCAAAATTTTAAAATGTTCTTTAGCAAAATTCTGATAAACTGAAAAACATCTACACTATTAGGAGCTTGTTTTATAACTGAGAAATGTTACTTTCAGTTCTTTTTTGGAGGGTTAATCACATTAAAAATGTTTGTTCATTCATGTAAAAACGAAAAAATAAATTAAATATAAAATCCTGAGACTTCCATTTTAAAATAGTTATTGATACCAGCATCACGGATCAGGCTGCAATAGACAGTAGTAAGACCCTCCAATTCGTAATGCTGGTGGGTGCCAATGCCATTGGCATACAATTAAAAGGTATGAAATGTGCTACCACATAAAATATTTTTTTTTACAACAGGCTGCTCACTGCCTCTGTTGCTCTGCTGCTTCAGTGTGGTACTGCCTAAAAAAAATGGTTTGATGCGCAGGTGGAAACATCACTGAGAAAGCTACCTCTGAGCAAAACGAGCCAGTGCGCATGCGCGGAACATTCGATCACTGGTGGTGTAGCTAACGGCTAGGCTACGTATCCAGCCAACATGGAGAGAAAAGGTAAAGCTCACACCGACACGCCGCATATTACGCCTTATACTTGTCTTTAAGCCTCTGTTGACATGTGCACTTGATGTTCTTCTGCAGTCGCAAATGTAAAATGTAGCCGAGCTGCATACGTACAGCTGGGGGTTTAATTGAACGCGTCTGTCACGCACCGCTGAGCCGGAGTGAGCTACGTTAGCTTTCTAGACATTAGCTTTTAGCTTCAATGGGACATGTCAGGATTATCTAGCTACGTTTAGCTCTCTAGATCCTCACAGTTTCCACACAACCTAAAACACAACGACGACAGTCGGCGGTTGCTATATTTACCGTCCAGCTAGCCTCCACAGTGTCTGAAATGACTCCATGCCACATTATCGTTCGTGTTGTAGGAGAACGGTTACCTTGGTGGGTAGCTTAGTGATAAAACGTACAGTCTATGGATATTACTCAATGTTACATGGCTAAATGTATCAAACTGGCCGACTGGCACACAGACACATGCAACTGTGGTTTGGAATAACTGCAAATGTGACATAATACACTGCGTAATGACCGAGTTTCTGAGCTGTAGGGTGAGGTGGTTGTATCCTCTGCCCCAGACTGTCATCCCTTTCTTTTTTTGTCTTGAGTGTCAGCTAGACAAACAAATGGCAACCAGACAATGGTTAATTCATTGCTCATTGCTGGGTTCTGTTGACAGTTCTGGCACTCCAGGCGAGGAAGAAGAGGGTGAAAGCAAAGAAGACCAGCAAAAAGTGAGTTTTTCAAATTCTCTCTCTCTCTCTATATATATATATATATATTTTTCTTTCTACCCCAGTTCAAGCTCAACTTCACTTCGTGGCACCCCAAATTGTTTGCATTGTGGTCAATGTGCTCTGTCAAAAGCGGTTGTTTGGTGCAGTTTGACATACATGCACCAAACGTGACACAAGGTCCTTGACTGCATGCTTGCATTCACACGTGTATTTTGGTCTGTGCATGATCCAAAGATAAAGCAGTGAAGGACTGAACATATCTCTAAAGAATCATAGGATTGAGCACCCTTGGTTGATTTTTCCATACATTTTTTTTTGCACAGGGTTCAAGTAAGGGCAGTTGCACTATGCATTTAAACAGTGGTTTGATAACATGTATGTTGTAATCTATCCGTTTAGAATGTGCACTATTCAGCGCCTGAAATAAACTACCAGTAAGGCTGTGACCGGCGATCAAATTAGGTTTATGAATGATTGTATTTGGATAATGCACCACTAAGGGCTCAGGCCTGATCTCGGATACCGATTGTTTTAGTGTACTTAACAATCTACTAATCAAGCCATTGGTGGCATCCTCCCGGAGGGTTACGTAACACAGCCTGTGCTATATATAAAACCAGAGAATGAAGAAGCCCACATCAGCCCATCAAAGCATGGTGTTTCACTGAAAACAGCCCTATTCCAGATACTTACCCCCAGACAGCTTTATCTTCATGGCCGAAGCCGGCATTTAACACAGTACAGTTGCATGCCACAGTCATCCTTGTGTGCGGCTGAGCACCATTTATGTAGATGAGCAGCAACAACCTCAGGCTTCTTGAGGACATAGCGTGTAGGAGCTTCAGGATGAATAGCAGCCTAATGGAAAAGCCTATCAGGGAATGTGTACATCAGGAAGACAGCTGCCTTCATACCCAAAGCAAAGCATAGGAGCATCCACCTAAAATGACTGCATCTGTGTGTGTGTGTGTGTGTGTGTGTGTGTGTGTGTGTATATATATATATATATATATATGTATATATGTATGTATATATATATATATATATATATGTATATATGTATATATATATATATATGTATATATATGTATATATGTATATATATATATATATGTATATATATATGTATATATGTATATATGTGTATATATATGTATATATATATGTATATGTATATATATGTATATATATATGTATATATATATATGTATATATGTATATATATATGTATATGTATATATATATATATATGTATATATGTATATATATATGTATATATATATATGTATATGTATATATATATATATATATGTATATATATATATATATATATATATATATATATATATATATATATATATATATCTCACTTACAGGAATTGCATTGATGACAAGAGTATAGTAAATGCATTTCAAATGTAAAAAAAAATGAAAGTCAAAATTCCGTTCAAATTTTGCTGTTAATTGCTGCTGTTTGTTCCGTCGTTGGTGCACAAACATGCGGGAAAGCCTCTCTGTTGCAGATACCAATGTCAGCCATGAATGAATAAATAGTTTGCAGATTATGTGGAACCAGCAGCCCATTTGTAAGACACTACAGACCAGTTTAGGAATTTATTTGAATGGCTCCAATGGAGTTGAGCCTTAATCTCCTCTTTGGCTGTTTTGGATTTCAATGTTATATTAGCATCTGAACTGTTAAACACAGATTATAGGATGTTACACATATATTCATTGACAGAAGTGCTCACATGCCAATGTGATTTATTTTGTTCTTAAAATCACAGTAAAACAATATCTAAGTATCTTATTTTATGTCTCATTCATTTTCGATAATTCACATGAGCTTTCAAATATTTCCTATTGTGCAAAGTTAAAGACACCAGAACTACTATAATCTTTTTTTTTTTAAGTTTTTTTTGGCAGTACTAGGGGAGAGTGGCCTAAGTTGTGCCACTTTTTACTCAAAGTGACTTTAAAGTGAGGCCTTGACAGTAAAGTCTCCAACTCGAATATATACATATATTTCAGGGTGTTGTGCATCCCTGGCAATAAAAACTTTGGATCTGGAATAAACCGTTGAAGAAATATAGCTTTCGGAGTGGTGTAAGTTGTGCCATTGGAGAAAATACCATGGGGTAAATTGTGCCATTGATATATATCTCATAAACTGTAATGCAAGACAAATCCATTAGACAATCACTTATTTAAGGTTTATTTAAAGTAAATAAAGTAAATATTTTACAAAGATTGAAGCTCAATTTTCTTAAACAAGGCCTAGCAGATCTAGGTGGTTTTGCCTGCAAAGCTAACGATGACAAAGTCACCATCATCATCTTTCTGGCCATCTGAACTCTTGTCAGTGGTGTCGTTAAGTGGAATTGAGCTGTCAGTCTCTTCTGAGCTACTGTAGACAATCACTTTATTTTGGTGACCAGCATATACAGCCATGCCAATGGCACAACTCTCAGAAATGTACTTTGCACTAGCTGCTCTGGGCTTTATGTCTTTTATTTTACCTTATTTTTTTACCTACTGAATGCACTATGTAAAGCACTTTGGACAGTGCAAACTGTTATAAATGTGCTTTTATAAATACATTTTACTTACTTACTTACTTATAACTCACCTAGGCCCTCTGGCATAAATCACCCCATCCCCAGAATTTTGGATAATACGCATGATGCAGCAGTTTAGGGCTGAGATCGTGCTAACTATATAGACACAAAGTGTAGCATACTAAAGCACTAAAACATGTGTCAAACGTTTTCAAACATGTCTATAATTGTTCAGACACAGTAATCAAAAAACCTTGATCATGGAAATTTTACTTTGAAAGGCAAAAAACAGTTTTTAATTGTTTTTTTTTAGTTGACCACTCACCCTGCCAAGCTGTCACACGTAGCACTGGGTCCCATGTTTTGGTAAAGTTATTGCCATGATTGTTCCTTTATTTAATAAGAGATAACTTTCATATTTGCATTGTGCCTTCTGGTGCATCAAATACACATTTTTTAGCGTGTTATTTGTCTGAAGCACTTTACACAATCATATTCCTACTTCTCTTTAATATAATAGCGGCCTATCTTAATCTTTGTTAAGTCTTCTATGACTTGCTTTGGATGGATTTAGTCTCTTCCATCTGACAACCAGACATAATGACAAAATAATTGAGCTTTGTAATTGCGGGAAACAAATCGCACCCAGTCTTGTTGATCTTTGTCTTCATGATGATGATGAGTATTTGTTCTTTAATCCAGCTGCAGTTTTTTCTTGACCCTGCTCCGAGTAATTTTAAGTCCTGATTCAGCAGGACTTAATTATCCAGTTGCACAGCCCAGACTTAACCTAAAATAGGACTGCGTTTAAAATTAGTAAACCCTCCTTGTTCAGACATGTGTAGACAGCTGTGCATTAAGAAAATATAGCCTGCAGGACAGACCTCTTTAAATTATTACTATATTTTATGTTGTGTCCTTTTAAGTGTAACGTGTAAAAGGAGGAGCATCGGTGTGGATCTGTTGTGGCACAAAGATTTTGACAAGATCTTGGCATTCGCTCCATCAACAACATTTTTCTGTTTTCTATCTTTTTTTAAAATATAGGAGATAAAAATGGGCTTGATTGATTTTTTTTTTCAGCTAAAGATCATTCAGAATGTTGTTTAATAAAATAACTTTATTCTCATGTGACATGATTCAAATAAACAACCTGTCACGTGTTAGGTTTGGCCTCTGACCAGTGTAGCTGTCCTGAGAACATGATAGCACTAGCAACTGCTGCTCTATTGTGTGGTCTAAGGGAAGTTACCTGTAAGGCATTAAGCATGATTTGGGTGCGGTTAGATTTACAGTGGGGAGGCTAATTAAGGTTAGCTGTTTACCAACTTTGCAGAAGAAGTAGGATATTTCTATCACTCTTGTGAAACATTGTTCAAATAGGATGAATTAAAAGACAAATCTTGGTTAGAGGTGTTTGAAAATGTACACTTACTGTATGTACAGTATCTCACAAAAGTGAGTACACCCCCCACATTTCTTCACATTTTTCTTTATATCTTTCCATGGGACAACACTGAATAAATGACACTTTAATACAATGTAAAGTAGTCAGTGCACAGCTTGTATAACAGTGTACATTTACTGTCCCCTCAAAATAACTCGACACACAGCCATTAATGTCTAAACTGCTAGCAACAAAAGTGAGTACACCCCTTAGAAAAAATTTACAAATTGGGCCCAAAGTGTAAATATTTTGTGTGGCCACCATTATTTTCCAGCACTGCCTTAACCCTCTTGGGCATGTAGTTCACTAGAGCTTCACAGGTTGCAACTGGAACCCTCTTCCACCCATTTATGACAGCATCACAGAGCTGGTGGATATTAAAGACCTTGCGCTCCTCCACCTTCCGTTTGAGGATGCCCCAAAGATGCTCAATAGGGTTTAGGTCTGGAGACATGCTTGGCCAGGCCATAACCTTTACCCTCACCTTTTTTAGCAAGCCACTGGTCGTCTTGGAGGTGTGTTTGGGGTCGTTATCATGTTGCAATACCACCCTGCGGCCCAGTTTATGAAGGTTGAGTGCACATGGTCAGCGTCGTACACAGAGGTTGGCTTTGGAAAATAGACGTATGAGTGCTGCCAGCATTGCTGAAGGGCTTGAAGGGGTGGGGGGTCAACCTGTCAGTGCTCAGACCATACGCCGCACTCTGCATCATACTGGTCTGCATGGCTGTCATCCCAGAAGGAAGCCTATTCTAAAGATGATGCACAAGAAACCCCACAAAAAGTTTGCTGAAGACAAACAGACTACGGACATGGATTACTGCAACCATGTCCTGTGGTTTGATGAGACCAAAATACATTTATTTGGTTCAGATGGTGTTAAGAGTGTGGAGCGGCAACCAGGTGAGGAGTACAAAGACAAGTGTGTCTTGCCTAGAGTCAAGCATGGTGGTTGGAGTGTCATGGTCTGGGGCTGCATGAGTGCTGCCAGCACTGGGGATCTACAGTTCATTGAATTCTAACATGTACTGTGACATACTGAAGCAGAGCATGATCCCCTCCCTTCATAAACTGGGCCGCAGGGCAGTACTGCAACATGATAACGACGCCAAACACCCCTCCGAACGACCACTGGCTTGCTAAAGAAGCTGAGGGTAAAGGTTATGGACTGGCCAAGCATGTCTCCAGTCTTAAACCCTATTGAGCATCTTTGGGGCATCCTAAAACGGGAGATGGAGGAGCGCAAGGACTCTAATATCCACCAGCTCCTTGATGTCGTCATGAATGGGTAGAAGAGGGTTCCAGTTACAACCTGTGAAGCTCTAGTGAACTACATGCCCAAGAGGGTTAAGGCAGTGCTAGAAAATAATGATGGCAAAACAAAATATTGACACTTTGGGCCCAATTTGGACATTTTTTCTTAGGGGTGTACTCACTTTTGTTGCCAGCAGTTTAGACATTAATGGCTGTGTGTCAAGTTATTTTGAGGGGACAGTAAATTTACACTGTTATACAAGCTGTACACTGACTACTTGACATTGTATCAAAGTGTCATTTATTCAGTGTTGTCGCATGGAAAGATATAATGAAATATTTGAAGAAATGTTAGGGGTGTACTCACTTTTGTGAGATACTGTACTTCCCACGTTATAAATGAAGGGTATGATGGTGGGTTCACATGTGTTTGTCCATCAGGCAGCCAGTCAATCCAAGATCTCGACAGCCACCCCAGCAAGAAGCCTCGCCTCAGGAACCTGAGGAACCTGAGGAGATTCTTGGCTCCGATGATGAGGAACAGGAGGACCCAAATGACTACTGCAAAGGTGAGTCCACTTTCACATACCAGGTCTATATGTACACTGTACAATGTGTACTGTGCCTAACCATATTGTAATGTCTGATTCGAGTGTTTGTATCGTTTGCAGTAAATCAAATTCGATAAGTTATGCCAATTCATTACCTTCATTTAACTAAGATAACCCAGTTAAGTTGGTTTTGTGACACTTTCTATAACCAGAGTATTGCATAGCTGTCTGTACATTGGTTCTTAATCTTCCTAATTACCATGCATTTTGATCTCATCTAGGTGGCTACCACCATGTGAAAGTAGGAGACCTTTACAACGGGAAATACCATGTAATCCGGAAACTTGGCTGGGGACACTTCTCCACTGTATGGCTCGCCTGGGACACCCAGTAAGAGAAACGCTTATTGCTGCATATTTGTATTGTACTGTTTTGTTTTTGATGCATGAAGTTGGAGTAGCAGCTGACTGCAAGACAGTTGTGGTAGGACCTTGTAAGGTGCTTCCTGTAAGTGAACGTTACTTTCTGTGGTTGCAGTGTGAAGAGGTTTGTTGCTATGAAGGTGGTGAAGAGTGCGGAGCACTACACAGAGACGGCTGTGGATGAGATCAAACTCCTTCGATCTGTAAGTAACTGAGTTCATGGCACACAGCAGGTATTGTGAGTTGGAATCAAATACATTGGGAAACACAGTAAATGTTCACAAATAGGTCCTGATAACATCAGTGCAAACACATCGATAACACATATAGCACAAGGACACATACTGTTGGACAATTACATACACACACACACACACACACAGCATAATAGGGGTTTGTTTTCAAGAAGTATTAAATGGTTACAGAGACATGTATGCTATGCTCTCTATTTTTCCAGTCTAATGTCATGAAATGTACGTCTTGATTGCTCTGATTGTCTTGTTCTTTTTTTTTTGTTCCCAGGTAAGAAACTCGGACACCGATGATCCCAACCGGGAGATGGTTGTCCAGATGCTCGACGACTTCAAGATCTCTGGTGTAAATGGAACTCGTATCCTTCCTAGCCAAATATTGCTAATGGCTCCTGGTCTTTATTATGACCAAGATTTTATCTCTTTGATTGCTTCCTACTGGAAAGACTCAAGCCTGTTAACTCTCTGAAAAATATTTTGGCAAAGATTTGATAATTCTTTCCCCTGGTGTCAAATGTATCTGTAAAGCAGCATTTAAGTGACAAAGTAAACAACAGGTGTACTAACAGACCTCCACCCATCACAATACTTTGGCTGAGTAAGACCGATAGCTGTAGCTGAAATAAGAGACTCTCAAACACTGCAGTGTTTGAACTGCTATGACCTGCCTCTTTTTAAGTAAGAATAATGCTGCTGTGGGTGAATGACATGTGTAGTAAATGGTTTTCTTATTAAGGGGTTTTCAGTTTGGTTTGACTTGTATTGCATTATTACCTTAACTGCTGCAATCTTCAGATGTCTGCATGGTGTTTGAGGTGTTGGGACATCACTTATTAAAGTGGATAATAAAGTCCAACTACCAAGGGCTGCCCCTGTCGTGTGTGAAGAGCATCGTGAGACAGGTAACATAAGACTCACACTGTCACTCCCTTTGTGTGCTGGTGAATCGTGATGAAGGATCTTTTTTTTTCTTCTTTCAGTTCAGTTTCCGCTAGTTAACAAGTAACCTCCAGGCTGTGTGACCGGTGGAAACCAGTCAGGGCAGAACATATTGTTACAAATGACCATGTAAACAATGAGCTAGTAAAACATGCACCTTAAATTGACAGACATGTTTCTAACTGAGGGGGCTTTTGTCATAATGGAAACAATAACTGATTGAGCAATATAGATATTTTAACTAAAATATTGATAAGTGCTTATTTCAGTTATGTTCAAATATTCAATTAAACTGTTACAATCATTGTCCATTCATTCTTTTCCCAGGTTCTCCAAGGCCTGGACTACCTGCACACAAAGTGTCAGATCATCCACACGGACATAAAGCCGGAGAATATTCTGATGAGTGTTGATGAGCCTTACGTCCGGAAGCTTGCAGCTGAAGCCACAGAGTGGCAGAGGGCTGGGGCGCCTCCCCCCTCCGGCTCAGCAAGTATGAGACACACAAATACATATTCATGTGTACATTCATGAGCACAGTTTGGTAACAGTTTGTACTCATTTGTATTCTCGTTTCAGTAAGCACAGCGCCTGCTCCAAAACAGGTACAACCCTTTTTGATATTTACGTTGTGCATAGGACATCAGCCTCTCACATTTGCTGTATAACACACACAGAGCAGCTCCATCAAAATGCAACTATATCTATGAGAGCCATTTTATTTCTTATGTGCATTTCAGACGGTAAAAATGTCAAAGAACAAGAAGAAGAGGTTAAAAAAGAAGCAGAAGCGTCAGGCAGAGCTGCTGGAGAAGTGCATTATGGACCTGGAGGAGATGGAAAAGACCACAGAGACACGAGAGGAGGAAGAGGATGAAGATGATGAGGACCCACAGTCTCCAAAGGGACGTGTCTGCGCTCCTCTCAGACAGGTGTCTCACCTGGAACTGGGAAATGAGGATACAGAGGGTAGGAAGCCAAGTTCACAGCAGTGTACTTCTTACATTTTTATTGCTGCTAGTTAATGTTCTGTCATGTTTGACAGATGGTTCCTGTGAAGTATAGTTCAACAGTGTGGAAAATAATGTGTGTTTCCATACAATTGCCCCTGCTCTCTAAAATATAACAAAATACAATCAAAACAAGCTAGCTATAGCTAACACTTTAAACCGGTCCGATGATTTGAAACTAAACAAACTGGGTGCAGAACTGTGTCGGGTTACCATGTAGACGACTGAAACTTTGTCTTGAGTTTCAGCAGAGAGATTGTCATGGGTTGATGTACGTTCTCCAAAGAGCTTCATAACTATTTGTTAATCTAATAAGCATCTAACTATAAGTATTCAGATTGCAAATATGCACAGAAAATCCACAAGAAGTCTGGAAATTTGATTCTGGGAAAGTACGGAATTTTGAAATGGAAAATGTGTAGGAATCCTGTGAGACAGTTATAACATTCCTGGAGTGATTTGAAAATAATTGTCACCCTTCTTTTCCTGCCACCTGACAGAGAGCTGTGTGAATGCAGATCCCCTGAGGGTGGGACCAGAAGGGCCATCAGAAGTGAACTGTAATGGCCATGTGGACGTGGACCACAGGCAGTCCCAGTGGACGGACGAAGACCAACACAACGGCAACGCCGAGCCCACAGAGAAATGTGCCAGTCAAGAGGAACAACACCAGGAGACCCCTGTTCAGCACACCTCCAACGGTGTGAACTTTACAGATCTCAGAGAGCTGGACACTGAGACTGAAGGCAGTGGAGTCACTGACAGACACCTCCCTGCTGGGCTGGAGGAGGGAGAGCTGGAGCAAAGCATTTTGCAGGAGGAGGGGGAGGACGGGTCTGACTTTCAATATACGACCAAGGAAAGCCTGGGAAACGGTCAGTCATTTAAAATGTGTTCTTCTACTAACTTCAAAGCGTTTTTTGGAAGCTACTTGCTCTGGCCCGGCTGTGTTGGTTTAATTCTAATAAAAGCTCAGCCATGTGAACTTTGAAATATCGATCGTTAGGCTCTATTTTTAATTAGATGTTTTGTCCATCCTTATATCTCTCTCTCTCTCTCTTTCTCTCTCCCTCTCTTTGTCTCTCTCTCTCTCCGCTCTGATGTAGACAAGCTAACAGCAGGATCTCTGCTAGTTAACCCCCTTGAGCCACTCAATGCAGACAAGATCAAGGTCAAGATTGCAGACTTGGGAAATGCCTGCTGGGTGGTGAGTAGCCTACTAATGACCTGAGGGATTTCCTGATTAGGGATGAACACTTGCAGCAAAGGGACACATCCAGTGTCACCTAGCTACCAAAATAGATGTGTATTCTTCCAGCTCAGTTTAATTTGTTGTATGGACCTCAGTTTTGAGTCCAACATATTTATAATTCTTGAATATTTATCTCCCATCATAACAGGACATAATCCTGTAGGCTCTCTTACCTACACACATTATGCAATATTTGTATATACTTTTCTAATCCATTTATGCATTTTTGCAGCACAAGCACTTTACAGAAGACATCCAGACGAGACAGTACCGCTCCTTAGAGGTGCTCATTGGTTCTGGATACAGTACACCTGCTGACATATGGAGCACAGCCTGCATGGTGAGGCATTACACTGTATCAAAACCTAAGAAATCGTAGTGTAGTGTTTCTTGAAAAGACTTCAGTAGCAATATGATGGTCTAGGAAGTGTTGAAAGGGAGGGAATTGTTCCCTTCACAGCGTCTTTTCCTGTGTTTATGATGATTGTGTTGTCTCTGCAGGCCTTTGAGCTTGCCACAGGGGACTACTTGTTTGAACCACATTCTGGGGAAGATTACTCCAGGGATGAAGGTATTGCTGGGACTTCCTCTTTTTTCCATTCTCTGTTTTATCCAGTTAAAGCTGCACAGTATTAATCATAAATGCTATATTTAGAAGTATTTTTGCAATGTACCTTTCACTGGTAAAAGGCATTTAGCAATGTTGGTGATTTTTTAAAAGTTATTGCTGCTGCTGTGAAGACCTTAGTGATTTTTTTCTTGTAAAACTGCCCTTCGCTGGCCTTTATATCTATTATGAATCTACTTAGTTTCACAGTAAGCATGGCAAGTTGTGACCTTCACTTCAGCTTATTGTGCACTATCGCACAATAAGCTGAAGTGCAGTTAACACTTAAATGAGGTACTCAATTACAGTGATCTTAAATTGTCTCAAATTTAAAGGAAATGTACATGTGAATCATGTGATGATGAGTACCAAAATTCCTGTGTTTATTTCCTCTCTTTAACACCTCAAACCACATTATTTTGCCGCACTGGAGATGGGGCCATATCTCATTCCCTTGCTCTTTTCTTCATATCCTCCTCACTCGCTCTCCATGTTCTCCTACATATGCTACATTTATGTTAATGTCTCGCTTGTCGCTTAGCTTGAGGTTTTCTGTACTGACTGGATTGTGCTGCAATGTGTCGGGTATGTGCCAAGATCCATCCCTCAGTTTATTGGCACATGCCCCATTGCTGTGAACTGGCTTTTGTTTCACCCTCAGTACATGAACTCATGAAGCTAGTGCTTAATATTCTTCCATATCTGTCTCTGTCGCGTGACTGTCTGTTAATCACTTATCACTCATCCTGTATCAGAATCTGCTCTTTAAGTTTTAGTGCATATGGCTTTGTTGGCTGGCTCATTGTTTTTTTTTTACCTATATTATGGTGAACTGCCTACCTGACCTGTGTTGAAATGGTTGCATTGCAATAGCTATTGAAAAATAATACAAGCTTCCAATACATGTGCTTCTATTTATATGAGGCTGTCATCATCATCATCCATTGTTCCTAATACATTGTTCCACTTGACTGTTTGCCATCTCTCTCCTGTCCCCTCTCCCATGTTTCCGTCTCCTCTCTCCAAACCCTCTGACTTTCTGTCTTCCCTCTCCCCGAATGTGCCTCATTTCCAGACCATCTTGCTCTCATGATTGAGTTGCTCGGTAAAATCCCTCGTCACTATGCTCTGAGTGGGAAACACTCACAGGAATACTTCACCAAGAGAGGTACGCCACCCCTCTGTCTGTGGCCCGCTCCTGGAACAGTGGATGGGAGGTGAAGTAGGGGGGAGGGAAGATTCCTCTGGCACCTGTCAGGTTCTGTCCGACGTCCCAAAGTGGTTGGTGTGTGCAGGCCAGCAGGCAAAATAATTAATACAGTCCAATAATTGTGCGTTACTTTGAACATGCCATCAGACATTGATTCAAGTGTCAGTTGCTCTGCCAAAGATTGCCTGGCAGAAGTACAATCAGTATCCCATTAGCTGTAGTGCTGAGGACTCGGCTGGATACTTGATACTGTATTGATCCATGTAGGGGACACAATGAGTGCACGGTCTAAACACATTTAACTCAATATAATAGAATAATAAAATCACGGAAAAGAACCAGAAAAAGGTTGAACTCTGATGCAGTGTTTCTCTCGTGGACCTGAAGTGTTTAACATAGTTTTCAAGAATATTAAATGTTTTCAAGTGTTAATAAGTGTTTTAAAACGATTTAATAATTATCCAGGGGCCTAGGGAAAATATTTCATCCATAAAGGATCCTCATCCACGAAAAGAACCTTGAGAAACGTTTTGCTCCAGTGTCACGTTTGAGAATCCGCCTGCAGGAAACCCTCCCTGCTGTTTTGTGGCTCACAGTCTTGATTAACCTAACCTTTGGGGGAAATGTTATAAATCACTACTCTAACTGAATGCAACAAGATAAATATATGACCGTATCATAAGTTTATTATCTTATCCAATGTCTGACCGACTGCAATGGCAGAACTTGTCTATTGATTCTTGAGTTAAAGAACCTTACAGCTCCTTTAATGTCTGGTGGCCATGCACCATAAGATGATTGATAAACGTAGGCCTGTGCATCCCAACCACTACAGCAATCTGACGCCTGCCCCCCCTCATCCCTCCACCCCACACACACCTGGAGTGGGCCTGTGACTGGGACACTGTTTGACGAATCTGTTGTGTGTCTTGTCTGTCTTCTCCTCTCCCCTTGCGATCCTCTGCTGTGTAGACCATATAGCGCTGATCATTGAGCTGCTGGGGACTGTCCCACGCAAACTCATAATGACCGGCAAATATTCCAAGGATTTTTTCACCAAGAAAGGTAAAAAATAAATAAAAAAACAGTGTTGAGATCAGAGAGGACTTACTGACTGGCATTAAGATCATGCTCTACAACTCGTCATGAAAGTTGACTTTTTATTTTTTTTTATTTTTTTTTACATAGCCTATCAAAAAAAAAAACTTTTTTCAATTTAACTTTGATAAAGCATTTCCAGCATTAGATATTACTATGTAAAGAAATACTTGTTTTGGAAAGTTATTAAATATATTATAAATGTATTCCAGTTAATAAAGTAAAATTCAATGAATATCTGACCTAATCCTGGATGGCTCTCTGACATAGTGCTGTCTTGACTGGTTGCCTGCAGGTGATTTGAAACACATCACCAAGCTGAAGCCGTGGGGCCTGCTGGAGGTGCTGCTTGATAAGTACGAGTGGCCCCGTGAAGAAGCCGAGTGCTTCGCCGACTTCCTGGTCCCCATGCTGGAGCTTGTCCCAGAGAAGCGAGCCACAGCCGCAGAGTGCTTGCGCCACCCCTGGCTCGCCCTCTAGTGGATTCCTACGGTCATTGCACCTCCCTTCCCTCCCACTCTCTCCAGAGACTGCAACAGATCACTTTCCAGTTTGGGCATATCAGATAAATATTTATTTCTTATTTGTTTTATTTTTTTGGATATCCTATGTTTCTTGTTATTGAACTAATGCTTGTGTATGTTTGCTTAGTATTTGTTGGCTCTTCTCTTGGTGTTTGACGTCGGGAATCTGGTGGAATATATTACTTTGTGGTCATGTTGGCTCCAACTGCTGTGCTCCGTTCACCCACCCAACTAAGAAAATCTGTCATTGTACTGCTAGTGACTCATCCTTGTTTGTTACACTCCTGCACTAAAACCCAAACAAAACAAGGATATGTAGCCTTTATTGGTCATTTTTGTCCCCTTTTTAAAAAGGACTCGCTATCACTTCTTTTCTCGTACATTTTCATTAGTGCTGTGTTGTTTTCTAAATGAATAATTTTATCTTATATTACACATGCAAGGTATATATTTTGTTATTGTAAAGTAGGTTTAGGAAGTTGCACACTGGGCTGACATCTACACTGACTGTAGTAATAGCAATTCTCATGACAGACTCTGGTTCCTTACAGAGACATCCACCGTCTGATAATGTAGGTCATTATTTACCCATAAAAAAAATCTGTCTGTCACCTGGAATTAAGTGTAGTTTAGTTAATTATAATAAATGAGATCTTTCATTCTCATGGGAGGCTGGTATTCTCATACAAATATTACAATTCAGGAATATATTGTTTTAAAGGTTTCAACAAGACGACACGTTTAGAAGCCCAATTTCAAGGAGAAAAAAAGTTGAAAATAAACTGTATATATCTGTACCAAAGAGTTTGCCTTTATGTATATTACAGTTATGTACAGTTTTTAACAAATCTTATATCTTAGTTAAAAGGATTTAGCTGGGTAGCTGTGTTTTAATAAAGCGTATGGAAGATGTGTTCGAGCTCAGTCGTATGTATGGCCAGCTGTTCAATAATGTCACTGTTTTTACGATAGAAATGGTGAGATCTGATGCTATGTAGTGGTGTTCCCAAATCGATCATATCAAGGTAACCTATGTATCTGTTGAGGTTTAGGCGAAACAACAGTTACATCAGTGTCAAATTCAAGAGTATAGACTTTGTGTGAGCTGTCAATTTACAAAACTGTAAAACACACCATACAATAAAACAGATGTTCATACAACACAACATTACCGTCTAAGCCTGTTTATCTTTGACCTTAAGTATAAAATTCAAACTATGCTGTTCTTGCCTCGTTTGTGAAAATTAACCAAAAAACACTCCAATGCAAACAGCAAAAACATATAGTCATCTATGTATAAAATACTAGCTGAACAGTTTGATCTACTAACTAAATTAATAACATGTCAGGATGCTTGTTCATTGCTACCAAGGTCGTCACTGTCACACTGTGGGCCTGAAGGTCTGTCGATCATCAGGGGTTTCCTATAAAAGAGGCAAAAAACAATCTTGAGAATAAATGTTTTGTATTTAAGAAACGTTGCCTCAAATGACTATAACAAACGACCCAATACCAGTTAGTAGATGCCCAAAATAAAGCTGAAATCTAAGGGAAAGAATGACAGATTCACAGCTAAGACTTCATTCCAGGAGTTGACGTTTTAGAAACACTTCTTCAGAGCTTAGAGAAAAAGCACAACATCACATGTATGGTATATATGTATGAAATGTATATTATGTAAATTAACTATTTAATTACAATAATACAAAATAGTCGGTAGGCCCCATTCTTAAAACATTTGACCCTGCAACAGTGTAAATACACAATATACCTTCACTAGTGGTACATGGGTATGCAAACTAGGTTGCACCATAATAAAAAAACATAAAAGGAGAATATCAACTTCAATATAGAGTCAATATATTCTCTCATATAACAGTTAACTCCAAAGAGGCATACAAATAGGAATGTTTAAAGTATGTAAGTGCTCAGAAAGGGAAAAAAATCAATGTGAAAACTACAATTTCCATGACAAGTGAGCAAAATCCATCCGTTGATGAAGATCATACACTATAACTATATGGACCATGTAAAGTGGGATATTATGTCAATCACATTTAATTATAAGTATGTTTAATAATTATCAAGCCACAGGTGTAAATATTAAAAAAATAATGAATGCCATTAAGCTACTTCAGTTTCAGTCTCTTGGTATTGTTCATGCTGGCTCACCGTCACACTGGGACACTTGAATGTTACTATTCACACATATGCTTTTCTTGCTATGACAAGCTAACATTTCTGCCATGACTCTAGATACAAAGCTTGAGGGCAGAGAGCCACTGTTCTCCTTTCCTCCCTCACCTGTTCACATTGATCCTTACCTGCGCCATCCAACTCAAAGTCATCGGGCAGTAGTTTGTCTTGCCGGCTGCCGAGGGTGAAGGCCAGAAATGACAGGAGGAGGGCGTCCAGGATGCTGATGATAGCCAGGATGTAGGCCCAGCGCACCGTGCAGTTCCCCAGGCTGTACTTATCCGTCAACTGGCCGCACATCCTCTTCACTTCTGGAGAATCCCAGCCGTCCGGGTAGATCAGGCAACCCATCAGCATCAACGCGGCTGTGTGGGAAGAAGGAGCCTTATTTACCCCCTGTGTTCTCTTCTTTGATTAATAATTACAAGGGAGGATCTTCTGAGCTCCCAGTGCAGCATAGGGCATCATGAAGCATGCCCCTTAAGTGCCAAATTGTTTAATTTATTTATGAAGCAGCGGGGCAAGGATGCTCTGTGGTGCTGTTTGTATGATGTACTGTTATGAAAGTTCTTAAATGTTAAATGATCTTCATCTGGTACAGTTTCCTTTATGTATTGGCCACAA
This sequence comes from Ammodytes marinus, assembly GCF_949987685.1. NCBI lineage: Eukaryota > Metazoa > Chordata > Actinopteri > Uranoscopiformes > Ammodytidae > Ammodytes > Ammodytes marinus. Next base: position 11,147,029 of record NC_137211.1, on the reverse strand, counting down.
GAACAACTAGAGTACTGTCATCTCTAAACGTTTCCATTCTCTTTATTTCAGAGGAAAATATTTAAAGGAATACTTCACCCATACGGAACCGGCGTTCTATCATCATTAAATCGCTATTATAATATAATGAATGAGGTTTTTCTTCCCCCAGTCTTTCCGCAGTCTTCCTTTGGCCCAGCTGTGCTGTTAATCCTAACCCTACATTTTACCACGTGTGATGTCTTGCATTGGAAAATGTAGGGTTAGACAGTGAGACCATAAAACACTCTTTCTTCCCTTTCTCAGGCTAGGATGAACCGATTTCCTAAATGTTTGCACATTAATACTACATAGGATCTCTGAGTTCAATACACCTTCATATTACCACCAGTGAAGTAGGTCTTTAAATCGTTTTTCTCTAGTACCTAAAATATATAGTTTACAGATTTATCGAACAAAACTTTGTTTTGTTAGCCCCCCTTTCTTTTCTCTCACATCTCAGTTTAACTGTTGACCCTTTAAGGGGCCTGACCCTTTTGTTGCCAACCTCTGCAGAAAAGTACCTACACAGTCTCTAAAGCAGAAAGATTACCTCCTCCACCAGCTACATAAGTAAAATTATTCTTACACATAAATGCATCTGTTTTAAAAGTGTAATTAAGCAATATATGATAATAGTCCAGTCAAAAGACATTTTACAGCAAAATATGTGCTTTTGCTTTTGATACTTGAGGTATATGTTGTTGATAATACTTCTGTACAATTTAATGTATTTTTCCATTATTTTATTGGTACTTTTACTTAATCAAGGATCTGATACCTTCTTCCACCCATAGGTAGGTTTGCAGGCCTTTATCGTGTGGCTAGTTTCCATGGTCCCGGTTAAGTGTCATGTGCAAGTCTAGATCTGTTAACAACACAGCAACACCTGATCTTGTTACATGTAAGTCATCCGCCATCAGAGGTGTCAGAAACTGGATCCCTTATTAGCTTCCACTGTGAAGAATAACACACCCAGTACAAACACACCCCGTCTGAAACCAGAGAGGTGAGGCGCATGTCAGGTGCTGGACTATGAGGTTTAAAGCTAGAAAAAGTGATTTGCCTACTAAGTGTTTCTCCATGTAGGCTACTCTGACCTTTGGCCAATGTGTTCCCCTTGTAAAACGAATAGAGAACTCCATCCTAAACCCAGTAGACCCTTTGGTGACATAGCGTGGTCTGTTTTTCATTAGCACAGTGCCTCAGTAATCTTATGATATTTTAGGATTTAGTAATGGCTGTAAAGCCAGTTGATACCAAGCCTCATGGTAAATAATCCCTGTGGTTTTGATTTGGAAATAGTAGATATTACAAGCTAGCCTACTAGCCTACATGTACTTTAAGTATAAAACATAAAAGTTGTCATTATTCAGATGGCCCGTTTCATAGGCCTACAGATATTGTTATTGCTGATGCACCAACACTAAGCAGCATTTTCATGTTGCAGGTGAAGGTGGGGCCAGATTGAACTACTTTATATGCATATTAGCCTATATACATTACATATATTTATATAGGCCTACATATATATTTTTTTTATTTAACCTTTATTTAACCAGGAAAGTCTTATTGGGATTAAAAATCTCTTTTACAAAAGAGTCCTGGCCAAGACAGGCAGCAGCACAGTTAGTTACAGACAATCATTTAAAAACAACAGAGAACATAAAAATAGAGTCACAGTCAGAACATCATCAAACAAAGCATGTACAGACAGAAGAGCCAGCTTCAACATCATTAAGTAAGGACTTGAACATGTTTAGAGAAATCAGCTCCTTAAGTTTTAGCGCATTTTGCAGCTGGTTCCATGAAAAAGGAGCAGCATAACTAAATGCCCTTTTCCCCAGTTCAGTACGGACTCTAGGCACAGTCAGTAAAAACAAGTCCTAAGAGCGGAGCTGATACTTTCCTGTGCTTTTTCTATGTTTTTTAATGTAAAATCTTGATCTGAATCTGAATTCTTGCTCACCTGAGGCCAGCTGCATCCACGCGCAGATCTTGTACACGTTCCCGGCGTTGCAGAAGAAGAACAAGCTGAAGCATACCATCGTGGCCACAATCAGCAGCATGGAGGTGCCAACTAAGAAAACAGAGGTCCTGAAGGCCGGCGAGGGGATGGAAGCGAAGTCGAACACGCTGCCCTTGCAGATGAGCTCTGAGGTCAGGGCGTTGCCGATGCAGTAGTGGAAGAGGCCGAAGTAGCCGGCCTGCGGGGTGTTGACGCTGTCCCCGATCCAGTAGGGCTGGATGAAGACCACCATAGTGATAATGACGAAGCAGATGGTGAACACGGCCCACATTACGCCGATGGCGCGCGAGTTTCTCACATAGTTTGTGTGGTAGATTTTAGCAGCCTCCTGGGCTGGAAGCAGATCCATGATGATAAAGGGCAGGAAAAGATAAAAAGAAAAGAAAAGAAAAAAAGAAGTTTGTCCCGGACTTTTAGAAAACGGCGTCCTTTAAATATCCTCTGTCTTCAAATCTGTAGGCTAAAAAATTTCAGAGGTTTTTGTCCAAATGTCCTGAGAGCTTAAAAGACACATCTCTCTCTCTCTCACACACACTTGTTGCGGATGTTTGGCATTGAAAAGACAAGGCTCAGGATTCAGCACCTTGGACAGCACCCTCTCCTCTCTAATTAATGACGTTGCCTTTACGTCAGAGATTGACAGCTGTCTGACTGTGGGAAATACTGTCTTTGCTGATTGCTTTTCCTAAATATATTTTTTATAAAGCATTAAGCATTACAAGAAGGTAATTCTGTGGACTGCTTTTAACGGTGACCACTTGCAGGCTAGTTTCCAGTTACAACTACAAGATTCTCCTTTTAAGGCAAATTATCTTAATTTGGCCTATTTTCTTTTCAACCATAATTTAAATATCCATATGATACAAGAAATGCTTAACTTTGAGGTTCAAATAAGTGCATATTCAGAATTAAAACATAATTTTGTCATCAGAAGATTTAACGTAACCTACAATATTGGAAATGTCTTTTTCCTAGTAAAACCTGAATATAACCCTTATGTTAACAATAAATAGATACAAACTTTATATTACTTTTTTTTCAAACTATTTGAACACCTAGGTAACATCATCCATTATTTAGGAATACAAATGTTTGTATTTTCATATTCATACTGCAGCTTTATGGCATATCTCAGTTCATTTCCTTACTCTTTATTCCAATACTTTGAAAATGTCAGGATATGACATTTAGTGAGCTCCAGACAGTTTGCTGAGGTTTACGGCACATACGCAGGAAGCTTGAAATAAAGATTGGCTGATATCAAATTTAATATTGTTCCAGCTCCAGAGTCTTTTTTATTTGAGGGCTGCCAGTGACAGGAGCACAATAAAGATTTTTTTACATTTTGATAGATTAATGGATTGATTATAGCTTTGGACGGTTATTACAGAGGGCTGAGCAACAGTGAAGTCTGAGTCCGTCTCGATTTAGAAATGGCTCATATGTAAAAAAACAACCATTAAACACATTAGTGCATGCTTCAATTCACACTGTGGGTCTGTGATGCTCCATACTAAAGCAGAGATCTGTCCAACACTGGTCTGAGGAGCCTTTTCTGGTCTCCCTCTCGCTCACTGATGTGTGGGAGAAAGTTTTTCAATACATTTTTTTCCATAATTGCCCCTCTCTAGGCTACTGAGTTACCATATTCAACACCAGATTTCATTTTTGGCACAGACAGTGGATCTCATTTGCTGCAGCCCCCTTTCTTCTAATGAATCAAATTAAGTAACTTTATTTTTTTATTTTTAGGTAATTTTCTTTAATAACACTCATAATTTCCCTTAAATTAAACATCGTGTCACCTTTCCACATATGTATGTTATATGTGCCATATTAATTTTAGGATGACAGCTATGACTGGAGGCCAACAGGGGGAACTGGACAGAGCATGCCACCATCCGTACCCTTCACCCGTCCAGTCAGTTTTCATAACAAGGCGTTTGAGGGCCTCCTATGTGTAGAGTAAAGTATTGTGGGTTGAGCGGTTGTCCTGCGTCCCCAGTGGATCCCTGACAGCACGCTGCAGCTCAGGAGTGACAATCGGATTCCGGTTGGGGGTAGCAGAGAGGGAAACACCAGCTCTGCCTGAGTGAGAGAGAGACACACAGAGAGAGAGAGACACACACAGAGAGAGATGAGCTGAAGAGGAGGCAGTTAGGATAAAAAGACTAATCAAGCTCAGACTGTGGAGGAAAAGTGAGGGGGAGCTGCTTTTGAATACTGCTCTAATGAGGCGTAATCCCTGCCACGTGTGGCAGTAGCTGAAGAGGCCGTCTGTCTTGTGAGGATTTTATGATGCCTGCAGGGATGCCTTGAATAGGAGCAAAGATTTTGTTGAAAAATATTGTCAGAGACAATGCGTCATAGATACACAAACTTAGATATACCTTCACAGTTTTAGGAGGATCGACCTAAGGATGAAAAACTATAGTAATAGGAGGGAATGAGTGAAATCAAAAACTCTATTATGTTAGGCTCAGAACCCCCGCTTACGAATTAAAAGATACACCCACGACCAACTGCTTGTGACCCAGAGCGGTGTTCCTGCGTCAAATGATAATTTGATGTCTTTATCGAAGGGTTGATGAGCCTGATAAATTGCAGCTGTTAACGCAAGGTGTACAAAAACACGTTTCAAATGAGCACGAATGAGTCGTTGTTTGCATTGGCTTCTCAGTCATACCATAGTCTGCCTCTCATCTAGTTTTTTAGCTTTTTTTAATAGGAGAGCAAAGCAGAAGCGCCTTTTTAATTTGGAATTTTTCATAAAAAAAGGCCACTTTTACAACTTGTATTATATAGGCTATATATATGGTGGCTCTGCTGTTCACAATATCTTCCGGATATAACAAAATACCAAAAATAGTCAATCAATATTCTGAGATCAGCCTGCTTTATTTCTTGAGCTAGGTCATGAACATTAAAGAGCAAATAAAGAAGTGAATAGCGCATTTCCATTCTTCACCCCAAGTGGAGAAAGAAACCAACAAGTTCATAAATTATTCTTATAAGTGAAAGCCCCAAGATAACAAATGAGCCTCAATAATATTACCACAACACACTAACTGACACACTGTCAATCTGAGGCTTCTGGCACCCCCGGGGGCTCATGGACAATTGCTTAGTGTGGCTGGGAAACCACTATGAGCTGATCCAAACACTATCCTTTTGCCAAAATGTGGATTTCCTGACAGTAACCAGCTGACAAAAAAACTGTCAGGAATTCATCCTTAATTCCTGTGTTCAGAAAGTCTGTCCAGACACCAACAGCTCTTGACAGACAAAAATATGACAGGACATGGTAGGGACATGCAAAAAAATGGGCGTGAAGCAGCTGGAAGATAAGATAGCATGATAGGACGCCTGGAAGAGATAATAAGTTGATGTTAGAATGAGACACCATGGGTCGCCCTTAGCTCAGTTGGTAGGGCGTCCCCTCCCGGGCCAGGCCCAGCAGCAGACCCGGGTTTGATTCCCGCCCGCGGTCGTCCTCTGCATGTCACTCCCCTCTCTGCCCCATTTCACCTCGTCTCTCTGCACTATCAATAAAGCATAAAAATGCCAAAAAAATATCTTAAAAAAGAAAGAAAGAATGAGACACCATTATTGTATGCATCATGGACAATGAGATACACAGACCGTTTCACTTAGAGGGTTGTGCATGCGTTTGAGTTCTTTAATCCGGATGAGTGAAATATTTAAGCAAAACTGAGGGCTGAGCTCTTCTGCCTTGTCTCTCTCAGACTTTGGGGAGACAAGTTTGTTTAATAATTCCTGTTCCCACTTCAGTTCAGAGAGGCTGTTTAAAGGATTTGACAGTTAAAAAAACTCAAAAGCCAGATGGGCCGGCGAGAGAAAATGAAGAGGACTAGAAGTAAGTGAAAAATCACAAATAAAGCAGACAGATAAACACACAGAAGGATGAATATGGGTTTCTCGCCCCTGGCATGCTATTAAAAAGATGGGCAACAAGCTACAATGCTGCTACAGCTTAATCAAGGATTCACACACAAGCATGTGGGACATGCTGTCACACATGTAAATGTTTCAGGTACAGTTACTGGACATACGGGATATCATTGCAAAAAGAAATGTCTATTGTTATTTATCTTTACCTTGGCAACAACATGTTTCTTTATCAGTCTACAAATGTTAATAATTGGAGTACATAGACAAAACCTTTCGGGGTTAATCTGACATTTAGCTGTTTTTTTTTAACTTCACTGATTTGGTTCACTCTCTCGGCTCTCATAATTTTAATTTGCAGCCATACCAGGCAGCTTTTTTCAACAAAAAAGCTCTCATAAACCCACAGTACATTTCCTGCTCAACATCAAACGCAGACAGACTTTAACATAATGGAGCATAGGAGCTAAAGATCCAGATATTTCTAGTAATTCTTATAGACCAAAACCATTGTTAAAAGGAAAAGGTATTTGTAAAGATGTTAGTGTCAAAACCATGTATCTAAACTACAGGGGTTTAGAATCACAGCGTTCCTTAAAGGAATGTCTTCGAGTTTTCACCGGGCAGAGACAAACCACTGCCGATTGTCATCGCTACAGGAATTAATGTGTATGAATGGATTCAGTCACGGGCCATTACACTTTCAAAGCTACTTTGTAAATGGGCAAGATCGACTTCCTTGCTGCATCACATTCCTCTTCATAATCCAATATGAGGTGTGTGAGCTGTTGTAAAATGGCCTGTGGCACTTCTAATAACCTCGGCAGCTTTATTACATTTATGGCCAGCTTTCATCAAATGAGCGACATGCTTATTCCTTGATGGGATTAAGGTGCGCTGCAGAGACGGAGAGCATAGTACATCATAATGTTTTCTGGGACTGTGACAGATATTCTGTCATCGTGTTACGTTATTTTGGTTGCATTATTTGATGTTATGCGACTCATCTTCCTTCCCACCAATGTTCCTGCCTGTCTTTGAAAAATATGTTGTTTTTCATGGCTTTGGTTTCTTAAAAACCTACTTCACCGGTGGACATATGAACCGTAGGACTGAACTCTGAGATCCTATGTAGTATAAATGTGCAAACATTTTAGAAATCGGTTCATCCTAGCCTGAGAAAAGGCAGAAAGAGTGTATTATGTATGTATATATATATATATATATATATATATATATATATATATATATATATATATATATATATATATATATATATATGATGTCACACATGGGAAAATGTAGGGTCAGGATTAACAGGACAGCTGGGCCAAGGGAAGTCTGAGGAAAGACAGAGGGAAGAAACAACTCATTCATTATATGATAATAGTGATTTTATAGTGCTAGAACGCCGTTTCCGCATGGGTGAAGTATTATAAATAGTAGTTATCACAACACTTCAGTAGATTAAGATGCCACTGCCAATATGAGATTAGAGGGCATTTTATCTGTATATAAAGTTGTTTGAACTCAGGCACTGATCTCTGTTATGATTGCAGCTGTTAGAGGGAGCTGCCCATAGATGCAAGTTTGAAGAGAACAATATGATTTAGTTAGGCAACTCTACTTGGTATTCAGTTTAATAAACCATTATAATCAGTATGCAGGAGGGTTGAGGGCAGACGGTCCCTTGGTGTATGGTATCCATTAACTTCTAGAATTTCAATCTCACTGGCCTTGTGCATATTGTAATATCCTTCTAAACGCTCCCTTTTGTGGCAACAATAACCTCACCCACAGTTGCATTGTAGCATTGTTTCCTGACAGCAACAATGTTTGAAGGTAATGAGCTCTGTGAGTTTAATGCAGGTGTTAAAATACTTGCAGCAGCTCTGCCCAGGAGAAATTGAATCCCCATTTTGTGTTCACAAAACAACAACAACAACATCCTCTTCCTCTGATGTGGCCTCCCCTTCCTTAAGGTGCTACAGCTTTACCGTTGCATTTCTAGGTGGCTCTGAGGCCAAATTTCTTCTATCCCATCTCTGCTAGAAATCTGCACAGTTTTGCAACAGCGTCAGCCTGACGCATCTTGTTATTTCAGACAGAGAAAGGAGCACAACGTTCTTTCACACCCACAGCCACCCATCACCTTTGCAATTGTGATATTTGAAGCATCTGCAATTTGTGCTACTCCTGGAATATGTGTTTGGTGTCACACTAATGAGATTCCTTCCCACCACAGATGCCTGCTTTTGTGCAAAATAAAGAAATAAATACAGAACACAGAAAAACATTCTGAAATAGCTTTTTTTCTCTCAGTTTCTGAGCTCTCATAGTGTTGATTGTCCAAGAGGGGGCAGTATGCCATTGAGTGGACTCAGGTAGGTCACTTTTAGAGGGTATATGCACAGAGGTAAGATAGAAAAAGAAATTAAACATATCTATCTTTTCTTGCATGGTATTTCTATTTTATCTTTTGATGTTGAAAAGGTCCGAGTGTGCTGTGATGTTGCTTGAAGGGGCTTCTGAATCCTCCAGAGAAAAAATTTACCATCACTCTCGGCTTTTTGTGTGAATAATGCATTATATTTTTGCTTGACATCTTGCAGACTCACCTCTTTGTTTCTGGGATTGAAAACCAGGGGTTCTGTGTGTGTGTGTGTCACACGTCTCACACATCATATAAAGCATGAGATGGGGTCATCTTTCAGTCCTCCTGACAGACTGAATCCCTGTGAAAATACTGCTGCTACCTCTCCTAACACAGCTCCTATTGGTGCGATGATACCATTTTCATCTCCGAGCTCACACATGCTGCATAAGATATCAGGTAGGGTGCAGTTATGCAAGGGCACGCGTGACAAGAAGGCATATAGGTCTCTAGGGCGAATCTCGTTATTCTTTCCTCTCAAACCGCCCTTGGTTGAGTCTGTGGTGTGCACAGACCTGGGGCTTTGAAGCTTGATTGCGCCTGTATACTCTCACTGGCATAATATCAGAGGCCCCTCTGATGATCAAGGAAAACACACCTATAATTTCAATCATGATGCATGTTGCCCTAATGGAATGTCAACCATCAATTTGTCCGTAAAGTGCACTGAACAGGGGCTAATGGCAGCCACCACACTGCAATGTACGTTCCCTCTTTGTTCCAGTAGGTTTTTCTGTAAGATTCATAAAGGCAAATGTTTTAACTTTTAGATTGTCACTGCAGTCTCACAGCGCTGTGAGAGTTCATCTTCTCTGTCAGTGTGTGTGTGTGTGTGTGTGTGTGTGTGTGTGTGTGTGTGTGTGTGTGTGTGTGAGAGTGATGCTTCAGAACTTATATAACATTGTAGCAGAAGTGATAAGAGGGAGGATATTTTCTCCCTCTGACAGTAATATTTGGCAAGGTGGTGCTGCGAGAGCTGTGGGGAAATGCTTGCTGTTAATTGGACTGTGAAGGATTTCTACTGCAGAATCCAACCCACTCTGCCAGTTCACCCCATGGATTGTAAAAGGGTATTGGTTTACAGCAAGTCTTTTCTCTCTCTATTGCTCAGTGTGCTGTATTGCTGTAACAATACCAGTAATCAGTGCATAGCTTGCCTTTAAGTAAGCTGATAAATATAAATGATGCGAGACATGCATTGACGGACGCCAAACAAACCGGCACTTTGGAAAGCTACTGGCAGTCAAAGGAATAGTTTGACACTTTGAATAAAGCCGGAGCTATGGGCAATATCTTAGCATATCTGGAATCTGGACTGGATATGGAATCATCTCAGCATATAGACTAGAAATAGCTATAGACTGGTTTTGCACAACTCTAAAACTCACTCTCACTTATTTTTTAATTTTTTTTTAAACTTTTATTTTAGTGGTTTTATGTTTTTTTTTACATATGGACAAAACAAACAAACAAACAGAATAAGTAAACACATACAGTACAATACATACACAACACCCAACCCCCTTTTATGAACATCAGAATGGTATTAATCTAATTGCCAAGAAAATAAATAAGGGTGTTGTGAAAAATATAGGATTAGTCCTTTAAATGGAAAGTAAAATGTTTTCCATAGATTTAGTACTTAATTTTATTGCTTTTTGTGGTCTTACTGGAGCTGTCTCACCACAATTTGCAATTTGTTTTAATGTGCTGCAGCTGTGAGCTACATGTCCTTTGCACATTGCACTGTGAGACAGTGGTGCCCATGAATGGCACACTCAAAAATGAAGTGAATTTAGATAGCATTCTATACTTGTTATACCAGAATGAACTCTCATTTAAAACTCTGTTGGTATCAATGTGTAGAACAGAGTCGGGTAACAATCTTGCTTTCTTGTATTCTCACACATGTACACACTTTTCAAAGTAGGCTGTTCTGATGAACAGTATCCAACAAACACTGTTTACATCAATCCCTGATGAAACTGTGACTGATGATGACGACAGTTCATGTAAACTGTCTGTGATCCACAATGAGAGTGACTCCGTTGAGCTTGGTGCTGGGGACGCAGAGACATTTATTTCTGTTCTTTCTATTTCTTTTATCTCAACATTTAGACTAGGTAACATTTGGTGCTTTTTTTTTATATTGTACCTTGTCTTTACAGGGGATTTATTTACCCTGGAAATACAGTTTGTATTAGCTTTGTGAGTTGATTTATCACAGTAATGGAGGCACCGGCAGAAAAGAGCACAGAAAAAACAATTTAGTTTTAAATCACTTCACACTGCCGGGTGTTTGGTTATTAACTGCTTCTCTTTTACCAACAAAAGAAAGGCGAGGTGCTCCATCACAGAAAGCAGTGGCTGTGGCAAAATACCGGACAGCGTGAATAGGGATCTAAGAAGTGTATTAGATACTTGCTTATCCAGCACAAATCTCCAATAATCTACTTCTCTGTTTTCCACCCCTATCACAGACCGACAATCACTATGTATCCAAATTTGAGCAACAACATCCAGGTTTTCTGTCCATTTGACTTCTGTCCTACAGGTTGCAAATAAGAAAAATACATACAGATAGTCTACAGTCTCTTTTTTTATTACAGAGGGTATATATGAAGGGAATGTAATGTTATTGAATGTATAAGCTCCGCCTAAAGGCAACACTCAAATGTAACGTGTGATTGCAGAAAAGTGTTCACTATAAGTTAGTAATCAGTCCCTACATTTCATTACCTCTTGTTTGATTGTAGAGAATAATGGAGGCCAGCGAGCTAGTTGTCATTTAAATGGAAATTGTCAAGTGGCAGCTGCTGCTGGTGGGGTAATATAAGGAATAGCTAAAGGGGTTAAAGACTGCTGGCCATAACGACACCACAGCGGGTCCATACTGCTCCCTGCACTCGCCACTGATGACTTTTTTCCCTCCCAGACCGAGATGACTACCCCGGGCCCCCGTGAGCAAGCTGATGCCCATCAACTTCTAAAATCCTGCTGCTCCTTTAATGAGGAAAACCATAATGGCAAATCCTGCTTGGAGCGTCCTCCATGCACCAGAGGGCATGTGCAGGAGAGAGCCGGTGTAAAGGGTGTGTGGGACTTCAGTTGGCTATGAGGCTCTTCTCATAATCTGGATATGAGCGCCACGAGGGTCGAATAACGCGGAGGATGTGGAGTCACATTGATCATGCTGTCACACATGTACAGGTCCACTCCAGAGGCAGGAGTTCACGCCCTCACATTCTAATGCTCCGGCAAAGGACAACAACTAACAACTAGTACCCTCACTCACTGAAACAACGGGTATCCATAAGCACATACCACAAGACTCTCTCTTTTTTCTTTGCTCGGAGATCACTTTTGATAATATTCAGAGATCTGTGTGTAATGGTATTCCTCCTTCACAGCTCCGGCTCAGCGGTGCTCCCCTGCACCTGCATCTGATCTCTCTGCAGGAAATGTGTCCTGTTATTTCTCCTCAGTGAGCTATTGGTGTTGCACTGTGCCTGCTGCGAGTCTCACCATGGCAATGTTCACGTATCACTGGCTGTGTATTCATTTATACCTCTAACACATTCAGAACACATGGGGATAAATGCAATGATTTGCATGGATATTGCTTTGAGAAAAGACTGCGATGAAAGCCCCTACCGCCCCCCAACAATGGAAAGCAAACTTGTATCAGGGAGAAGAAGGAAAATTGTACACGCAGCCTGGAATTGTAGAGGCAGGAGGATACAGGGAGCAGCGTTTAACATTAGCCCCACTTCCTGATGAACAAATAAACGAGGTAAAAGTCCTTTGGGATGGACTTCCATCTTCTATTCTCCCCGAAAGGTTACACCTGCCTGACCCAGGGTGAAAATGCCATTCACTGAAAGCAGTTTTTAAATCATCCTTATTTCAATAATGATGAGCAGTGGAGCTGCTGAGTTTCAGTCAACACAAACTAAATTGCTTCAGTTATATTTCTGAGGTACAATGATTAGTGGGTGTGTTTCTGTCGCCTGTAGAAACTGAAATAGAAAATTCAAATGATTCTGTGGCCTGGGATTAAGTGAATGTACAGCGGCTCCCTGCCTCTGAGGAAATTCAATTCATTTTTGTTTAATGATTGACACTGTACACCTGTGGCGTTTGTGTTTTATGCAAGCAGAAAGTGAAAAAAAATTAAATATCCAGCAATGCGGGTCCTTAAAAGTCATTTTAACTCTGTGGAAGCTGCCAAGTAATCCCAAGCGTGTGAGTGCTTTATTGTACTTCTATCTTTGTTGGAACCATTTAGAGACAACATGTTTGCAGACAGATGACATTGTAAGGGCCTCACTATCTTTAGGGCATGTTTGAGTGCCAGTTTGGTGTTAAGGTTTGCCATTTAGTAGTGATGTAATAAGACCATGTGTGTATGTGTGCTATTATACATTGATCTGCATTAATCATTTATTAGCTCTGGTAATGGTCTCCCCTCCCTCAAATATCACTTGTGTTCACCAGTTGGTTGCTAACTTTGTCATTTGGTGCTGGTTGAATAAAGCTGCCTGATGAGACTGAAAACTACACTGATGAGAGAGGTGAGAGTGAACCATAACAGTCAAGTTCCTGCCATAAACACAAAACAATCAGCTCTGTGGAGCTGAAGACCCCAGGGATGATTGCATGTGGGTTCAACACTAAGAGAGAGAGTGTCTTCAAACGTGTAGAAGAACAGGAATGTGAGTGTTTCTTGTTATTAAATTACTTCTTCCCAGCCCTTTCTGGCAAAGACAGACATTTCACTTTTTGCAGCCTTTGAAGATATTAGGGCTTTTAATCCATTAAACTGTGTTTCTGTCAAACCTTAGACTGGAAGAAGAACAGATCTCTTTTGCTCTGCATCTGTAATTTTGCAGAAGAAAGTGTGTCTCTTCCTGGGTTTGTAGATTGTTTCTGAGAGTTTTGACTCTTGAACATTGCCATAGTTTCAGGGATCGTCTCCATCCTCTCGGGAGCCGTCTCACCAGCTGCCTGAACTTTATAACTCGTGAAGTTTGACCGCAGTTACTCAAAGCTTACTGGGGACGGATTTCATTGAAGAAGAAACTTCTTGACCTCAATAACAGCTGAAAATAGCCTGCAATTTAAAGGAGCATTCAACCGGTTTTACAGACAAGAACGTCAATATTGGTCCTGCAAACCCCTGGTTTATCTTCGATGATGTTCAGTTTTTATCTTTTTACATCCAATGTCAACCTTTTTACAATTATTTCTTTATACAATATATATAGTAGCAACTTTGAAAGGGTAAAGGGTAGGGCAGCCTCAGGAAACTTGATCAGGAAGTGCAGATCGGGATATATTTCTCGTTGTTAAATGGTTGTATAATGTCTTCTGTGGCTCTGGAATGCACCGAAAAATAATCTGGTGCTAATACATTGCCTAGGCTCTAAACTGGTATGTAAAAAAAAATTTATTTAAACAAACTATGCAAAATGGCCGTTTACAGAGCCCAGGGTGTGTATTACCATTGGGTTTTTCCCCAGCGTACACTCAGTACGCAGAGGTAGCTGATTGTGAGGAGATAATCACTGATTTTGACAAAGAGTGATTTTGACAACAATCATTCTCAAGAATGACTGACTGCACGTTTAAGGGCTACAACAAGTCCCAGCAATTGAAACAATGAGCATAACCCAATGCCCAACACTCTATGCCCCTATTGCTTACCTTTGAGCCTTCAACAGCTGTCCCTTCTGAGGGTACTGTGGATAATGACTCAGTAGCCACACAAGCTGAGAGACGGTTCAACTCTGCAAAGGGTGCAGAGTCAAAATAGGACTATAGGCCTCTAGACAGTTTAACATCTGTTAAATGGTGTTACAAGCTGTTACCGCGTCAATACCGGGTTCAAGATATGTTTTATCCCTGTGCCCACTTAAAATCAATTCAGATGCCATGACAGAATTTTGTCTGATCAACCAGAAAAACCTGGAGGACATTCTACAACACCTGAACTCCTCCTGTTGCATTGACATCCTGCCCACAGGCTTCTTTAAAACGGTTTTTAACTGCATGGTCTCAGATGTCCTAGAAATTGTCAACATGTTCCTTCGCACAGGTGAATTCCCATAGGCTCTGAAAACAGCAGTCATCAAACCACTCCTAAAAAAATCACAATCTAGAAACATCACTTATAAACAATTATAGGCCCATATCTAACCTGTCATGTTTAAGCAAAATCATTGAAAAAGCTGTTTATCAACAGCTAAATAACTATTTAGCAATGAACAACTGCTTTGATGTCTTCCAGTCAGGTTTCCGACAACACCACAGCACTGAGACCGCTCTGGTTGAGGTCCTCAATGACTTAAACACAGGCAGTGGCAAAAGTTCTGTCTTAGTTTTACTGGATCTTAGTGCTGAGTTCGACACAGTTGACCACAACATACTACTAGACCGACTTGCAAACTGGGTTGAACTTTCTGGAACTGTACAAAACTGGTTTGAATCCTACTTAAAGGACAGAGATTATTATGTGTCAATAGGCAAATTCACATCAGAGCGAACAAATATTACATGCGGGGTCCCCCAAGGTTCCATTCTTGGGCCTCTTCTGTTTAACATATACATGATCCCGCTAGCTCAGATTACGAATAAGAACAAAGTATTACCATAATTATGCAGACGACACACACATTTACATAGCCATATCACCAGGAGACTATAGTCCGATACAAGCACTGAGTAAGTCAGTGGTTCTCAATTATTTTCTGTCATGCCCCCCCTAGGGGACAGAATTTTTTTTATTGAAATAATATTGAGTACCTGCTAATATTTATTTATTTATCTATACAAAACTTCTGTATGAGTTTCTGGCACGAGCATTCTGCATACAATCACCTTATTATCAAATTGGATAACAGCAAAAAAATTCAAAGTTCAGTTTATTAGCTCAATTTGTAACATTTAAACAAGACTGCTCAGTCTGTGCGAATCTCAGGACAGAGAAACAAGAGCAAATGATTCATTGAGGTTTGCATTTCATTCAAAACATTTTTAAACTGTAAACATAGTTAAGGTGCTGTTTTTTAAATTACTATAGGCCAATAGGCCTTCTGTGATGCGATAACCAATAATTAATTAATGTTATCATTAGTCTACTTGCTTGATTTCTTTTTAAATAGCCTACAGAGACACTTGGAGACACATGTGGACATTTATTTACTGCAAATTGCGGCCTTTCGCACGGATATGACCATACACAAGCACACATCGCGCTTGCTAGCACTTAGGGCTAATTTTTTATTTTTTTTGTTTATTTTTTGTCAGTTGGAAATCAAGGCAGTCTACTTAAAGTCCCCAGAGTTAGAACTAAACAAGGAGAGGCAGCTTTCAGTTTTCATGCACCAAATATCTGGAACAAACTCCCAGAGAACTTGAGGTCTGCTGCAACTCTCAGCTCTTTTAAATCAAATCTGAAGACTTTTCTGTTTCCCTTTTAACCTGTATTTTTTATTTTATTTAGATGTTTTATTTCTTCTATTAAAATGTTTTATTTCTATTCTTATTTTTCATTCACTTTTCTAATGTGTATTTTATACTTGATGTATTTTAATCTTGACCCTGTAAAGCACCTTGAGTGGCCTTGTGTCCGAAATTGTGCTATATAAATAAACTTGCTTTGCTTTGCTTTACAGGGGTGTTTGGTTTTTGTGCCCCCAACGGAGCCTTCAAGGAAGCACTGTCCGGTTAGGGTTTGGGCCTTCCAGGCTCCATTGGGGGCACAAAACAAAACACCATCGAACTGTTAAAGGAGTGTCATAGAATGCCGACAGCAGGATTTTTGGCAAACTTTATATTGTGAATATTCAATGATGTGATTTTTAATAACGTTTAATTTGTATTTTGGGAGCGCTGATTGAATAGTCAGCTCAGTCACTGTGGGTGAATGGTGTTAACCTCTCTTGTTGCTGATTCCTCTCCCAAAAGTTTTTTCGCCACATTTCTCACCATGCCTATACTGTAATGTCTTATAAGTCTGTGCTCTCCCGAAAATATTTAATGGTGAAATCAATCAAATAAATTTTAAAGATGAGTACTAAAAGTCAATTATTTTTATACATTTACAGTATTTGTGTCCTTCTCACTGTACTATGAACCTGAACCTGGAATAAATTGATGTTTGCAGCCTCAAACCATTTTAAATTTTCCTACACTCACAACTGACACTGCAATCGATCATTTAGCCAAGGAGAGGAGAGAGTGCCTGTTATGAAGTTTGGATTGGTCTAAGTGTATGTTTCTTATTTACAGGTGACAGTTTGCATAACAAACCAGTTATGACAGGATGACAGTAACAGAAGGCAAGCATACTTCCCTGAGAGTCAGCAGCTGCATCCTTGAGTCAGTCTTGATCATGAAGTGCGGTTTCTGAACTAGAAAGAAGGCAGATTCAAGCACGCATCTTGTGTTTACTTGCCTAAACACAGGAACTCATCTCTCAGGCACTCATTTCACAAGTGACCGCTGATATGGAAGATGATAGCCAGCCCTGAACCTGCATTAAAACCAGGGCAGCAGCCAAATAAGACAAAAACATGTTGCAGCCAAGACAAACACAGCCTAGAGCTACCATCTGATGATAGCAACCAATTAGAGAGTTTTCTCTTCCGCTCCAGGGGAATTCTTATGATTAAGAGAACTCAATGAATATGCATATGATGTGAGCACAGGGATGGCTGGATCTAGGTCAGGATGCTGCTGAATGATGAGTTGCCTGTGAAGTGTAGCAAGGAGGCTTGTGGCACCACCGCGATATTCAGAGAAACCCTCAAGAGGCACATAGAAGTGGGGGTGTGGGGGACCTCAACTTTTCCAGATTATGTCTCTAACAAGTTTATGGGCACTTGGCATTCAGAGGGAGGCAGCTCATCCAAGCTGAGGAGCCCTAAATGACTTCCCTAGGGATCGTTTCTGTTTGTTAGAGCTTGACATTTAAAATGAGCAACTGGATGCATTGATTGGACCATCTACTCGCTCGTGCAAACGCAACGTGAATCAGATATTTCAACAAAGATGGTGCGATGATGTCATATGTTAGAACCAAGATGTAGTCTTTCTTTTGTCATATTTTGTCAAGAGAATTATTTGCCATCCATTTTGATTCTGCGACAAGACAAATGAGTGAGAAACAATGAGAAATAAAAGAATGCTGAGAATCCAGCTGTCTTGGACTAGGTATCACAGCGACCCGCCCATTGGTCTCTAAGGCAAAGCGAGTGTGCAGTTCAGAATTGCAAATTATTCTTTAGGTCTGCTATCATTTCGCTCTCTCTCTCTCTTTCTCGATTATTACAACAGAAAATACAACAGCTGACAAATTCAACAGTTCATGGTATTTGCTACCAACAAATTCCTCAGGCTTACATTATCAGCATTAATAATACAAATGGGGCAACATTGCTTTGAATATGAGAGGAAAAGAGGAAAGACCTGTCTGTTTTTGCTGGCCCAGACTCACAGCTGAGTCCTCCCTTCTGTCAAAGATGCCTATGCAACAGATCTGTCAGAGGATATGAGGGAAGCCTCCAGTATGATTTTCTTTCATTAAAATTTGCAAGCTTTTTTCACGTACACCAATGGCAATCACACTCTGGGAATTCGATAAGGGTTATATATGATTCCTGCATGCATGACAGCTTTCAATAAAAGTAAATGATTTTCTTCTCTGTGATTTGAATGAATTATGCAGCATTTCAAAGCAGAACCACAGAGGGCCCCATCTGTCGTCCTGATCTTTTCAAAGCATACTTTCATAACTGCAACTGTACCTGCCACTCTAATTCTAAACCAATTGTCACAAGAGCGTTGTGGGGATTCACACCACATAGGGATACAATGAGGGAATTCTGCAGCCTCACATACAGGTGACAGTCTGAAGAATCTCCACTGTACTCTTTAATAGGAAATGCCTCCACAGGAATGTGAATGT
The DNA here is from genome assembly GCF_949987685.1 of Ammodytes marinus. NCBI lineage: Eukaryota > Metazoa > Chordata > Actinopteri > Uranoscopiformes > Ammodytidae > Ammodytes > Ammodytes marinus. Next base: position 11,128,669 of record NC_137211.1, on the reverse strand, counting down.
CTTTCACAACATAATGAACTCCCTGACAGGGAAGTGGCGGAACTTCACCATGGTAAAACACAGCCGTTTCCTGTCACTGCCACTGAAAACAGCCCGTTCCACTGTTTTAGTGATGGTGGAAGAGCGTCTGCCAACAGCACACTTCCTGGCGTTCAATCCCTGTGACGGATGTGACTGCTGACACACACACACACACACACACACGCACACGCACACACACACACACACGCACACACACACACACACGCACACACACACACACACACACACACACACACACACACACACCACACCACACACATGTACACGCATAGGTGTCATTCATATGGACACATTCCTACATAAAGAAGCCCCATCCTGTGATGCCCTCTGTCATGACTACTCTCTGCCATTCCTATGTCACCTAGAAGATGAATGAGCTCAAATCTAATGCTCTTCCTCCCTGTATGCTTGGTGGAGCTCCATCCACCACACATCAGTGCAGCTCAATTGGATGGTGCAATGGAGCAACGACAAACTAAACACCCCTTCTCAGTTGAGTTAATTTGTTTTCTGTACTGTTGTGTGTGTGTGACTGAAGATCCTCACACTGCTTCCCTCATTATAATCCCTGGTTCCTTTTCTTCAGAGTCACCACATCAGGGACAAAGTGATCGGAAAGGAGGAAAGCCCAGGAAAGAAGCTTTTTTTGGGCATCTGGCATTATATTCAAGATACATGGGGTTGTGAGGTTCTACCATAAACATATTAATCTTTACTAATTGTTTGTGTATAGTTTTTTCATTATTTTTTCAACATATTTTGTTACACATTCCTTTACATCTGTGCATAGTCTTGACTTTCTATATACATTTTTTTGTACACAAGGTTTAATTGCAGCAGGGTCAGTGGCCAATAAACTTCAGCTAAAAAAATAGTGTCTTTTTAACATGACAATTTCGATTTAGTCCTTGGTTCCTGATTAAGTTCCTGAGTTCCTCAAAGGGTTCTATTGGTCTATCTGTCACAGTCTCTCTCTCTCCACCCCACGTCTTCAGCCTAATTTCTAATTCTCCAGGCCCTTTCATTGCCATATTGTTAGATTGTTTTTCATTGTTACCTGCTTGTGTTTTAGCTTCGCATTCAAACCTATTTCCATACCTGCCTGCCTGGCCTGCCTTCACCTGCTTCTCTGTGTGGGCATCAAGGGGCAAGGGAGAGGCCTGTGGAAACGAAGTTAATTCATTCAGTCGTCAGTGGTTTGGTGTTAACAACAAACCTTGCAACATGGCACACCTGCCCTTGAAGGGGTCCGGATTTCAACAGAGATGTGAAAAATGGTAACAAAACATAAAATAAAACACACACAACAACACTTTTGGAAACAACCATCTCTACAAGTTACATCCCATATTTCCTACATGCTCCATTTACAGTATGTTGCTTCACAGAGCTAAAACAACGATTAGAGACTTCTCTCCCCAAGCTACATGCAGCTTTTACAGTCTTTTTCAGCTCATTATTTGCTATATGTTTGTGTCTCACTGATTTGATCACCCTAGGCCTACCCTATTTAAATACTATTATTAACATTTTTATCATCTGGGCAGAAAGGTTTTTTTGTTGTTGTTGCCAATGTCAAGGCTCCGTAAATTTGTTCCATCCTAGCAAAGGAAATAATTTCGTTCAGCCACCTCTTTAAGCACAGGGCATGAAGACTTCCAGTTTAATGATATCATCTTATAGCTGCAACCATGCCAATTTTATGAACCTGCTTTTGATGGGAGGGGAGAGCCTTTGTCCTGTCAGAGCAACCAAATATTGCCAAATTACAGTCCGGCTGACTGTTAACTTTACATTGCTTTAAAAAAAACAATCAAATATGTCACACCAGAACTTAAATAATATTGGACAATATGACAATTGGTTAGTTAATAAGCAGCAGCTCCACATTTGTCACAAATGGGAGAAATAGTCAAATATCTTACTAAGTTTATATTTGGAATAGTGAAGCCTTTGAGGGACTTAAAAGCAAGTGTATTTCTTAAATTCTTTACGTGGTCCAGGTGCCTGGCCACTCATTTAAAATACTCTACATACCGTTTAGGATTTTGATACCATCCAAAAATAATAACAAGTTAATATCAGAATGTAAACCCGGGAAATAGCAATTGTCTAGAGCGGCCTAGTAGACGGCCTAGTAGAGTAAAATGTTCATTATTTTCATCTGAAAAGTTGCAGAATACTACACAGTTTTACAAAATGAAAATGGAAAAAATTGCACTCGTTAACTGGCCTTCTCCCCCTGCTGATGCTGAGGCGGTATCTGGGTGGTAACACTGCTTACACACACACACACACACACACACACACACACACACACACACACACACACACACACACACACACACACACACACACACACACACACACACACACACACACACACACACACACACACCACAGAGGGATTTCAAACAGCTGTAATTACACTCCTGCCACAGATATAGGAAGTGAGGTGGCCGCGGGTGGGAACAGTGGAAAGCCACACAGCAGGTGGTGGGGAGCGGAGCACTGAAGGGAGCTCAAAATCAACCAACCGAGGGCGAACACTGGGCCTAATTACAGAGGGAACATGACTAACGATGAAGCTGCACTCTGCGGTGCTGTGTCCGAATTGTTCAGCCCTCATCGCCATGTCAGAGTCTACCTTCCAGATGAAGAAATATATCCAGAGCAGTATGCACCCTCCCTGTGTATAGAACTCCCACATTTGCTTGCTGCTCAGAAATGAAGCTTGGAGAGTGATGGATAGCCTGTGGCATGGACCACATAGTTTCAGTAGCTGCATGGTTTGTTTCTGAGTTATGGAAGATACATACAGTGATTTATAAATTAACGATGGTCTTCAAACCTTTTGTGTATATCGATTTGGAGATGGTGTATTCCCCGTTTTCATGTGAGAGCAGGTAACATGGGACATGGGCAGTGATTTAGAGTGATCACTTGGAACGTTTTGCAAGAGAGAAGCAATCACTCTATGCGGTGATCCTCTCCTTGGAGATTTCACCTGTAGTTGGTGCCTGTAACTGATGGGAGTGACACACACACACACACACACACACACACACACACACACACACACACACACACACACACACACACACACACACACACACACACACACACACTGCAAAAATAGTTTGCCTATCAATTATTTGTTGGACAGGCTGAATTTTCTCCCCATTTCACAGGGTTGCTCAATTAGGAAAACGATAAAACGAAAATGAGGCTCCCCTGAGAGAGAGCACAGCACAGATGCATATACAGTGTGTGTATATATGTGTTTGTGTGTGTGTGTGTGTGTGTGTGTGTGTGTGTGTTTGTTGGGCAAGAGAAAATAAGCAATGAGGCTGTGACTGAAGCTTTAGAAGTTTGAGGAGCTGTCCACATGCTGAAAGCCAATCAGGCAACCTTTCAATAACTAATAAGACATTATAAATACAGTAATATAATGTCACATGCCTGGGTGAACATGAAGTATCCAGCAGATGCGTGTGACGTTAAGGTTCAGCTTTTAGGCTACATTTGATTCTTGATGATTTGGGGTAATTTGAAGCAGTCTTGTTAATATATGTCAGCCAGGGAATCCGCCCTGCTGGATTACTGAATCTATAAGGGAATTTCACTTTGAAGATGTTCAAAATATAAGGAGGGAGAAAATACAGTCTGACGCAATATTAACGCCCAAGCGGTGCTATGGCTATTTCTTAGAGGCTGTTATAACCATTATGGAGAGATATAACGATCAGTCAAATCATAGATCAATAGCTTGAAGCTGCAACGAGTGTCAATCGCAGCCCCGCATGTAGGCTATAAATGCAGAGAGGAGGGGTGGAGTTTACAGCTCTTACTTTTCTTACGCTGCTCTGGCAGAGGAGCTCATTCTTTGCCTGGAAAACAGCGGAGTTGGCGCTGGTAATTCCACTGTAGGCAAATCAATCGCCCAACTGCCGCAGCCTCACATTCAACTTTCCATGCTGTTGGAATGGACAGCACTTAGGAGGTTTGTCTGGACCGTACCCGCTCCTGCACGCTCGCTCGCCCGCTGCGCGTCGGCTCTCCACAGTCGGCTCTCCAGGTACAGAGGGACTCACGCAGCCCGGGTAGCTGGCCTGGCTCTCCCAGACGCATGGAGGGAGACGTGATGGACAAAGTGGAGGCCACGGCGACGGTCCGTGACTTCGACCCCATCAGCGGGAGCATCCCGGCCACCAAAGTGGAGATCACCGTGTCCTGCAGGTGAGTCCACTCCGGTGCTGATGCTGCTGGATGAGTCAGGCTTTGTGAGCTTCGCGCGCTTTGGGTGCGTTTTGCTACGAGGAAACAGAAAATAAGCAACTTGCAATATAACACTTGGTAATGAAGAAAGAGCAGCATGTCAAACCTTTTGAAAAATAAAACAACTTTTCAAACGATAAAACGACCAGGCTGCTATAGGCCAAAGCTCTGCATAGACATTTGGACTTTTTAAACATTTCAGGGACTTTCTTTGAACAGCAAATATTATACAGCTGAGCTCACTGCAGTGATGTACAACATTTACCTAATTACATTTAGGGAAGTAGACAACTGCTCTTACAACCAAACTTTTACGCTTTTATTTTTCCTATTAATCGTAAAGATGTACGCTTTTTACGACTATTCAGTCAAAGTGAGTCGTGGCTCTACGGGACTGTGTTCTGCGCGCGACAAGTCGCGTGCTAATAGTAGTTCCATAGGAAATATCGACCGCGGTACAGTCTGTTGGCGTGCCTGAGAGGTTTCCCTTGACAGCATCTCGTGTGATGCTGTAGGCTATAACCGACTGACAGTCGAAAATGACACTTTGTAGTAAAAACATGCAACAACAATTCGCCCTCGTTCACCTTTTGATATCCAAATCCCTGGTTTCCTCCCTCCAAAAAACAAATGCCACGATGATGGCAAGTGCCTCCGCTGTTTTGGGTGGGGCAGCTCTGGCTGCAGGTAGAGCCAAACCGCACTATAGGCTCCTGCTACACTTATTGGCTGCATATGCAGGTTATGAACACACGTTAGATAATATTTTGATTTTAATTAGCGTGTCTAATCGAAATTTGTGTTAAGGTCTACATGAGCTGTGAGTCATTTAGCCATAATCCATAGTTTTTAGCTCTTAAGTGCCTGGTATATTTAAGTTATATGTTCCCATCTGCACTGTTGTTGAAACTGATCCCATATATAATGAATATATGAAACAATGGAGAGAACAACACAGGAAATATTTATTAATAAAACATCCTGCTGACATTCTTCCCTTCACCCTGCTCTTCATCTGCGTTGTTCTCAATCCCCATCCACTCACTCAGTTATCTTGAGGGGAAACTGATGGATTGCCTCTGTACTCAACATTTCTGTTACCATGTAGGCAACATTTTGTTCCTTGTTGAGTGTTTTAGTTAATACATTAATCACGGTTCAAAACGTGTTAACATATGTTAACCTTTACAGAATGCACTGGTTGGATGCTGCAGCTATAGGGCGTGGTGGGGGATATTTAAAGAAGATGCACAGCATTACAGAGCCTTCTGTAAAATCATGTGTTTATGAAATCAAAATGATTTTAATTGTGTGTGTAACTGAGGAAAGAGTAACTTAGTGGTGGTCATGTAAGGTTGGCATAGTATGTGTGTGTGTGTGTTTGTGTATAGATATGTGTGTGTGTGTGTGTGTGTGTGTGTGTGTATGTGTGTTCTCCATTGTGTGGCATTTATTGTGAGCAGCAGCTGAACTTGTGCTTTTCCCTCTCTCTTGGTACTCACATTTGTTTTTTTCCCCTCAGACCTTCATACTTTAAGCTGGATTGTATGTTTCTGCCCCTAGGCTGTGTCGATCTGCAGTTCCCTTATCTGTCATTAATGTCTCTCCAAACAAGGATTTGCTCTAGGAAAAAAATGATAGAGAAGAAACAATCATTCCTTTGCTTTTGCTTTAACTGGGCCTTGAAAAACTGCCTGTTATTAGACCCAAGACATAAGGTATTGTCTTTTCTTCTTTGTGACTTGTAAAGATTGCTATAGGAGCTCATGTACAAGCTCTGCTTCAAAGATCAGACGCTTAAGAGCCTAAAAGTTGCACACATATGGAATAAATGGTTGTGCATGCAGTTTTTTTGCTCACTTTTCATCAAGTGTGTTTTTGAATAGATAGAAACAGGGGCTGTTTTGTGGGTGAGAGACACATGCTCCACAACTCTGTGTAATTGAAATAGCAAGCCTGAAAGCTCTGAAGTTTTAGCATACAGGGAATTGAATTGTGGCGCGTGGCCCTACAGGCATCTCAAATCCCTCTGCCAATATTGAAGAAATCCCCTTACAAACTGTAGGGACTGAAGCGAACTACCCCTTATCAAAACTAGTGCAACGCTGTGATAGCAGATTATTCCCCATCTACGACTCTGATTGGTTTAGCTCACAGGTCAGCCAGTGAGCCGAGCCTAGAGCATCTGCTTCTTTGCCGCGAGGAATGCACTCCAACTCAGCAATAAGATGGCTCATCAAAACCAAGTGGCCTCCAGCCCTATATCTGCCTTACCAAGCGTATGCCATTGAATACAGACCACCCGGTTAGGGACGGTGATCGGCTGTTGATTTTACAGATTTTTACGTGGCAGTAATGGCTGTGTTTATTAGTTAATATTTAAGCAGCTGGGATGAATATTTCATAAGTTGTCTGTCCGGTTTGCTACATCATGCTTTAATTATGAACAAAGTATTAAATGTGAATCCCACTGGATTGTAAAATGTGCACTTCTCTATATCTCGGCTTTGCAGCCGTCTCAGAGTTCCCATGAACAATGACTTAAGGGAAATTGGGGCTTCAGCTCTGTGGTTCCACTGTGAAGAATGGTTTTGGTAATAAATGTCGGAAAAAAATGTGCACACAGACAGAAATCCCACAGCCCCTGAAGGCACATGGATCTTCATTTAATGAATATTTCTTCTGTGTTTCCCTTTTGGTTTGCCACAGTACAGATCCATGGGTGAAAGTAATGATTTGTAAATGCGCTGTTTACTGTGTGTGCCCCCGTGATCCGAATGAGGGAGCGTAGTTGACAAGCTAGACGTCCATGACATTGGTTTCAGAGCAGAGAGAAAATATTTGCTTTTGGCATTTCATTTGAAAGTTACCATCAAGAGGAGGACATTTTATCATCGTGAGTTTATGGTGTACACTTTAGTCCAGTAGAACCACTGAGCATAATGGCAAAGCTTCAATTTTATTTCACTCCCATTTGAAAACAGATCAACGGAGGGCGAATAATAGAAATGTACTCGTCCTTTGCAATGCGTCAAAACACCCCACAGGTATGCCACTCATGGTGAAATCGGCTGAAAAGGCCACCCTCCCTTTTTCCTGTGATCAGCCTCCCACCTGACAGCTTAAACATGGAACTTCATCAGCACCCCCATCGCCCATTTCACCAGGGCGAGGCCACTGCATCCCTGTCCATCCCCTCTTGTTCTCTGCTGCAGCTTCGGAGCTGGCCGTAAACATTCATTTGCTGTGATAGATTGGTTAGAGTTGCACTGCATCCAATCAATGCATTCCATAGCTGGAGGGATCTAACTCAACCAGGCCACTCTGCTCCCGAGGGATTCATTACCTGGTGAAAGGCACAAGAGGTCACATGACTGCCAGCCCCCCCGTGACAAATGCTCCTAGGAAGGGAACCCTGGCGTACAGGGCCACTGATTGCTGTTCCTCAGGGGTCAATCTGAAAACTTGCGGCATGCTTCTTTAATCTGAACTCCTCCTGAGGGGGGATGCCTAATGAAATCACCGGGAAGATAAGGGGTGTATGGTGGCATCCTTTCTCAATCCGTCAAAACCAATTGCTTAATCGGAGCAGTTGATATTCAAGCTGTGAAAAAAACCTGTATTTAAATGTTTTTCTCATGCATTGTTATGGCCTGTAACTTTGCTGTTGTAGTGTCAGTCAGTAGCTGTTGATCTCATTCAGTCATAGTTACCCATTCAATGAAACCCTGGAACTTTGCTTTTCTACTTGAAATATCTTTTGGTTTTGGTCTGGCCCGAAAGCAAGTTTGAATTGAATTAGTTTGCGTTGTGCATTGTGCAAGAGCATGAAATATTAATAAAATATCAATTTCAATTTGCAGTTACTATTGTGTTGTTTAAAAAAAAAATCGTGTTCTGGGTTAAGACCGACCTGGGGCGAACGTGCAGTTCTTATCTTGTAGGATGGTGTGTGTTTGTGTTTGTGTTTGAGTGATGTGTCGCATCTGTTTTGGAGATCGAGGCTGAGAGATACCAGGGTCTTTTTTTTCTTCCAATTTTGGGAATTTTAGGATTGCAGCAGCAGAAGCTCACATGTCAATGAAGCAGATAATTATGCATGAACCCATGACACAGTGAAAATTAGTTTGGATCCCAGACACTTGGCTTGTGGTGGTGTCAGTATTATTAATATATTCTCATTTGGGATGTATGACACCAGAGGGGGATCCCATGGAAACACAGTTGTGATGACATGTCGGTGGTTTATAACCCTCTGCAGGATGCCTGTGTCCTCTGAAAGTGTTGATTGGAATGGCAGGAAAAGTCAAGAGTGTGGTGTAGCAATAAGATTGTCTTTGGAAATGTGACAGCTGGTGGTGAGGTTACTCTGTGAAGATTTTCCCACATTATCCATGTTGCAGCCTTCACTGAAAAACGTAACTTAAAGTCCCACAATATGCATTTTACGCGCCAAAGAATTTGTCAGATTTGATTGTCGGTGACAGTAACAATCCACAAACTTCAAATGTTTCTCATTCCCTCCCGTTGGTAAACCAAAATATGTAGCATCACTTTTTCACTGAGCCCCACCCGATTCATACTAGTGAGAAGAGGAGAAAAGAAAAAGAGAGATACAGAAATATTTTAGGTGAGATAGATAACCAACTGTTTTGACTGGCAGGGGGATATGAGTTAATTTAGGATCCCATTACTCATAGAAAGAAGGATCAAATATTTTTTCAGGGTGTTTGAAGTCAGAAGGCTGGCTCCAGTGTGTGTGTGTGTGTGTGTGTGTGTGTGTGTGTGTGTGTATGTGTGTGTGTGTGTTTGTGTGTGTGTGTGTGTTTGAATTGATAGGTGTGTGTGTGTGCCATCCATATGACTAATTCCTGTGAGTGTTTGCCAGTTCATGCTCATTGTGGTTTACCCTATGTGCTGTATGCTGCTTCCACCTATGGAGGCTCAACATGAGTCCAATTAGACAGCTCCATTTGTGTTTCCGCCCTATTTGCTGTCTCTAGCTATCTCACCCCCTAAGTAACATAAATTATTCTTATGCTCTGAGAGAGTTTATTGTATGATTTATTATTGTGATCACTAGTGAGACTGACCCTGCTCTCTCTGCTCCACACATGAATGTGTCTGCGCAGATTTTCCTTTCCTTTCCTTTCCTTTCCTTATCTTGATTTAGTTTTATTCTTTACTGTGCCTGATTCGTTTCTTAGTGTACAATTTAATGCGCTTTACGTCTGCCGTATGCGAAGTAAAATGTTAGTGGGTGCCTTCAAAGATGTTTGTGGCTTGAGACGGAGATACATGGGTGTAAATTCACAGCAGGCTTCAGTAGGTGCAAAGTGCTCTGCAACAGCCATATAGTATCAGTTTTTGCATCTCCCACAGGTTTTTGCAAAAAAAGAAAATACAAATCTGCTCAGACCCCATGCTGTTACAACGAGCAATTAGCAGTGATATTATTCCCAGGCCAGACATTAGCCACACACCCAAAGCCAGTCTGAAACAAGGAGTTCACAGCGTCTGTGCATTCTCATTTATTATAGCTGCAGAAAAGCCTTTTTTTTTTTTACCACTGAGATTCTGTCTCTGCCCACAAGATGGCCGCCCAGGGAGTGCTCTGCTGCAGGTACTGTCGACCTGGTGAGATCCCAGGTTGAAGAGAAACTGAATAATTAAACAGGCGGAGGAGAAGAAGACACCTGGTGCCATCGCAGTGAAGGTCAGCAGATGGGCCTGTCACTAATAAAGAGAACAGATTGCACGTTGAATGTAATGGAAGGGAGTGTTTTGAGATCCAGACAAAAGCAACATTACTCTGTATTGTGTTCAATTATGCAATGCATTCAGAAATAATTTTACGCTGATGAAAATCAGGAGTGCATGCGATTTTATCAGCGATGGTGCTTCTGAAGCGGCTGCATCTGATGACCTCTCATGCATCATACATTGTACAAAGCTTTCTATGAGTTACAAAAATAACCTCAAAAGAAAAGTGGATATTTCAGTCAAAATAAAGGGATCCCTCCTATTTGTGAAGGTTCAGCGGACCTCTGCAGCAGCGGCACATATCTCCCCCATTTGGTTCTCTGACCCCTTGACCCCTGAGAATCTGCTTAAGGGAATGTTAGACAAAAGGTAGACCTACTGACCCTGTGGTGTGTAAGTGGAAAGAAAATGTCTGGGTTCGAACAAAGGTAAAAAAGAGTGCCATAGGGCAGTGGAGAAAGTGAAGTGACACTGTAGACTTGAAAATGTAAACCATCCTTCACCTCATCCCCCCAGCCACCCCTGTGTGTCTCTAATGTAATAAAGACTTTCCTCCCTCTAACACGGTCAAAAACTTGACTTTCAAGCTGCCAGTGAGGCAGCAGCTGGTACTGGATTCGACCAGCCAATAAGACAAGACTATTTAAAACCACCTTCCGCCCAAATACGGTATACCTTTTCTCCAAGGGGCCAATTATGGTTTTAACAACACAAAAAAATTGGAATAGATAAGAAAGATAATTAAGGCACTGTAAACAAAAAGGCATGCGGCCGAAACAGTAATTTCTTCAGTTTCTTAGTTTAATCGTCAGCCACATGGCCAAAGCAGTTAAAACTTCTCCAGGGAACTGACTGATAGGGAGAGTGTGCTCCAGATATATTCTTCTAAATTACAGTTCGGCAGCCAGCCATGTTTTAGAGGTCACACTTGGCCTGTAGTGGAAACATTTGAAAATATTTTTGCCAAACTAAATACTCTTTTGACACATTTATACAGCTAGGGAGAGTTTCCAGATTCGATTTCAGAGCACATGGTTTGGCTGGGTAACACTAATTTAGCAGTTAGAGTTTTATTATGGTAATATCTTACTTCTTGATTAAAGTGTACATCACCGATAACCACAAGGTTAATTCACTGGTAAATTGACAAAAATAACCTTGTTAGGGACGATTAGACAGAGAAAGAAGGCAATTACAATGATATTTGTATCATGTTGATTCCTCAGGCGAAATGTAACTTGAAGTTTTGTTTGCTCTCCCTCTTATAGACTCCCACTTCACATGTGATAAAATATGAAATGCTCTACTCACAAGAGATGGTCTTTCTCAGAGGTTTAATGAAGGTGGTGAGATGAAGTGGAATACAAAAAGCGATGTTTTGCCATTTTCATTTTTCGTATTTCAAAGATGGTCATACAAATCTTAAAAAGGGTATGAAACTGGCTGGTACATGAAATTTGTTGAAAAGTAGCTGGGTCCAATTACTCTTGTCCTACTTTCAAGAACTCCAGATTCATCAACACTTTCTCTACATCTGTTTTCGGGATAATGATCTTCTCTAGACCCCTAGAGATTTGAAAAGAGAAAATGTTAACTTTTAGAAATGGGCAGCGTTACTTCAGCATAAGCAGATGGATTACTTGAGATGTTAATCCTGCAATTCAGCTGTGTGTTACCCTGGCCATGTGCAGTGATTAATTAGTATTGGTGCATATATAGTACTGGTGATAATTTTTCGTGTAATATACATTAACTAAAATGAAGTCTTGTTTCTTTTGTAGCAACACTGTGTATAACTGAAAAAGGGATGTCATATTTTACCGCTTTCCTTTTTTCTGTGTGGCACCTTCTCTTTCTATTGCACTGAGAGATTGGGTTAGGTGATGGATAAATTCATTGTTGGTGGGTTATGGTTGCCAGGCGGTGACAGGTGGATACAAAGAGGCTGTTGGTATTGTTATCTCATACAGTATAATGATTCAATTGACATTGTTCCAACTGTTGTCAGATCATTCCAAGGCTTATACCAACAGAAAGGTACATCTGTTACCCCCCCCCCCCCCCAAGTTATCCATGTGAGAGAAGATTTTGTGTCCTGGATTGCAGAATTACGTAGGCATGAATGATGTCAGGCTGCTTGGATTCCAGCGTGGTATCTCATCTATATTCATCGAAATCTTGCTATCCCCCTAAAGGACTGAGGATGGTCCTGAGCTGCATAAAAGTTATTTATTGGCACTGCCTGCAATCAGGGGCCAGAAAGTAAGACATATTTATAGGTTTCTGCGTTATACTGATTTGAATTGATTTGCTGAAACCACTGAAACAATCTAAAAAAAATGTCTCTCGTCTAAAATGTTGAATGAAGTGATTGATGGAGGGACACATTTATAGCACAGTCTTTTGGTTTCTGGATCTTGTACAATGAGAGTAATGACTCAGGTCATCTTTGATTTTCCATTCATCTCCAAAACCCCCACACAGAATTCAAGCTGGAAGAGGCTAAAAAACAAGAGAGAATGAATAATGCTCATGTCTGATTGGAGCTCTTCTCTTGAATGAGTCAATGAGCCAATCCGAGTGGCTGGCTGATTGAAAAGGTGTTGAAGGAAGATCAATGACAGGGTGACTGCATAGCTCCTCCACAGAGATCAAGGCTGCACTTTATTGTTTAGTTTAGAGGATGTATTGTTTGGGAAATGCTGTCGTGGGCATCCTGACATGCAATAGCAGCCTGTTTGCTTGGACTGTGGTTCAAACTGAGAGAGAATGAATGGGAACGTTTTTATTCTGCTGTACAACATAATGAACACACGGAACAGTCTTTTGCTGTCGCTCCCATAAGTGCTCCCTCAATTTTTTAATCCAACCAAACCTAAGGGTGCTGTGAAGGGTGAAATAAATGTTTACATGTAAATTAATATGAATAAAAGTTACCAACCTGCTTCTTGAAATGTTGTTCAGGCATTTCTTGACCCACGTCACATAAACATTAAAGTTTGGGATGCAACTATTATTTTCTTCATCAATGGTTTCATTGTCATTGAAAGGAGCCAGCACATGCATGCAAGTGTTTTTGTTTTAACTGATATTTTTTAAAATCTGCATTTTCTCTTATTAGAAAGGATTTTGGAGCCTTATGCAATTTCTGACTGCTTGTGGCCAACCGTTTACATAAGTTTTGTACGTTCACTGCTCACTTGAAAATGAAAATGGACAGTGTGGTTTTATGTGAAGATGGCTGTGAAATACCATGCAATTATCTTGTAGCTCTGTGCGTATGGGATTTTTTGATTAAACCGTATAAGAGAGGAAGCTTAACCATAAACACATGCTGGACCCAAATGAGATTTTGACGTGTAACTGTTTCCTTTTCTTACAGGAATCTCTTGGACCGAGACACTTTCTCCAAATCCGACCCATGTAAGTCTTCCGCTTTTTACGATGCTAATTGCAGCTTAGCTTTTCCTTGCTCTTCTTTAACACCACCTCTCCTTTTGGAAAGCTTTACTTTTTTATTTTTATTTTTTTACTTTTGCTTTTGCTAAGCACTTTGATTCATTTTAGTCTGCCATTTCAAAGTAACCGCATATCATTTGCACAGTAATGTGACAACCTTTCCTTACCGAGAGCCACCGAGAGTACCTTAATGCATGCAGGGTGTAATCGCCAGCCTTTGAATACAAATGGGTATCTCTTGGGGAGACATATAGGGAACTGCCATGAAGGCATTTCTTTGATAGTCCCTCAAGGATAGAGAGGGATACACTTAACAGAATAGGGAGGAGGTTCAAGCTAAAAAAGCTAGTGAGAATATATCACACTCGATTTTGTCTTTGCCTGAAGATGAACCTTGGTCTATATGACAGGTCACGTCTTGTTCCCCAGCCTCAGCTTAATTTGAAGTCGCAAAATCCAAATAGGAAAAAGGAGGATCCCACCGTTAAGAAATTGTGTTTTGATTGCAGGGCTTGATCTGGTTTTAGTGGTTTGTTATTTGCATGCGGACATAATACCCAGAATTTGATTCAGCGCTGCACCATCAAGCTTGGCACTCCATTATACTGTCAAGGCGTGGCAGGATAATTAATGATGAATGTCAGCAAAGAGGGAACAAAACAAACACTATTTGGAGAAGCGGGATGCTTGATTAAGATTGTTAAGTGACTATGTATTCCTCTGCTCTCTCTCTCTTTCTCCCTTCGCCACCCACCTCCTCTCCTCTCAGTGGTCGTGTTGTACACACAAGGCGTGGAGTGCAAACAGTGGAGAGAGGTAAGGGATCACAGCCATGTCTCTGTCAACACAACTCAATCAGCCCGTCACCTCTAAATGACAGCCTGCTCTCTATTCACAATCCCCCTAACCCAACCCTCCCCTCCTCCGGTCTCTCAAGGTAAATGCCGTGGGGTGCCAATTTATAATTGATTGACCCTGTGAGTATCCAAGTGCTGCTCAGCACTGCGTAACCTGTGGCAGACTGACTGACAAGGTGACAGCTGATCATATCGATAAAGATTTGTGTCTGTGTCAGAGTTTCTCCCCGTTTGTAAATGCAGCAGAGCAGACGGTCCTTCTGGGATTATTATACGTCCTTGTAATCTCAACGGATGGGCATAGAGAGAAATGGCAATTTAAATCACATTTCAAAGGGGAATACCTTTTAACTCAATAAGTTGTTTTACACCTTATTCCATTTCCTAAGACCATTCTTTTCTAAGCATGCAACACTTTTCTCAAAAGCTAAGAGCCAGCCAAGTCATAAATACACAACACAATAAAACACAAAAATACATTCTGCCCAGCAGGATAAAAGCTACTTTTCACACATAAATCCTTTTCGACTGAATTGGAGTGCTCTGTTTATTGAGTTGACACCTTGATGTGACACTGTGGTGTGACACAACAGATTTAACAGTCGGGAAACACTTGGTTTTCAAGATCCAAAGATTTCAACTATAATCTGTGTCTTGGTTCCTGTTGGCTTTTATTAACATAAACCCAAATATTTTTATTTATTTAATATTCTATTGTAGGAGCAACACTAGGTTATCATCTTACTGTTACAGTTCACATTTACAGCATCCTACACATTGTTTTTATACACTGTATATCTATTTTTTGTCCAAAAATGCAAATAATAATAAAAGAAAGAAGGTAAAAATGGAATATACCTCCGTACATGAAATAAATAAATAAAATAAACAAGTCTAAAGCACTTACTAAAGCACTGCACTAACCCTTTTCGTTCGTTTTTGAAGACTTTGAAGCAGCTACAGCCAGGAGACACTTAGCAATACGGATTGAAGTGTGAAACCGAAATGTCCGTATTATGGGGGTTACTTGTGGTGCCGAACTATTTCTTGATCGAGAGCAGTATTTTCTTAGAGGAGGTTGCATGGCAATAGCTTGTGACGACGACACTCCTGATACTCAAGAGTGGTATCTATCTTCTTATCTAACTCTCGAAACATCAAACTTTTCCTTTAAGCCTCAAACAACTCCTGGAGAAGTGAAGACTTCCCAAGATCACCTCTTCCAAGGTTAAACACTTGAACAACTGTTCCTCACAAAACCTCAAGTACAACATAGGCCTACACATAGAGAGTTGCATTTAAACACAAATAAAGAATAGGTTCACAAAACAATGTTTGTTGCCTATAACTTTTAACGTCATAATTCATCTTTTAGAATTGTTTTTTCACTGAACCATTTTCTTCATTGTTTTTGTTGTGTTGCTTTTTTAGTTTAATGTATTGTAGGTCATTTCTACAGTATATCTGAATGATGATAACTTGTTACGTGTCTGTGATTGTCATTTATACTAATCTAGGCTAACTGAATAATACATTTCCCAGCAGAGCCAATTAACATGAATGATTGACTAAATTATGGATTGTTGGAAGTTTGACACATTTTATATACAGATGAGCTGAGTTGAGTGTGTCACTGCTTTACCTTAAAACTGTATTTTTGCAGTGGTGCATGTAATACATGAGCTTGGTGGCTGGCAAAACAAACCTTGGTGCTGAAAGCTGGAAAGCAGTTAGCCTAGATTAGTATGCAAATGTAGACAAGCCTCAAGTGCAGTGTTCGGCATGAAGGGCCTCCTACACCTACCACCGCTGGTTATATAGCCCCACCTTATAAACGGAGGGTGTAGTCTGAACATCTCTCCATGAAATAGATACAAACAGCTTGCTTTTGATGGCAGCAGAGTCAAGCTGTGCAGTGTTGATAAAAGCTAAGCGCCTCTTTTGCCTTTCTGTCATGTAATGCGTTTTCGTTCTCCTGAGACCTGACATGGTCTGTGACAACACCTTTCACTGTGACACCAACCGTCTTTAATCCATTTACACTTCTGTGGGACAAGCTCACCACTTGAGCTGCTCCTCTTTTAAGAACCGCATTTGAAAACAAAATGTGTATGAATAAATTGTGTTTAGATTCCAGTAGAATGACTTCATCAGCTCCTTCTGAAACTGCGTACACTTGACAGAGGTTTGTCAGCGTTGTGTTTGTATGTATATGTACATTTGTATATGTAAATATGGGTACATAATATGTATGCATGTGTATATACTGTATACTGTATGTGTAAATGTATTGTATGTAGAGTATAGCTGCAGCTCATCCTTCTGTTACCACATGACTGAAGTCTTAATCTTCAACTCCCTTGTCAATAACTGCCAGTACGTGACTGGTTTTCCTCTTCCTGCCACTTGCAGCTGACAAATAAACTTTTCAAATTCAAGCAAAGCCTTGCCTTTTGACTTCTAGTCCAACTCGTAGAAGTTAATATTTCCACAGAGATGATTTTATTGACAGCTCGACATCATTCCTCACATAATTATTTATTCTGAGTGTTACCAAAAGGGAATAATTGCACACAGTTTTATTGTTAGTGCTTTACAATCCAAGGTAGGAACAATATGTGGATTGGGAGATCTGTTAATTCCTCGGGTGGCTGTTTGCTTCACTGGTGCTGACTCTGCCTTTGTTAAGTTTGCCCTGAGAACAAATTGAATATGCTATTGGCCCACGGTTGCCACATTCATTGAAATGGGCTCCCTTTTCTCTCTCGGTGAGCTCTCACCTCACACTTTCTGATGTGGCTGGAGAACAAGAGATAGAAGAGGGCAGTGCCACTCAGTAGTTCAACTTTTATAGGCTTAGACATTAGATGGAAGGTTACACTTAGCCCACGGAGATAAATGTATTTGTGATTTTGGGCTATACAAATAAAACTGTTTTGATTTGATTTGATTTTACACTTCAGCGAACCCACTCTCTCAAACTGTCATCTATTTCAAACAATCCAGCGCCACTATTTTATACATTAGAACAGGTATCCATCCATTATAAAGCATTCTGCTGCTGTGATGTGACTGTGTAGCTCCCCAGTAAAGTCCCATGTTGAGTTTAACCCAGACTGGATTTAATCACAAAGGTGCTTGCCTGTAATTCTACTGTTTCCTCTCCTCATTAGGCCCTAACACTGCCTATTGTTAATTCACTTTTACAATTCTTATGGTAACACTTTCTGTGATTCCTCTGACTTTGAATTATTCATTTTTGGATACAATTAATGTGCATGTGCTTATGCGGGGGGGGGGGGGGGGGGGGTTGCAACACTTTCTGTGTCTGTTGATTTGATTATCAGCACATCATAAGCTCTTGCTCCAAGTACCAACTAACATTTCTTCAGTGACTGCAATGTCGGGGTCCCATTTTCTTTGTAACACCAGGGAACAGGAGATAGTTTACCATTCTATCACTTGCAACAGTTCCCCCATGGTGAGCCAAAATGTGGGAGTCAGTGTTTTTTCGGCCCATTGTTTTGAAGTGGCTCTGAGAGCAACAGTGGTATTAATGAAATGAGCATAATTGGACTCAATAAAGTGCCTTTCCTCTGGCTGGCTCATCCACAGCATGACGAGACCAGCTTCAGAAAAAGATCTTACACTGTGCAATCACTGACTTCTGTTAATCAAATCTGAGCTTATCCGAAGCCGTGAAATCAAGCGTTTGACGGGGGGTAGATAGAAGGGGGTGAGAGGGGGGGGGGGGGGGGGGTTTAATGGAGCAGAGGATATGGAGTTTCTCTGTTACTGCATGATGTGCTGTCTGCTATCACATCTTCCTCTTCTGCCTTTCTGTGCCCCGATTCTTTCCTTGTTCTAATCTAGTTTGGGAGAACAGAGGTGATAGACAACACACTAAACCCAGACTTTGTCAGAAAGTACATCCTGGACTACTTCTTTGAGGAGAAGCAGAACCTGCGCTTTGACGTGTGAGTTATTCCATTTGATCCCGTCCTCTGGGGACACGGCGGGGTGTGTTTGCGTGTGTGTTTCAGATTTCAGTTTCTCGTCTAACTTCCTTTTGCTTCCACCACAAAGCCTAACATCTTCTTGCTCATTTAATCTCCCTCCTCCCCTATCTAGCTCTTCATCCCCTCTCTCTGTCTCTCATGTCTCTCATTTTCTCTCCCTTCCTCTCCCTTTCCTCCCCTTGTCACCGGCTCGTCTCTCTCCTGAGGAATTATTCATTGGTGCAGTAATCATTTCTTGAAGCGAGATTGGTATAAGGGTGATAAATATTTCATATACAGTTTTATCCTTAATCTCCCTGCTGCTAAGCAGAGCAATGTCTGAAACCATGTCCCATAAAACTCACAAAGACCCCTGTCCGCCCATTTCACATATAGCTGTCTTCCTTCTTTTGAAAAGGCCAGACTAGTGAGAGGGTCATGAAGGTGCGGTTTCATTTTTTGAGATCACAGAGAACGGACTCAATACCATTTTCTCCAGTCTAGAAAAGATATGCTTCTAAACCCCCCCCCCCCTTCTTCCTCCTTTGAAGCGTGACATTCCCAGTGGACTATCCAGGACAGGGCTGCAGGTCTCTGAGGATTTTTAGACACTTAATGAATTCATTTGGCCTGTTATCATGATATGACTCTAGAGCAGGAAAGGAGGGAGTGCATCCCCTCACAATTAGTCTTACTCATTTACATCTCTTGATCACTGAGGGGGGAGCAGGGGCATGCTGAGGTTTAATTAATTTTACTTTAAGTTTGACTGGCAGACACCAGAAACTTTCTCTGCATTGGTAGATCATTTCTAATACCATCCCCCAGGCAGAGTACAGAAATAATATTAATAAACTACACAATAAGTTACTTAATTAACTGTCACGTTATTGTTTCGATTTTTCTTCTAATTGCCCTTCCCTTTTGCTTCCTCAGTGACCCAGGTGTGTGATTGACAGGTTGAAAATACCCACACTGCAGCCCGTATTCTTTTATGAGAGTCTGTGGTAATTTAAAGGTCTTACGATGTTCTTTCCAACTCTTTGCCCTTGTGATTTGTGGTCTCTTTTCAGATATGATGTTGATTCTAAAAGTCCGGATCTGACAAAGCATGTAAGCGGAAAACTTTTCTTAAATTTTTTATGTGGATCTGAAGTTCGACTTCTGAATTGTTGTCAGTGCATCCAGTAATAAGGTCTTATGCAAACCAAAGTTTATGGCATCTAAACGCTCAAATATATTGGAATAATGATATATGAATTGTGCTCCATATGTAAATATATACAGTTTATACAGTATATATATTTGTTTTAATTGTTTTAATTATAAAAAAATATTTTAATACCTATAATTAGGTATGTTATTCCTCCTGAGCTATAATGACCAAACTTTCATTTGCTGTCATACCCTCATTACTTAAAAAAAGAAAGAAAGAGAAATGAAGCATTAAAAAAAAAAAGCGTCTCAACATATTTCACTGTGTGCTCTGTAATGTTGTTTGAAATTAGGATTTTCCTTACCAAGACAGCATACAGTTTTCAAAACAGTAAATGGCAGTTTCGTCTAACAGGAGCAGCACTCTATTGTAGAACATCTCATTGAGGTGAGAGTATGTTAGCGTCATAATTTATGCTTAAAGCTTTGATAAATAAACTCACTCTCATACTACATAGGCACGCAAAGAATATATTTGCAGCATTTGGTTTGCATACCACCAACATTTTCATTGCAAGTTTTACTGCTGTCACTGTGATGATTTTATTGTTGTGGTTTTGCACCTTGTTGCATGCTCTGGAAACTTACTCTCTGTCACTCTCTGCCCATACTATTATGCCTGCTCTGCTCCTTCACATACCTTCCTTTGCTCTTCTTTTTCACTCTTGGTTGATGACAGTCTTGGTATTTGAGTGGTGTGCCTTCTGTCTGTTCCATGATATGCTCTGTTGTGTCACTGCTGCTGCCTGGTGTCTCTCTCTTCCTCCTCCTTCTCCACCCTGGAAGCCAACCGACTTTAACGTACGTGTCTGCCTCAGATGTCCTCATTTATAAAGCGTACAATGCTTATAACGATGCTTAACTCCTCACCGACTCTCCTTCTTACACCCCCCACCCCCCGAATGCCCCAATCCTTTGCTCCATCCTACGTCTCTCTACATTCCTCTTTATGCACTCTCCCATGGCAGGACTTCCTGGGACAGGTCTTCTGTACACTGGGAGAGATTGTGGGCTCCCCTGCCAGTCGCCTGGAGAAACCCCTAGGGTGAGTGCTACAGTTTTTTGCTGTGTTCTCTCATGTGTCAATAATAAGAGCCACTCAGAGCTAAGAGGAGTATTTTATCATCTCCAGCAGACAAATAGCACAATTTTAGCTTTGCAAACACAGATATTATCAGATAATGAAAGCTCAGTGCCACTCTCAGCCTGTTCAAATGTCACATGTTTCTGCTGCTGCATTCCACACATTCCCACAAAGATGAGGCGGTGATGAATATGTCTGCCTACCAGAGCCATCTGTATCGTACATTACCCTGCAAGATTAGACTGGTGTGCGCGGATGGGAACGGGTAATTGAACACGACCGGGGGCTTCCTCAATGCAATTACTGTCATTAGGGAGGCGATCTAGCATAGAGAGTGGATTGAAGCCAGCATGGGACACATGGCACTATCAACTCCGCCTCAACTTAAATTGGGAAATATGAAGCCCCGAAGCTGTTGGCACCCACAGACTTGAGCACGGCTCTTTGAGTAATGTGTGTCTTTTTGCGAGTGAGAAAGAGGCTCTGACAATGTACGAAGCTTGTGCTTGTGTGTGAGACTGTGAAGTGCAGTATGTGTGTGTGTGTGTGTGTGTGTGTGTGTGTGTGTGTGTGTGTGTGTGTGTGTGTGTGTGTGTGTGTGTGTGCCTCTATGTGAAGTATAAGGAGATGCTGGCCCCAGCTGCAGGGGGTTTGTGTGAACAAGAGGGCTTTGGTGTTGACCATGAACTCTGTGCCAGCGACTGGCTGCGGTGGATTACGGAGCTCGGTGCCCTTCAGTGCTGAATAAGAGGATGAGCTGAATCAAGAGGCGGTGTTGGGCAGAATGCTGTAAACTAGGCTTCACAGCCCACATCAGAGAGAGGCTGAAAAGCCCCCCAGACATGATGGACCAACGTATTGATCCTGCAGCTCCAGCAGGGCACCTTGATGTCCTCTGAGACTCTGCGCTGATATAACACCCAATTAAGCTGTGGCAGAGATTGTGATGATATGGTTGTCGTTGCACATCACAATTTGCTAACTGATGAAATGAGCCCTCATGAAAACATTAACTAACACATGAGAAGTACAAGTCCCTTTTGATTCTCTTTTCCTCATGACATTCATTTAAGGCTACAGTTTTATTCTGACCCGACCTCATTGAATAGCTAACCAGTATCCATAGGTAATGGAGTTTTTCTTTGCTGCTTTGATAGACCATGGCTCAGGAGTTATTTAATGGCTATGTGCTCCATTTCCTTGTCACGCATCCTGACAGCGACAGTGCCTTTCTGGCCTGGGGCTCTGAGCAACAGCTCCTGCAGAGCCTGAGGAAATCTGTTAGCCCTTAAACGAGCCCTCCCAAGGCACACTGCATCCAATGACCTGCTTAAGAAGCACATCAGCACCCCTTTTCCTATTTCCCACACTTCATCCCTCATTTATTCTCCCTCCTTCTATTCACCGGATTTTTTCCCTGCCTTACCTCCTTTCCCCACATTGTGTTTTTGTATTTCTTTGTGTTCCCCCTTACATACCTTTCTATCCTGTTCTGTCTAACCATAGCCACTACCTAAAGAAACAACCCAGTCATCACTCTAACCTTTCCCCTAAAAAAAAATCAGGACACTACTGGGACACATATGAAGACAGAGAGGAATGACATGGCAACAAAGGTCCCCAGATGGAATATGGTACATGCCTTAACCATTAGGCTACAAGGATGCCCCAAGTATGAAGTTCTTATTTGGCACATAAATCATAAGGAGTTGGTTAGAGTGGTTGGCTGGGCTTGCTAGGCACAGAACATTGACACCAGAGACCAAAGGTCATGTCCTCCACAAGTTAAGAAGATCACAGTTTAGGATCTCCTTTCAAGTCAGTGCTGACTTTTTCAATACCTAACCAAGATCATGATCTTTAACTAACTTTAACGTTATACTTTGCCTAAACTTAACCACATTTTTCAAATCGTGCATCAGTTATTTGAAGCTAAAATAATGTTTTGCAGATATGTTCCATACGTAAATTGTATTCATTGATTAACAAAACACATTCCGGTGGCATTGCATTGCAACGTAGCCTTAAAATGAATGGGATAAATTATTTATCAAGTTGTAGGGTCCTTTACCCCCCACTGTGTCACACACACACACACACACACACACACACACACACACACACACACACACACACACACACACACACACACACACACACACACACACACACACACACACACACACACACACACACACTCTCTCTCTCTCGCTCTCTTTCTCATTTGTGTAAGCAGAAACATAAACTGCTATTCATGCTTGGCTATTCAATAATTTATCTCAGTCATTTCTAAATTTGAATGTGCTGTGGGGACATAATGGCTAATGTAATTGTCTTGCAGTCCCTTCAGAGCATATTTCCACAAGCACATTTTCCTTGGGGGGAACTAACAGGTCAGACGAGATGTATGGCTTTTCCCACATGCCTTTATTACTGTAAGATAGAAAATGTATACCAGTGGAACAAATATGAGCCATGTTAGGACCGAAATGACACATTGGAACAAATTAGTTGTCTTTAATTTCGTCTTTAATGAAAGGCATCTATCAAAGTTATTGGTAGCTGAGGAAATGCAAAAATAAATGAATGATGCATGTGAAAGGCATTTTTTTCTGAATAACATGTTTACTATGATGCAGCTCCCACATGTTTTTAGCCTGTGGGAATAAATTATAGCTTGTGTGTATAGGTAACATAATACAAATGGCAGTAACCTTTTCTGTTGGTACGGTGGTAAATTATACCAACACATGAATGCAGCACTACATTTGCATGCTAACCCCATTAGCCTACTGTGGCTGTGCCCTCCTCTTATATGCTTGAAGCTGGAAATGAACCGTAAGCAAAACCACAACAACTTGTCGTGGGTGTGCTGGCAGAACTTATGGGAGCCAAGGGAGGAAAGACATTTGTAGAAACACAGGGAAAAAAAATATTTTAAATAAACCATAAACCAAAGGCACATTTGAACTGTAGCCCACCTGTTTGGACCAAATACAATCCAAAGAAATAATATTGTCCCTACAATAGTTCCTAAAGAACCAAGGTGGAAGTGTAGGAAAATATAGATAGAATTACATAAATACAAGGTACAGTAAGCAGGTTCAAGTGCACTTCATGTGTTTTTTCCATTTTTGTCCACGTAGGTGGTTAGCGACCATCTGCAGTTGCACTAAGGACATACAGTATCTAAAGCTCTACTCAAGTTGATGGGGATGTTTGTGATTAAGTCTATACATGACAATAACTACAAATGACTGTTTACCTATTTATATGAAGATGTTTTGAAGTTATAGTTAAATGCATGCTCTGCTATTATGTATCCGGATGTGGATGGATGTCCATGGTTAACTGGTTAACCGTTAACCGTTAAGAAGATCTTTAACCGGTTAATACTAAAGATTAAACGGTTAAAAAAAATTAAATCATCTTAATTTCTCTGAAATCCGGACTGTTATTTTGATATCACTAAACCGGATGTAAGAATGCCAACTGTCGGTAAAGAAATAACAGAGTCGTGTAGGCTGCTCTCAACTTTATAATAGGTCCATGGTACGCTCCCAGAAAGATAGCCAGTCACAACTTATGGTCACAACACTCCCCTGCAATGTGTTTGTATAATTTAATTATCAGCGTGGGCTCCCGCTAGCTTAACATAGCGCTAGCATTAGCCTTCTTGAGGTGGATGCTGTTCTCACCGTCTCAGTGAGTGTGAGAGAGTGACAGACAGGCAGTGAGTGCCCCTGCACCACAGACACAGAGAGGTCTGCCATGCTTGTGTGCGAGGATCAATAGCGAAAATCCGTCATAAACAAAAGCGTAAAGTACCGTTATGCAGTACTGATAACGTTGGAGCTTAATCAGCTTATCAATACTACGGCCTTTCAAAATGTTGCCCCGTGCTCAGGACTACTTAGCACCGGGTTTCGGTAGGCTACCCATCCCCTAAGCCTGTGTGTGTGTGTGTAAATGTCCCTTTTCAGTCACTTATTTCACTTTATGCTCCTACATTCGCATACTAGACCTCTTCTCACAACAGACAAGGTGCCGTGTGAATGTCAAAATGTAGGCATTTAAATTGGCTATTGGTCCCTGAATTGTTTTTAAATTAATATGCAGGTCCTTGGAACAAAAAAAGGTCGGGAGCCCTGCTATAATGTTTCATGTATTTCACTATTTAGGCTACATTAAATCTTAACGGTTAACCGGTTAATAACCGTTCATTCTTGTGGTTAACCGGTTAAAGAAAAAATTCTAAATGTAGAATTTTTTATGTTATATTGATTCCCTGCCATTGGTTCTGTGACAATCTCATTACTATATTTTCTTTAAGCCTTCAGTACAAAACAGATAAAAATAACCCAATACATAAGTAATCATATACTTGAATAACAACAACTTATAACACCATGGGTAAAATGCTATAGAAGCCTACCTGCGGGGAATAAGCAGCAACATCAAACAACCCATTTACATAAAGTGCTTTTATATCGCATACACGTGCATAATAAACATAATAAAAATAGCTGCCATAATGTACAGTTGTTAAACAAAGGAAATTTAGAGAATTCAGGAGGCGGACAGCTTCACAATATCTGTTATTCTGGAATCTAAAAGTGTTGGTCCTAATGCTCTAAGTCAGGGGTTTTCAAAGTGTGAGAGAGTGAGCCCCCCTTTTCATTATTTTACACATTTTAAACAACTGTGTTCCTATTTTACACATTTTAAACATATTTTTGAAACATTCTAAACATCTTTGTGCATTTTTAAACACATTTCTTTAAACATTTTAACATCTTTATCGAAGTATGTTTTTGTTTTGCTTTTTTAAAATACATTTGAACATCTTAATCCAGTAGTTTAATCCTGCTTCCTTTAAGCATGGATAGTAGTGACAGAGTGTGCAATGGAGTGAGAGAGATAGGCAGAAAGACTTGCCCAAATTATTGACTATTGCTAAATGTCATTCACCCAAGTCGCTAGTCACGAAATACATCAAGATTAAAATACATCAAGCATAGAATACACATAAAAAAAGTGAAATAAAATTGCAGTGTGTGACATCATATCAACATTTTATCTGCACTCATCTGAGGATCCTTTCTGCTCCTTTTATAATTAAGTTTTAGACTTAAGAATGAAATACAACAACACCGGTGCAACTTGACACAACAGCAATTCAATTAACACTACTGTTCATCTGTGAAATTTAAAATGTTTGATATTTGTTGAGACTGAGTCAGAGGTGGTGATGCAACTCTGTGGTTATTCTTTGAGCAACAGCTTCTGGTGTAATGTTGGATTGCATGTTGAAAGATGGTTTTGCATAATTTCACATACAAAATTCAGCTGCAATATGCCGTTCTCATCCATGGCTGGGTATTTTGGTGAAAATAACACAAATTAATGGAAGATAATCAAATACTAAGTCTTGCTCCTGGAAATAATAGTAACTTTGTTACTTACTGGTTACTTATTGGGAGAAAGCTAGTTAGTCTAACATGCTAATGTATAAGGCTTGCAATAGAGCAAACAAACACATTTTTTCTCCATTGCTTTATCTTTTGCGCTTGTGTTTTTGGCCTTGAAAAACCTTAAATTAAAGACAGCCCCATTAAAAGTTTCTTGATTCATGAATATTGTATAAGAAGGTAAGATACACCTATGCAATGCAATGCATATCAGTGTACTGTGTTTAGCTGCAGAGCTGTTAGAGTTATCAGAAGTTTACCCAGATAAAACTAAAGCAGAGGGCATCACTCGTCTCATCCCAACTTCAGAGACTCACAATTCTTTTAAAGTTGTTGGTTAAAGTAGTCGACTGACTCGGGGCTACACATGACAGTTCCTCCTCTGAGATGAAAATATATTTCGTTTTTTTGCCGCAGATTTAAATCATGAGTGGGAGTTCGAGAAGTTCATTTTTGGGTAAAACTGAAAGTTCTTAAACACAGTATACCTCATACTGCAGCCGGTGTTTGTTTGCCCGTTTGGCCCCCTGTTTGTCTCACATGGGAGGTGCAGTGTTTTAGATGGCTTTCAGTAAACAGCAACCTCTGCCTCAGGACATCACACACAATTAGAGCATTCTGCTGCCTCGCTGAATACCAATTGGAGCTCCAAAGTTGCACACTAACAAGGGTCCGTCTTTAATAATGTGTATTCTTGCTTAGGTGTGGAAAACCCCAACCATGCTGATTATACAAGAACACGTTCTGTCCAGTGAAACAGGGATTTATAAAGTACCATTTTGTATTCATAAAAGATTTGCATTGCTCTTGCAGCTAATAGTTTTTTTCCTTTATCAAGTTAAATAGCTATTTTAATGTTTCTTAACGTTAAAGAGGACCTATTATACTTTTTAAACTTTTATGACATATAAACGTTGTTATAATGATTTATAGTCATGTTTAACCATACTAAAGTGTCCAGTAATGACTTACATGCATTAAGATGTATTCCCTGCTTACCGTCTGGGGTGGCTGTGCAGAGTGCTAAACACTAGGGCAGCCGGTCGCGATTCACTTGTTGCAATTTCTGGGATTCGTTACGTAGAGAATCAGGATTTTTCCATGTATTGTGATGCTACAACGTGTTCAGGCACGCTCCAGCCATGCCCCCACCTGCCTGATCAAATCTGCCCGCGCGCCGCTGAAAGTGTTTCGGAAGGAAGGTAACCAATCACAACGGAGTGGGGTTTGCAGGAGGGGGGCAAGGGGGCGGAGAAGCACAAAGCGAAGTGTGGACAGTGAATGCTGAATGCGCCCAGATGAGAGGAAGAGCTTCCCGAAAATCTACATGTTTTTTTGTACTGTGATTCGTGTCAGGTTGCTCTATAGGAGTCATTAATGAGAAATTAAGACCAGAAAAGTAGTATAATAGGAGATCTTTAAGGGTCTTTCTTTTTCTAGGTCTATTGACAATAGATTTTTGTATTCACACTAATAATGGAGACCTTGGGCATGGGCAGCGGAGGTTTTTACTCTGTGATAAGCTTGGCTGATTTGTTTTTGCTCTCTTAGCAGACGTTGTTCATTTCTATCATGGCCACACGCTTTCATTTGCTGGAAAGGTGAAGGGGCACAAGGCTTCTGAACGAGCACTCTGCTGCCTCAGTTGAGCACTCCCATGTCGTTAATCTATTCAGCGGCTGAAAAACAGTCTGTCGGCACGCAGATTGCAATCTGGCCTGCAGTAACCACCGCAGAGGAGGTCAGGGCGACCCACTGTGACGTGATATGAAACCTATTACTTGCCGCTCGGCACCAGGTGAGGCGGCTAAAGGTGCAATGGCCTCCTGCTAAAGGAGAGGAGAAGCAGCTGTGATTATATGTCACACACCCACAGCGGGAAAGTGGGGTAAAGTTAGATTCACAACATCCTATGTGGAATAACAAAGAGACTTGAGCTTCTCTTTTGGCCTCTAATAGGAAGGGATGTTCTATTCTTGCCGGGAGTGGAATTCAAATGGGCTTGTCGTGTTCTCCTGAGAAGGGGTTTTCTTGTCGGCAGGAGAGAACCAACGAATAGAAATTAAGTCGCCTGCGTGACTTTGAGTAGTTTTTGCCTGTGGACAGAGAAAGTTTATTTCTGATTGACAGCTTTTTCTAGTCCTCTCTTTCTTTGTCAAAACAAACAATTTGTCGCTTGCAGGTGCTTGATGAATGCCTCATTTACAACAAATCAAAAAGTTGTTACAGTGATTAAAGCCTGAGCCATAATTTATGTAATCAAAATGTCAACAACAGTTTCATAACATCACTGTAGCCACACGCTACATGGAATACATTTTAAAATGTAATCCTGTATTATATCTGTTCATAATTAGCAGGTAAATGAGAGCAAAGGAAAAAAAAATCCCATAAATAACAGGATTATTTCAGTTCACTGAGGTTGTGATAATGGTCATGATGTTTCAGTGGGAGACCTGAGGTATCCATTGAATAGCACACAGTAGGTAGCTCAACATGTCTCCATTAGACGGGAAAGAAAGAG
This sequence comes from Ammodytes marinus, assembly GCF_949987685.1. NCBI lineage: Eukaryota > Metazoa > Chordata > Actinopteri > Uranoscopiformes > Ammodytidae > Ammodytes > Ammodytes marinus. The sequence goes on along the minus strand of NC_137211.1, from coordinate 11,099,978 downwards.
GACAATCTGTTGGTTGGTGGACAATGTGGTTTCATTCACTCTAGTAAATGAACACATTCTTTACTCTTGCTTGCTTTGTATAGCCGGCATGTGACATTTTCTACACCACATTTATTTGCCCTATTCACTTGCTTTATGCCTATTCCAATAAGGTTTTAGAGAATGTAGCCCAGGTTGCTACCTGCTCCTCCCGCAGCACCATTAGGAAGCAGGGGCATTTTTCCCTCTAAGAACTACACTAAGGTATTCTAGTATCCTTTTTGAATTAGCTGGTGTACTCTTCATGCTTAAAATGAATCCTTCTGAGGTGAAGGATTATGGATGCCTATCGGTGTATGAAGATCAAGAGGATTATGAGCATAATCCCATTTGAACCTACATAGAGTTTTGTCATCCATGTCTAAATCCGTTCAACTATGAACTGCCCAATGTCCCAAACGTTTACAGTGGCACAAAGCCAGATTATCTGTCTATCCTCCATCTCTGTTGGTCTTTCATTCAACTCGTTCATTTGCCCCTTTTAATGGGAATAACCAACCTGGCCAAACAGAAATCGATCTAATATGCTGTCAAAAAGGTCAAATTTCTTGTCTTATTGCACTCCACCTTCCCAGGTTATATTTTTTAATTTGCTTTTCTCCAGGTGTGAAATTGCAAAGTGAAAATCTTCTTTGCATGATAATACTGCAGTCATTTTGACTTATATGTAGACCCACCCTGCAACAGCTGCAGTGTGGACAAATAAATCTTCTTTTTGGTCCCACCCCCCACTCTCATATGCGTGACACGTTGCAGCGTTGTTAAATATCAAGACCATTCTTCATCCTAATGACCTAATGTGAACGGCATCAACAATTGCTTCCTTCTCTCTCTTCGGACTTTAATCTCACAACCCTCCACGCACCCCCCCCCCCCCCCCCCCCCATACGCAATGATAGGAAATGGAGAATACAGGCATTCCGAATCCCCATTTTGCGATAGCAACTGCCTCAACATTGGGAAATGAATGATAGAGGCCATACATCGAAATCGTGCATATATTATCCATATTGTGATATGTCATGCAAAATGATCTTTGACGCTTGCTATCTGGAGAAATAAATGACGCAAATGTGCTCTACCTTGGAAAAGAGAGCAACCCGTTTTTCTCATTGATATTCTTCTGCAGAACGGCGGGATCAGAAACTTTGGACGAGTAATGGAAGTGATGTTGAAATATGCTGCTTGATCTCCCTCCACTCAGTTGATCAAACAGGTGATCTGTCAAAACATCCGTGTCTGTCTCTTTGTTTTCAGTTGTGAACTGAGAGTACGGCATCACTCCCCCCTTCTTTTTTTCTTTCTGGTTAAAGAAAGCCTTTCTCCTACAAGGTCTCTGTTTCATTTCTGTCTCGACTTGTTTGTTTTTCTACATGAAGCTTTGTTTGATCCTCTGGGTCTCTGTTGAGGAGGAGGAACAGCAGAGGAGGTAACCCCACTGATATGATGCTAATCTGAATGTAAATATGAGGCCCATTGAGGGTTTCAGGCCACACCAATAAAAGGAAAGGCCTGGCTTTGGATTGGTCAGGACCATATGGCACAGTGTCTGTTGTGTGCCGAGGGAAACCTGAAAGTGGGTGTACATGAACTATGGAGAATTTGTGCTTGGTGTTATATATCATAGCTACTTAGCTTTTGGTTGGTGCAGTCATTTCTCGCCTGCATTGGTGAGTTGCTGGAATCCTTAATGCCTTTATTATATCACATTAATCATCCAGAAGCAGAGGATGATACCAGGCTTGCATCAGATTTCCCCGAACAAGACCACCTCATCAAAACTCTATTCAACTGTCTACACTTCACTTACTCAATTCGGATATCATTATTGCCTCTGCGAAGTGGTCTGCTTTTTTTTTTTGTTATTGCTCCTTTTAATTGTAAGTTGCATTAAATCTTAAATGAATCAAGGAATAAAATATTCAGCGCTCACATTTCAATTCCTTAAATAAACCTACGGATGTTAATACATTCAGTGATTCAGCCTGAACAACCATACAGCTTTTAATTGGAATTTTCTTCCATTCAACATTGTGCATAGGCACCAGTTAAGATCCAAAGCAGTGAAAGTTGTTGGGCAGTTGTTTCACGCACATCATGCAGAGAAACCTAATCTATGTTTGATTTACTGTAAGAAACACCAGCTCAGTCAATTGTAGATGGACACATTAAAATGAAAACCCTGTAATGTAACACTGGCACAAAATGACCGTTTTGAATGAAATGTACACTATACCAATGCTTGTTCTATACTCTCACAGCCTTTGCAATTTTGAGAAGGGCAATCTGCCATTGTTGACATTTTGGCTTAGGGTGGCTATCAAAGAAAGTTCTTGTTATATTAAATATGTCAAACTTAATTTTGCACTCTGCTTTTGTTTCTTTCCTGGGTTTTAAACCTTTCCCCAGAAAAGTGGTATTTACTTTTATCATTACTGAATTTACCTGATTGCACTCACCTGTTCACATATTGCAATCATTTGCTGAAAATGGCTGCCTTCTTTGACATTAATTCACATATGTATATGGCAAGGTACTTGTGCTGCACAGACTGTTTGGTAAACAGTGTTTTCCTGGTTCATAATTGAACAGTGTTTGTGGATTTTGTCTGCAGAGGAAAGAGGAGTTCCTTTTAAAATCACCCGCTCACCTCTGACCCTGCCCCCTCTCTTGTTAAGTGATGTGATTTAAAATCAATTATAGAAGGGAAGAGAGTTAGAGCACGGCAAACGTTTATGGAAATGCATCCAAGGATTAATTTTCTTAATATGAATATCCATTGAAAATGTACTGAGGCAGGGATTGCCTGAGCTTACTGTATATATGTGCCACGGTCAAGCCTGTGAAACTGATAATGATAAAGTGTATGGTATCATTTGATTGCACATCCTTGGATGCCCGATGACAGAAATACAAAGAGGCATCATAGCGACAAATTATTTGACACTTTGATGATGTAAAGAGAGACTAAAACCACATTCTGCACATAGATTGTGCTGAGCTGGATGATGTGATCTTAAACATTCACGCTGTTGCTGTGTTTTGACGACACAAGTTGGTTGGTGGGGGATTGTCTCACCGTTTAACATCACAAACTCCCCTGACAGCGTTGTAGTCGAAGAATTCAAATGTTTGAGCAGCAGCAGCAGAATCAGTGGAGACAAACACGACAGATGTTTACATGACCGACTGATTAAAGCCCGTCAGTTCCTCACGGCACATAGTACGGTAGCGCATTGCACAGAATTTCATCATCAAAGCGTTTTCCCACACAGTGAATGAGTGCTGAGTGAATGAGGCCTCGTGATGCTGGACAGTTCATATCACCAGCAGTCCCATGTCAATACAGAAGCTGTTATAGAACTTGCAGCAAGAAAAACGCTCAGTTCGGGCAATAAAAGCGAGATCATGTGCCACGGATAAAAGACGGGATCTGTATTTATTCATTCAGTGCTTGCTTGCTCTTCAAGTTAACTTGTCAATGTCAGAGTAAATGCCACACTCAATAATGCATGCCTAATTTAAAAGATCATTGCCCTTTTGGTACCTGCTCTTATCTAAATGGCTGAGCTTAGATCAGGCGGGTGGGTGCATCTTATGGTGCATGCTGCTGATATTTTACCAATCACCAGTTCTCATTTCCCCTGCTTGATAGGAATACTGGTCGTTATGGTGACCTGAGGGAGATAACTTGGCCTGTGAAGTGTGCAGCCTTTACTGGCCTCATCGCCGAGGTTTTCCCTGGCACTGAGGCATCGTCAAACTGCACCAGTGACGACCTGGAGTCAAACATCAATAATTCAACAGTTAATTCACCTTGAGATAAGTCTCCATGGTGCTTAAAGATAGAGCATAAGAATAAAGTGTGCCTGCCTGCCCTCTCAATAAAATCATATACCATTATATCTTAGAAACACAAAAAGCACAGTACTGGGTGTTAAGTCATCGCATGTCTGTGCTTTAGATTATCTCGGTAAATAATGCAAGCTTCTGCTGCTGTGGAGCTAAACAACTGCCTCCGTTTAACAGTATAGAATGCAGTATTACCGCCTAGCGGATCAACCGTCACAGTTGGATGAGGATCTGCAGCAGGTCTGACCTTCTAATGATTGGCCTCCAGCTAAGGCCACAGCAGGGTTCTTGTGTAATTTCCTCCGTTATCTGGAGTGCCTCTGTATGATTGCAAAGTAGATATGCTGTCTTTCTCTGAGGTGCGTGGCACAGGCTTTGCCTTCTTCCCCGCAGCTTGAGTGGAGAGTTATTGGATAAAAAAAGAATGGATATGGAAAAATTGTTCCACTCCAAAACATACAAGAAACATTTAGGACAAATTGTGGAGCGATGTTCCCTGTTCTGTGATGTCTCTATATTTTGAGGGCCATTAGGTTTGCAGGCTACTGAAAAAAGTGAGGTGTAGAAAACTCAGACACACAGGGGAACTCTTGTGGGCTACGACATGTCTTGATCATCTGTTGGAGTGGGAATGAAGTGGTAAACAACTTCAGATCTGCGGAGCTTTAAAATCTCAGTGTGGTGCTGGCAAACAAGGATCAGAGGAGTTGTGTGTGCCAGCGGGTTTTGTTCCACACTGTACAAAAAAAATTCAAGAGACAGTATTTATAACTTTTCTTTGATTCAGTTATAATAGTGAAAACAAATAATGTGCTCATTGGGACTGTCAAACTGTCTGTCACTTTGCCTGTAATGTATTATTGGACTAAAGCTGTAATTGTAGACCAAAATACATGTTAACTATCATCCTGAAATGTAAATTGTAACTGCAGAAAAGCCTCTTGAAAATGAATCTTTTATAATAGTTACATGTTTCTGCAATGCTCTCTTGTCAAAATGGCATATGGTAGAAACCTTTTTTTTTTTTTGTTTATCTTTATTTATTTTTTTACAGTGGCATACCTGAGAAGAAATGTGGGACCATTATCTTGTCAGCTGAGGAGCTGGGAAACTGCAGAGTAAGTCTATAAAGTTTGAAGTTTTTTATTTTTATTTGCTAACATTAAAGGTTCCATAATAGATATTTTGTAATGTTCGCTTATTTAATTTGAAATGGGCTCTCAAACTAACGCTACATCAGCGTTTAAGTGAACACATTATTCACTTCGACAGTGAGAGTGACATAAGCCCCTTTTACACAGAGATTGCGGCATATTGACGGAACAACATCACTCCAAAATGCCGGCTTTGCTTGCTTCTGTGTTATTTACACAGAACCAAGCAACGCCGGCCTGCTGGCGCATCAGTAGCTCCTTTTACACAGCGTTCCGGAATGAAAGAGGTGCTCGTAAACAGCGTCAGGTGTGACGTAAACATTTAGCGCCGCGCCGGTCAGCTGCTTTACAACAACAACACTGGCCGGTGAATTGAGAGCAGATGAGTGCTGGAGCTTGCAGTAAGAGGGCCGTATTTTACTGTCCCCACGATGTGCCAGTTGATCTCGCTACGCGCTGAGTCCAACATCACTGGGACTGTTAACCAAACTGACAAAATCAATCCGCTTCACCTCTGTGTCTGTGTGTGTGTGTGTGTGTGTGTGTGTTTGTGTGACAGGTTGGCTGTGAGCGAGTCTCTTTGTGAGGGCAGAGATCTGCCAATCAGACATAAACATACACATACACACAGTGTGTGAAGTCACGTTACTGTAGGCAGAAATAAAGTGTGGATATACGCTCAGATTTAGGATAATAATAGCGGCGGCGATCCGGTCGCAGCCTGGCTTAGCCTAGCATAGCTTTCCCATTGTACAACTTCTCCTGGGCAGAAATAGACTCATACATCTGCAAAATGAAGCGCGGGGGTTTGGATTGAGCAGCGGACCTTATGACCAGCTAGATTATACGCCGTTCCTTTTATTTGGTGATTTTTACGGGACATCAGGCCGCCGTGATTAATGTTAAACACACGTCAAAACTGACAAAATCAATCCGCTTCACCTCTGTGTCTGTGTGTGTGTTTGTGTGACAGGTTGGCTGTGAGCGAGTCTCTTTGTGAGGGCAGAGATCTGCCAATCAGACATACACATACACATGCACACAGTGTGTGAAGTCACGTTACTGTAGGCAGAAATAAAGTGTGGATATACGCTCAGACTTAGAATAATAATAGCGGCGGCGATCCGGTCGCAGCCTAGCTTAGCCTAGCTTAGCCTAGCCTAGCTTTCCCATTGTGCAACTTCTCCTGGGCAGAAATAGACTCATACACTCTGCAAAATGAAGCGCGGGGGTTTGGATTGAGCAACGGACTTTATGATCAGCCAGATTATACGCCGTTCCTTTTATTTGGTGATTTTTACGGGACATCAGGCCGCCGTGATTAATGTTAAACACACGTCCTTCAACTGCTAACATGGTCGCATGTTTAGAACGTAGGCTATGGAACGTCAAACGCCCCCCTGTTCCGCAACAACAAGCTGGAGCATTTAAACAGAGAGGCGGAACTGATTGTGTCGGGAATCTTACTACCCCCCGAGGTAGTAAAATTCCCGGAACAATCTCTCGCACCTTTCTTCCCTCGTTCCGCAACGGTCGCATTTATACAGCAGGGCGGAGGGCCGAAATTCCGGCATTTTCCCGGCTTTCACTGGCTGTGTAAAAGGGGCTATAGATGACGCCATACCACTTTGTGAAAAAGTGTGTGCCACACTGAGAAATGGTGCATGTTTTAATCACTTAATCCATGTTAAGCAATGTTCACCAACCTTCTGAAGGGAAGTGGCTGTTTAATAGCCTCGACCTTAGTGAGATATATTGGATCGTTAACAGCTCCCATTAAATCGCCAGGATACATCTTGTCACTATATATGCGATTGTGTATTTCATTTGGAAATTGTGTACATAATCAATACGCTATATGAGTTTGAATGGCTATTTAATGAGCCCGCCTTGACTCCAATCGCCAACGCAGGTATTTCCTCCTATATGTGTGGTGTGTTAATCCAGGAGTCTGCATTAATAATCTGTGTTCAGCAATGCCCATTGGCTTTCTCTCTGAAATGCTTAATGAAGATAGTAAATAACCACATTATCCTGCTGCCAGTGGAGCAGGAGGAAGTGGGGAGACTTTATTGGCCTGAACAACTGGCCTCCCTCAGAGGCTGTAAAGCAAGCCATTGAACTGCAACTATTGTAGGACTGTTTAATGATGTCCTAATGCATGTAAGTGTCTAATGACTCAAAGCGTTGTCATGTCGAGTAAAGGGCACCTGGTCTAACTGTAGTTGTGCCTGACTTTGACGATAATCTTTAAACGATCTCTGATTATAGTGCGAGATAAGCCAAGCTGATAATAAAACTGCCATGATAACCATTACTGACTTTGTTCTTGCTGTACTGTCAGTGCTAACATTCATTGAAGGGCTGCTGTTAGTCCTCTGGTGCAATGGATCTGCGATGATAGGAGGTAGCATAATCCCTGCAAAGAATCACTTCAAGAAGCGTTTTTTGTTGTTGTTGTAATAAATAATTTTTTTCCCTTTATCCCTGTAGTCAGAATTTTTCATTTTATTTTGTTGTCATCATTTAATTATTTTTGTGCAAAGGGTAAAACTGCTTCTCATATGAACAAAATCCTTCACCTGAGGCTCACCGTCACAATAGACAAAGGAATTGTGTTAATATCTGAGTCATATAATCGTCTGGCTCATGATTCATGGTGATTCACAACAGCAGGCGATCTCGAGGATTTCCTAGGTCTATGTAACACCAATTCATGTATAGTGTCTGCATCGCTTCGTATTACTTTGAAAGACCAGTCCCACTTTCTGAAAGTGGCGGTGTGGATTGTTCTGCCACTTACCTCACGCTGCGATGTCTTAGTCGAGCAGAGAAAAGGAAAGAAAAATGTGCACTGCTCCTGGTATTCACCTGCTGCTTTCTAAACCTCGGTGGAAATTACTGTTCTGCCTTTTTTCCTCTCTATAATGAGAGAGCACTGCTCGGCACCAAAGTAGGTATGTGTTATCTGTGCCTAATGAAGGGCTTAAGGTTAGTGGCTGTATTGCAATGATAGTGTAATTGTAGAGGCCCTGTCGGGGTTAAGCAGGACAGTGAAGGGGCTTGGAGCAGTGATGTATTGAGTTACTTTTCTTTTTTTTTTATTCACAAAAAAAGCCAAAGTTGGAAAAAAAATTAAAATGAGATGTTCTTGTGAACAGCCACCATATATATGCTGATCCATATCCAACTAGGCAAATGGGGGGAAATGCAATCTTCCATGATTAATGGCTCTCTAGCTTTATTGTAGAACTGGTAGAAACAGGAGGGAATTAACCTAAATAGCCACTTCATGTAGCCACCACTAGCCACTTTAATAATCTCTTTACTTTTCCTTAAATGTTGACTCGAAACATAAACTATGACTGGAAACAACAAGAGAGAATCAAATAAGTTACACTTTCAGGATAAAATGTATGTAGTGGCATCCATCGTTCTCTCAGTAGTTGCCAGAGAGACGGAGGCTGCTCTGCCTCTTGTCAGTGTCCGTAGCACAAAGTGATGTGATGGGGGATAGTGGGGGGCCGGTGAGAGGCAGAGCACACCCCACTGAAGGGTCAAAACAATAGATAGAGGCCCTGCCCAGCACCATGCTGATTCAGATCTAATAGTGGCTTTTGAAAAACCTAAATATCCTGGGAGACCAGCTGGGCAAACACAGCTCTTCTTTTTACTCACAGAAGGCTGGAATGGATTTTACTCTGGTGTCACATCTTGCTCTCAGCGATATGATGGTTAGGTTACACAGTCGACTTGCATGTGCAGTATTTTGCAGGGCCAAATGTTTCAAGAAAGACTGGGTCAGCCTCAAGGCAAAGCTTTTCCCTCGTGGAGAACACTTTGTGGAGTTTTCTTCTGATGATGACTGGACATTAACCTGTCCAGTCTGTGCCCGATATATACAGCCTCATTGTTATACAACGCAGACTAATACCTGACCACGCGGAGACTATCCCGAACCAAAAGCATTATGGTACATGGTCATTGTCCTAGTAATAGCAGTGCACATTGAAATGCTGCCTGGATGAGTATAATTATGGTAATACTAGACTTTCTAATGTATCATTAGCTGCACCCACACCCTTCAAATCCTTTTCGTACACAGCCCTCCCTCCTCCATGCACAGGTTTAAAAAAAAAATCAGTTTCTGACCATTTTCATGATCTACATACTGTTTCTATGATTATGTTCAGCAAAACAAGGTATTTTCAATTTTTTTACCCCTTATCCCATCCACAGTGGTTATGCAGGAGTATCATGATGATAGAGGAATGCTAATGAATGCATTTGCAGGTTTTGGAAAGTGGAGCACTGGCTGGTGTTCGCTCTGCTCTTATTATGATTCAGTCAGCACTTTGCTTTTATTTGGTGCTTCAGTGCTTTTATATCTTGGCACACAACATGTACAAACAAACAACATTGGGAAAACAGAGAGCAGGAGCATAGATTTAAAAGTCCTCTACTTTTTTGCCTTTTAATTTCTCTATCCCTCTGTTTTTCCCCTCATTCTGTAGGATTATACCACCATGCAGTTCTGTGCCCACAAACTGGATAAAAAGGACTTCTTTGGAAAGTCAGACCCCTTTATGGTCTTCTACAGGAGCAACGAGGACGGAACGTAAGTTCTTCTCTTGCTTCTGCTTCTCACTGTTTTTTTCATTTAAGCTCAATCAAAAGACAGGTGGGATGGCGTGGACATCAAAGAGGAAGGGAACTACATGCAGTGAGATCCCTTGAACTCACTGGCATGAGGATGAAGTCAAGCAGACGTGGTGTCAAAGCAAAGCACAGCGGGGAGATTCTATATTAGCGTTTTCTTTCCTTAGAAGTGTGTCCCGTAGGATTTTAAAATCCCTGTTGACCTGCGTCTCCAGGTTCACCATCTGCCACAAGACTGAAGTGGTGAAGAGCTCGCTGAACCCTGTGTGGCAGCCCTTCTCCATCCCTGTCAGAGCCCTCTGCAATGGAGACTACGACAGGTATGTATGGGGAAAGACGTTGTCAGACGAAGTGTTCTGCGCACTCACACACACTCACAAATTACTTGCATGGACTGTGGTTTTCTAGTGGAAATCGAAGCCACACAGAGATTCAACACAGTGTACTTATCTCAAAATGGGTTGTGTGCTTTAAATTTAGACACCATTGATTTTCTACAGCTGATTTTATCTGCCGATGAAATAGAGAATAACAACAGAACCCTATCTACTACATGCTACCTCGCCTGACTGGTCATTGATTTGCTGACAACCATGTGCAAGAACATTTCAGGGCATTTTGAGTTCCCTGTTGGCTGCTGCATGCGCTCCAGGGCCATCTTCTCTCTTATCTGAATCTCTTGAGAGCAACGGGTCGCCTGATGAGGAGCAGGGAGAGTTTTAGCAGGAATATCAAAACAATTGAGAAAAAGAGAAAGAAGAAAGAAAGTGAGAGTTGTGGAGTGGATGGGGATGTTGACAGCTGCAGCAGAAAGGGAGCCCTCCTCCGTGTGTGTGTGTGTGTGTGTGTGTGTGTGTGTGTGTGTGTGTGTGTGTGTGTGTATGTTTGCCTTAGCATGAAAGAGTGAAGACCCAGACAGCCCGAAGAGTGTAGGCTACTGTATAGAGGCCGTCAAAGAATGTGTCAAACCCCGCCCTTTCCACCATGCTGGGTGTCAACTGAGGTTCTCTTCCCTTATCTTCTCACCTGCCTAGAGAAGCTAATTGGGTCAGACAGATGGAGCAGAAGCATGAAAGCGCCTGATTCCCTTTGGGAATTTTGATGGCAAGAGAAATATACGGCAAGTTGGGGTCTCCCTGACGCTTGGTGGGAAATCAGTTTGCTGTGCTGTGTTTTTTTTGCATGCTCCATTTCGGAAAACTTCACAGCAATTTTCATTCTTTTCATTCAATATTTTCCAGAAAATAACGTTTAAAATTATGTTCACAATACAACGGCTTTGTTTCTATTGCAGTTTGCCTGGTGTTGACTATCAGTGTGTGCAATGATTCTGAGGGTTTGAATTCCAATCAAGGCGCAGCCCTTTCCACTTTATAAATACATTTTATAGATTTCACAAAGCTGCTGTGTTTTCCTTGTATTCTTTTTAGTCAATTTAATTTATACATCCCACAAAGTTGCCTCAAAGGGCTTTACAAATCGATACAGCACACATATGGCATCACCCTCACAAAAAGGAGGGATCCCTCTGCCAGGCTTGACACAAGTGACAGAGCAGACAGATATAACAATAATAGAAAAAATTACTCTATGGAAAAACAGATTAAGGATGTGGTAGATAGATTGCATGTATAAAGAATATGGAATCCAAAAAGACCTCTACCACAATTGCCTGGAATCTGGACAGACTGCACATCCACACAAGAGGCAAACGTCAAGGATAACATGTCAGACAAGAGAAAAGAGGGGATGCTGATACTTCCAGAATACGAAGATCAAAGTCAGAAATGTTGGAAAGGAGCCAAAGGGGGAGAGAAGGGTGTCCACAAAGAAATGTCCATGTTTTACATGTACGGCACTAACAATGGGGTTTACTCCCTCTCTGCCAACTCTTTCCTTTGTATGAATCCATTAAATCCCCTGTAATCATCTGACTTGAATAGTGATCAGAAAGTAAAATCTCTCCCATTTCCACTCAAACGTGCTGTGGGAGCAGGAACTGAAACACCATTCTGTATTATTTCACCAGTAGATGATGGTGCCGTAGTGCTGCTCATAATCCGGATCACTGCTAGTAAATGGAGAAAATGACGTAAGGGAAAATAAATGTTGACTGACACATTACTGGTAAACCATCCGTGTCAAAAACAGGAAGATTTGATTATTGTAGAACTCTGAAATTGGGATATCTTGCTGTGTTTATGTTTCAGTATGTAGAGCAAGAAAACAGCTTGTTGTAGAACAGATTGACTTTCTTGCCTTGTCGCGCTCTGTACTATATGGGTCACCAAGTTTAAAAAATGTATCAGGGGGTAATACGTTACATGTAGACAGAATGATTTCAGGTCAGGAGAACAGGGCAGCCCTCCATCAACTGGCCTGCTCCTGGACTCACTGACACATGATTGACAGTGACTGCTGAGGGGTAGAGGCAAACCACTGATTTTGCCATTAGATTAAGAAAAGGGAGGCATCTTCCCTCATTCTCAGTGAATTCTCTCTGGTTTATTTATTTGATTCCTCGCCTCCCAACACATTTCGGGAACTTGCAAAATATGCTCCCTCCCGAGAGCTTTGTTTTCTATCTTTGGCAGGGAAATGCTTTACCCTAAACCCTTGGCAACTCCATCAGACTGCTCTTTCTTCTCTTCTTTGTGAGAAACACAAACTCACTGGTAAACAATTCATTATAATCCTGGGTGGCAGTTTACCAACCTACTTTAAAAGAAATTGTGGGCAAATGTATTTGTCATTATCCCATGTATTTTAAAAACTGAAAGGTCTAGCTTCAAAGAGTTAAGTAATTGCTTTGAACCTCATTTAATCCTTAGAAAGATGTTTGATTTGTTCGCATGAAAAGCACAGGGCAAGATCTATTTGATGGATTTATTTCAGCCATCGCTCACAATTAATGAGCTATTATTAGTTTGTTTTTTTACAGCATCATTTCAGAAGTGTTCTCTGTGAAGTTTCCCCTTATGGAGATTCAGATAATGGCGTACTTGTTAAGTGTGCTCACACTAACACACTATTTTTCCTCTCTTGTGATGCGTTTTACAGGACAATCAAAGCGGAGGTTTATGACTGGGACAGAGACGGGAGGTAACTGATGCACGCCACACACATGCTCGTACCCACACATACACACATATATATACACACACACACACACACACACACACACACACACACACACACACACACACACACACACACACACACACACACACACACCTTTCACCTCTCAGTACTGTACCCATCGTATCTTTGAGCAGTATGTCATTTAGTTGTTTACATTTTTACTCCAGCCACGATTTCATCGGTGAATTCATCACCAGCTACAAAGAGCTATGTCGAAGTCAGAACCTGCTAAACGTGTACGAGGTGAGTGATGACAGAGACAATCAATATTGCCCCCTCTGTTTTCCCTCAGATCTTAGGGCCTTTGTTAAAAACAGCGATTGTAGCTATTCATTTTAGTTGTGCCCTGTTAAAAAAACATTAGAGAAAAGAACTGCACAAAACATATATGTTGCTTTATTCTCCAGTGGGTCTTTGAACACTTTAAACTACCTAATAGCTAGAACTCAGGTCACAATGTAAAGCTGTAAAAGTTCTTATGCAACGTCACAGACCTAACAGCCATTTCTGTGTCTCAGTGTGAGCAACCTACTTCCATTTTAGAGCAAATCAATGCACCTCTTGGCTCTGAAAAGTCTTGTTATCCACAGTTTAATGACTTTAGGAGGTTGTTCTTGTATGAACAAGAGTCCTGGCTATTGGAGATGAACAGCTAGCCTCCCCTGTCCCTCCTCACCCTACATGGCATTAAGCATCTCAGGGTTTGGTCATTAGCCCATATGATTAAGGGTGTTTCTGTGGTGAGAATACCAATGGGAATGAAACAGGACTACTCTGCTGATGATTTTCTTTTGTCTGGTCCTTGGAGGTTCAGATTGGGTATTACTGTTGGGCTCTGGGAGGCTCAGATGAAACCCCTGCTCATTAAAACCCTTGCCATGTTACATTAGCCTCTGAATTAATCAGGGACGTGGCTTAAGGAAAGAACCGGACCATTGAGGAGAGGGAGAGGAGACAGGGATAGGTGAGGAGATTCAGAGTGAGAAAGAGATGCAGAGTGAGTGGCATGTCCACAATGCTGACACGGCAGAACGGTGCATCCATTATCCTTCACCGAACCTTTCTGTATTTTAGTAAAAAAAAATTAAACATGGCAGATCCTCCCTGTACTCTTTGCCAGGTCAGTGCCCTTGAATCAGTTTCAAGATGTGCTCCAAAACCACACAAAGGCACCTTTTCACTGATGACAAATAGAGAATTTGAATAGGTCACTGGCCACGCTGTTTCGACTCTTTGCATATTCCTGTGTACTCAACCTGACATGCAAGGGGGCCTGCAAACATTGGCTCCCTGAGTTAAGATGACAGCCGGTAAATGCTAACAGAGGTTGGTGTAATTGAGGGTGATGTCTGTGCAACGTAACGTGAACCTGGTAATGCCTGAGTGACGGCCCTGGCTCTACAAGGACTCAGCAGTGCTTAAGTACAGGAGGACGATAGAAGATAGTGGGATACCTTATTCGTTAAGACACACCACAGTGCCCTACAGGCGTGTGCTTTATGTTAGTGGGCAGACCCGTATAATAAGTAGTGAAAATATAAGTAAAACATGTTTTTGGATTTAAGCCCTAAATGCAAAACATTTATTCATAGCAGGGAGCACTGAATTTACTGTCTGTAATCGCACTTCGTCTCCTCACTTTGCTTATAAACCATATGTGTGTGTTTGCCCATATTATTTCCCGACGGGAATTTTCTACGCTGTGTATTTCAGTCTGCATGTGGTTAACATTTTGTTGATTACAAGTTAAACGGATGGGAGATATGCTTTCCATCATCCCGAGCCTTGGCAGCCTGCATGTCAGATATAAATCTTGGTGTAGGTGCTTATTAAAAAAACCCTGAATAATCTGTAACTCGCTGCGAGGCATGATCAATGGTATCTTATGCTCACCTACTGCAGTTATTGGATTCAGTCCCTATGCCCCATAGATATGGAGTAGGAGGACAACACTTTATTGCTAGCCCGAGGGTAGATAAAAAGAATCTTGCTCCGAGTTTACATTATCGTTATCCTTCTGCCTTCATACCAGGTGGTGAATGCCAAGAAGAAAATCAAGAAAAAGAGATACATCAACTCTGGGACGGTAAGTCTGGGCTCTTCTGAGCATCGGTGTACTGTATTTATCAGGGTGGTTGCTCTTGCTGGATTGCATGAGGCACTTCAACTCTGTAAAAGGTGTTTGATCCATTCCATGTCTCTGTGTACGTTGGCTGCTCTTGTTATTTATGGAGACTCCGTAATTAAAATCTGTGGCTAGTTAGCCATCTTCAATGATCATCCATCAGTGCCCATCCACACTGATGTTTACTGATTGCAATACCAATACCCTTCCCCGGCATCAGAATCTTTTCTGCGTTGATAAGTATTTTAATTTTATGGTTGGTTAGCTCAGAGGTCAGTGTTAACGAGTAGATTGGTAGATTTTGCTTTCATAAATTACCAAGCACGAGATAATTTAATTGGACCTGTTTTTTTCCTGCTTTTTTCAGGTGTCCTTGTTGTCATTCAATGTGGAGTCAGAGCACACCTTCCTGGATTACATCAAAGGAGGGTGAGTCCAATGTTTGTTATTTTGTTCCTGTTTATATGAACACACTTTTTATTTGGACATTACCTTCAGGCCCCTTTGGGGAATAACACAGAAAGAGTGACACAGTTTATGTATAATCCCACTTCACTCAACAACGTGTTGTGTTATTTCACTTGGGGGTTTGTGCTTCACTGTGCAGAACGATGCGTGTGCAGTTTAACTCTAGAAATATGCAGATGGGTGACAAATGAAAGGAAAACACAACATAACGTGTCTTAGTAAGGTGTTGGTTGAACCATGTGATGCCAGAACAGCTTCAATACTCTTTGGCATCGGTTCTCTAAGTCGTGTTCTCTACTAGAAGGATGAACACTATTCATTTGGTATTTTGATGATGGTGGTGGAGAGCGCTATCGACACTTCTGTCCAAAATCTCCCATAAGTGTTTGATTAGGTTGAAGTCTGGTGTCTGCGAAGGCCATAGCATATGGTTAACATAATTTCCATCCAAATCAAACCATTCAGTGACCCCTTGTGTCCTGTGGATGGGGACATTGTCATCCTGGAAGAGACAACTTCTGGAAGAACAGAAATGTTTCATCATAGAATAAACGTGGTCATGTAGAAAATGTGCACTATTGTTTGGTTATATTTGTACGCTTTAAATGGTGTGTTGTGCTTTGTGTAGAGTATTTCCTTGTGCTGAAGAAAAAATTCCACTGAGGTGGACAACAAATAAATCAAATCAAATCAATCGGTTAGCAGTGACCTGTCTCACTATGAGGGCAAGTGCATTGAAAGCATCCCAGAAAAATTATTCCCACGGCATAACAGAGCCAGCTGGTCCCCTAAATATAGGGGTCAAAAGGGGTCGTTCTCTTGGTGCACGTCGCACATGCATTGGCCCACTTGTTGAGAATATGCTAAAGGATGAGACAGCTCGCTATGTCATTTTTTCCCACATCTCTGGAGACCAGTGCCTATTTTTTTAATCTTCTGTTTTTACATGTTTTTGCATGAGCATGAGGTTCATCAAATGTGTGCTGTCAACAACAATATATTACTCTTTTTAATGACGCATTTCTCATTGAACTAAAAGCAGAAGTGACTTTTCCTACTGAAACATGAGCCAGTTTGCCATGCCCCTGCTGGCAGTGGCTGTTAATCTTTAAAGAGGTTTCAAGCCCCCTGGTGTCACCCAAATTCGCCTGCAACAGAATTTAGCAAAAACAGCCCAGTTAAAAAATGATTGCCACCTGTTTCAACTCCTAGCTGCTAGTGTGTATGTATCCTTAAACTAAGTGGTGACTCTGCTGTGGCCAAAGCACAAAATGTGATCTGGGAGCATCAAAAGGACCATATGATCTTAGATGTGGAACATTAACGTCCCTGTTTTAGATTTGGATGAAGATCTTTGTTGTTTGCCATCCCAATTTCTGCTCTGCATCTCAACTGTCTGCTACTGTCTGCCAGTGCCACTGGCACATTAACGCAGACAACATGAGTGAGTGTTGTTTGCATAGTAAACATGTTTATTCTGCAATTATAATATTTTGAAATACGGTTGAAAATCAATTCTGTGAGATTTAATACAGTATATTTAAATGCATTACTTTGGCTCCCCTGACTCTGCCCCTTGCAGTACAATCACCTGGCTACATTTGCTTTCATGTTATTGAATGTGGTTACTGAGTGGCCTTGAATTTAACGAGTGAGTAAATTGTGGCCCCAAGTGAGACAATCTTGTCCACATCCACAAGTACAGTGTGAATACATATGAATGAATATGATAAAATATGGAAAAGATGTGTGGGCTTAATTTAGGGCGGAAAGCCTGTGACATGTTGTTTTGCTACTGATGGCTGAGTGTCCCAGATATGTCCTGTTGGTCTCTCCCCAGCTCACATATACATAGTGTATCCACACATACACACTGAAACACACTTAAATTAAGTTTTTTTAAATAAAAAATGTATCTTTTCCTTTATTACCTGTTTGCCTCTGATACAACTTGTCCTTGAGACACTAAAGGAAACATTGTTGGGGAGGAAGGAGAATAAACAAACAATAACGTATAAAAGGAATATAAGAGGGTTAATTGGAAAATATATATGTCTGAAATTTGGATGTCCCAAATGACACCTTTCAATAAGATCCCCAAACACTTGGAAAAGGACACCAACATTAAGCTGTACATCAGAGATGAACCCTCAACAATCCTGCACAATTTTTAAGTGCTTCACTGTAAAACACCAAATACAGCACTCCACCAGAAGGTGAGCCTTCTGTCCAATAGTAACCATCAGGTATTCATAGATTCCCTTGCAATGGCTCTCCAGGGGAACAGCTTGGACCTAACCCAAGTAGATGAAAGTGTGTGAAAAGCCTATACGTTTATTTTTATTTTTTTCATAATAGGAGGATATTAAAAATATATTTAAGTAATGAAAATGTTAGCTTTTTTGGTTGTTATGTTCAACCTACATGCTGCTGAGTGAAATTTCATTCTGAAAGAGCAACTTTGTTCCGAAAGTGTTAACGCGAATATAATTGAGCTCTAATTGTGATTATTAGAATGAATGTAAACAAAGCCACTGTCAAAGGTATACTTAAACTACTAATGTGTTCTGAATGTCATGTTACTTAATATTTGGATAATGTATCATTTAGAAATTAACTTTATTCAATTTGTCTGTTTGAAGCCTGAAAACAGAAATGAGAGGGAGAGAATATCCCAAGATTTAATGTGACCCCAGCACGGGGAGAGAAGCATGGTGTAGAGTGATACTTCACCTCTTTGTTACATACATTAAAATATGTTAAAAGTTCATCAGTTATTTTGAGTGTGTCGGGATGATGACAAAGGCTATTCATTAAAAAAACAGCTCTGGCACCATGGCAATTAAAAAAAGGGGAAAAATCCCTTGGTGAAAATCTCTCCGGCATCTAATGTTTTCTTTGAAAAATGCTATCCACAATGGAAGTCCTCTTCAACAAAATTCTCATAAGGGGCTGCAGAGATAAGAATAGTCTGAAAGATACCATAAAAAAACACAACAGTTATGGGAGGTTTAGAAATGGGTCTCGCTCCTATGTCCTGTTAGTCAAGGCTATCTCTATGTCCACTTTTTGTTTTTAATGTCTTCACCATGGCTCCACCATCTTTTTACTATAGTTGTCTGGGTTTTGTGTCTAATTGTCTCTTGAGGCACAGAGCAGGACAAAAAACTATTTACATGTCTGTTTTTGGCCGCCATCAGACCACGCTGTCAACATCAATTAGAAATTATTAATGATGTAAATATTTTACATGTAGGTGATTTAAGGCTACATTAACTCTTCGATCTTAATGTGAATGAATTGACCTACACCAACAGGGACCTCACTGTTTTACATTACCACATAGATTCAAAAATTCACACATTTGTTAATAATTAAATATTTTTCTAAACATTAATGCATACTCTCTTTCACCTTCTTCTCAGCGTATATGTACACTAGTAGTAGCGGAAAGGCAATGTTTCGTCTGAAGACACACTAAATGAACTTCTGAACTTTGTGCATCCTTTTTCCCCCCTATGTTTCAGCTATCTCTGATATTGCAGCCATTGTTGTGCAAAACAATGTGAAGATGCTTGTCTTCTTGATTCAAAGCATTGAGCTCACACATCAATCAACAAGAACATTGAAGTACAGTCATGAAGAGGTCACTCATAGCCCAGAGAAAAAATCCTGCTTGTGTTCAGGCTTTTATTCCTGAAGAAGGCCTGTACTGTACGCAAGCATTGAAACATTAATAATGGAAAATACAAAGCTTGCATCTGACTTATGAGTGTGGCTTTCACCTCCTTGCTTTGATGTCTATTTATAAGTCAGTAGCACCTTGCTAGATCAAAAGTGCATTTTCCTCCTTGTCCTTTGTAGACCATCTCTGGGCCGCCACACAACCCTAAGTGCAATATTACTACATGTGCATTGCTGTTATCAAATAGATCTATGGTAGAGCTATAGCCAAAAGATTTCTGACATGACTGCAAATACAAATTTCACCATGTCAAATCTCCACAAGCATTAATAATCTGATTTAGCGAATAAGAAGAAAGCAAAATAAAAAGATATTGCATTCAACAGATACTCTCCTTGGAGCAGATTGCATGACAGTGATGAAGAAAACAAACACGATTACTATTGCTGGCTGCAGAGGGATAAAACAATGAGCATGTTGCGTATCCCTGATGGGTAAGATTAACTGTTTCCATGTAAAATAGAAACAGAGATTTACAGTGTTTAACCAAAAAGAGGAAAAGTGTGGCTGTTTTGGTCAAATTAACTGGACAACCTTCAGGCAACATGGAAGTCTTATCAGTCTGAATAATTAAAGCCTCTGTATAACCCTTCATAACTGTTGCAGTCTCAAAGGGCTTCAGAACACCCACGTTATGAAAATAAACCACACCTTAATAGCCCTTCAATTGAGGATGAGAAAAATCCACAAACCTCATTAGAAACCTAAAGCGCTAGCCCCACTGGGATGGTCGAACGTGAGAATGGGTGCTAAAAGTAGGCCAATGAAGTTTAAATGAAGGCTGTTTTAATCGGCTGCATAAGATTCGAGGAAACAAGCAGCTTACATTATTCCAGAGATAAACAAGATGTTAGCTATATGAGTAAACCATCACAAAGACTGACCACTTTTATCAAATCACTTTGTATGTGCCTATTGCCATTGCTTAAATAAGACATTGTTTCTTAGCAATTTTTGCCTGTTTAAATAAAGGTTGATGATGATGATGATGATAAGACAATGACATTAAGCAAAGTCTTACTTATGATGGAAATTGTCCCTGCTGGTCAAACACAAAGTCGCAAAATACGTGTGCATTAGATTAAATTAATTCTTCTTTTGTTTATGTAATAGGCTATATTCAAAATGAAAGTAAATTAGTCAATTCTGGAAGCAAGTTTCTGGAAGCAAGTTCTGGCACCAAGCACACAGCCAGTGTGTATCCAATGGATTGCTTGAGTTTGGCATCTGTAATACTGTAGCTGGCTCACAGAGATGACTTTTTTTTCAACTCATACAAATGTAAAAAAAAAGGAACCAGAATAAAAAAACAAAAAAGAAGCTGAACCTGAATGCCTGCAAACCCTGCCAGTTGGAGCGATGATGAGAAATATAAGCAGAAGCCTGCATATGTGCTTGCTATACAGTCCCCTTGCAGGTGATAATGAACACCATGCACCATGGTAAAAAAAAAGCAATTTCTTCTTCAGACGCACACAGTCAATTGGTTTTTCATACATTTTCATTGACAATTCATTGGAGCAGAGATACAATCAAATAGAGCAAATCAAAGTCCAAAAGTCACCCACAGCTCTGATTCTAAGAGGCTAATGAAAGATTTATATTATTTTGTCGCATGTCGAAATGTTTCTGTTAAATTAAATCTGCAGGGAGAGCGGCCTTGTAATGGCTTCTGTGTGGGGCTTCTGTTGTGTGAAGGTCTTATTAAGGTTTTATAGTTCTACATACCCTGTTGAAATGGGGGAAGTTGATACTTATTTGATTTGATTAAGGTTTACTTTGTGGTTGGACTGCAGAATGGCATTATTACATGGGGCCCACCATTTTCTGTTCTTCACCTTGGAATTGATATATGGCAATTATAATTTTGCACAGGGAATTTGCTGCAACTAAACACTGTCGTGAGTGATTAATGAGTGTCATGCAATCAGTGGCTTGCCAATGTTAAACCTCGCTGAGCTTTATGTGATTTTCTTTCTCTACGGCCACTTTTACTTCCACATACTAAATATCAGAGGTTACTGTATTATTTCCACTCAAGATGGGGGGACATGCACCCTCTTATTTTCAATGTCACACTTTCATCTCTGTCATTTTTAAGTTTCAAGTAGATTTTAATACTAATATCTCTCTGAGCATTTTTCTCTTTTTGTCCAGTCACCATAGTGCAGGTGAGAGAAGCAAAATGTTGATTACTTTGATTTGATTTGATTTGATTTGATTTGATTTGATTTGATTTGATTTGATTTGATTTGATTCAATTCAATTTATTTCAGACATATCAAAAAAGAAAAATTAAAAGCATGAAAATACAATAAAAAATATGTTCAAATGATTTCACAAAAGAAATAAAAATAAACAATAAATAAACAAATAAAATATTGAATTGATATGCCTGAAAAGGAGTAGAAAGAAGTATAAACTTATTTGATCCTACCCCCTTTCCACATCACTTTTATCCGTCTCGCCTTCAGTGATTCTCATGTCTTGACATAATCTGAATTGACAGACTTGTATTGTACCATGTTTGTCCTCTCAGACTACATACAGGCTTTCCTACCTTATAGGTGGTGGATGTTGGTGCTGTATGCAGTCTTTAAAATTAGTAAGGTAATAGTAAGTAGTAGTAAGTTAAGTAAGGTTGTGGATGAACAATGAAGTAATTTACATAGCACTGCTGGCTTTTATACTCTATATGCAATAAAACATTTGTACATTTTTATCATGGTATTTGGAAAAAAGTGTAAATTTTCTTCATTGTGCCCCCTCACTTCTGAAACGGAGCCTACACCTTTGTGTTTATGTTCCTGCAGTTATACAATAGAAGCACTGTACCAATCTGCTCATTGATTTAGTCTGGCTTGGCCAGTTTCCAACACATACAGAGATGATTTTAGGTGTCCCGTCGCTGCATTCTTCTTCACAGTGTTTTACATTTCCTACAATATCCCACCCAACCAAGATTGCCAAGACTGCAGGGTTTTCCCATTACAAAGACTCAGGCCATATGGTGTTTGTATAACTGAAAAGAGGAAAGTCAATATGACACAGATAAGTTTGTACCTATTTGACACTATTGCAGTCATTCAAGGTGACACACAAACTGGCTGTGGAGCGATCACCTTAGTCGAGAACAAAGCCGAGAAAAGTTTGCTGAGAGATTTGGTGTTGATATGAAAGGAGAGGGTGAAGCCCATAGCAATGCATCACTCAGAGAAGAATCCTTAAAAATGAAAGATTACCTCCTCAAGGATAATAGATGTAAGGAGAGCAGGGATAAAAAAAGAAAAAGTAACCTCAGACCAGCCACCATCCATTGGTTCTTAACAAGAAGACCTACAAAACGTAGGCCTACAATACTGCAGCATCAGTCAACATCAAGCCATATTGTTTTTATGGTCTCAAAATAAATTGTGAGCTTGGCTCTAAAACAAATCCCCACTGTGTGTTTCAAGTGAAATAACAAAAAACAAGACCTCAGAGCTAGTCTAGTGAAAAAAGACATGGGAGATATAACTCTGCCTGCAAGTCACAGAGAGACAGACAGCTGCAAATATCTTTCCCACGGGACCCTGTGTATGGTGATCTTAACACATGTTTCTAATAGGGGCACCACTGATTTCATAACCTGTTCATCCGATGAAGCGTCATGGGAAATTCTGTGCAGAGTAATACAGGGATAGTATGGCGGAGACCACAGCCCTAACTCTAAAAGGGATAAAGGAGATTCCTACCCGGGCTCCAGTGCTTGATCAGTTGTTTGATCAGAGGTTGGAAAGGTTTCATTATGTTTCAAGGAAAGACCTTCTAACATTATGAATAGCTTAAATATAATCATATGATCATGCTTACACATTTCTGATAGGAAGCTACATCACTGAAATGTCTGAAGGAATTAACATCCCCATCATTGCATGATTCTACAAACCTGGATTTTGTTCGATGACAATGTGCCAGTATGATACAAAGGTAACTATGGTATTAGGTTAGGGAAAGATCACTATGTTTGGTAACACTTTATATTAAGTGTACATGCATCATCATGAATTCATGTTTGAGTTATTGCATGAAAGCCCATGTACAGTAGTACTTCGTAAACTATCAGTATTTCACTGGGATGTATGGTATACTATGCCTGGTTTAACAAAGGAACAATACACGAGTTAAAGCACCAACTAAGGTGTGTGATTCATCATGATCTTTCAGTTATTACTGATGATCATGTCTGACTATTCACACCAAACTACACATGTATTTTGTTAAATACCAAGTTTTGAAATCATGATGAACTAATCATATATTTTCCATGACTACATCATGTTTGTGGGCCCTCAAATAAAGTGAAAATCCACACATTTTCATATCTGAAGATGTTTAGGATTTTAACTTGATAAAAAACTGATTATCACAATTGCTTTTGATAAATTCAGTAGTTGTTTGAACACTTTTATTTCAAGGCTCTTTAATGTTAATTTGTACAGTCTTAGTGTTTGTGATTTGCGTATTTCTGTAGGCCTTTGTGTTTTTCTTGTTCTATTAGTTGTGAATTCTCATATAAGGATTGTGTTTAAGCTGAAGTAATGGATGTGACACTGGTCAATGTTGTGTTCTTGTCCCTATAAACATTTCAATAAAAACGTATGGTAACTTTATATTAAGGTGTTCACCATTAACTAATTGCTTATCATGTTATATGTACTTGCAGTGTTTAGCAGGTACTGTCTGTGGTCTGAACGTTGGTTCCCGTGTGACCGTTTCCACTTCTCCTGTGCTCTGACTTAACTTTAACCCACCACCTTGCTTTCCTAGCCAACCATTCAAATACGACCTTAGAAATCCGCTTAGACTTTCAAATTGAGGCAGCATGCCATTGTAACAATTCCCCTTTGTCAGCTGAGCGGTCCCGCTCAATGCTGATTAATGAGCTGGGGTCAGAGTCTCCACAGGAGGAAGCAGTCATTATCTCTGATGCTGCGCTTGTGGGAACTTCTGAATGGAGGTGAAGGCAGGAAAGGCAATCAGAGTTAATCACAATGAAAGAGCACACACTTTGATCTAAGCTCCCTTTTCCTTCGCTCCTTGTTTGTCTCTGGGGAAACGGGCATATCGAGTCGACACTTGTTAAGCCAAGTTTATTTTATTTTATTTTTAAATAATTTTAAAGGTTTTGGGTATATTATTATAGGCTCATGAGGATATCCTATAAAGGAATATCCAGTAGTTTTGTAAATTTGCAAAAGCTGCTTTTTCAGAGTGAAGACAATATTGGTGTTTACAATGAGGATAAACTTTATGATGGTTACAATAATGAACAATCGAGTGACGAGGGCACAGGATTGTGTTAATGTCCAATTGTCCATATATCTCCGGAAAAAAACAACAAGGTAACTAGACCAAACAGCTTGTGAATATTAAGATTAATATCTCTTTACAGCTCCTGTGCTTTGCTGATTACTCTCCTCTGTGTCATCAGTCACATCATTAAGCCAGCTGCAGGAACTTATTAAATGTTTGTCTCTCTCTGACTATTAGCACATTTAGTGTTTCTTTTTCTCATAGAATTGGATAAATAAACCCCGACTGGCCCCCGTGTTTCGCAGACAATGAAGGCGTATTTTTAACACGCTTTTGGGTTTGGTTTTGTGACTCCTCTCCTCAGATGATATCAGAGAGCACAGTGAAACCTGGGAAAGCCTCATTAAACTGCAGTGGTTTCCTGCCTCTATGTTAACAGCATCCTTTCCCCCATTCATCTGTTTCAGGACTCAGATTCACTTCACAGTGGCCATTGATTTCACTGCATCAAATGGTGAGTGATTTGCCTACAATCACACTGGTCTGCTTAAGTTTTCCTCTGATATACTGTATGAATTTGGCATTTTCCATTCAAATCAAAGAGGGGGCTGGAGTTCTCTCCCTTCATGTTATATTCTATCTCTTCCTTGTTTAATTTTTTTAATGAAGAGTTCACATGGCATGATGCATACACAATCATGCTTAAGTAATTATAATCAAATATTACAATAAGATATATATTATTCTGAAATGGGATTATTTTTATTATTCTAAATAATGAGAACTTTTACTTTTGTAAATGTATTCTCTTTTCTCCCACTGAACTACATGTAATATTTTGACGGTTACTTCATCACACCAGTAAAAACGGAAATCCTGCATACTGATATCAATCCAGAAGTGCTCAAATGGCACCGTAACTCACAAAAAAAAAAAAATCTAAAATGTTATTCCAGAAAGTCACATTGAGCCCCACCTCTGAATCTAGATATCCAATTGAGTCTATATGTCTCTCATGTTCCTCCGGTTGCTTCTGTCAGTTGAGCCTCAGTCTGATGGTTTGCATCACTGACTCTTAACTCCTTTTGTTTTGGAAGGAAATCCATCCCAGTCCACTTCACTGCACTATATGAACCCGTACCAGATGAATGCCTATGCCATGGCCCTGAAGGCTGTGGGAGAGATCATCCAGGACTATGACAGTGATAAGATGTTCCCCGCCCTGGGATTCGGTGCTAAACTGCCACCTGATGGGAGGGTCTCCCATGAGTTTCCCCTGGTGAGTATGGGGTTATTTCAGATGCTCGGGTTGTAATTCAGCATTAGAATTTTATCATAAAAGCTAATCTGACTCTATGGGAAATTGATATTCTCCCTCCCACTGGAGCTTATCTTTGAGTGTGAGCAATCATTTGGGTCTGAATGCTCTCATGCCCAACATGTAGTATGACGGACAATGTTTCCATGTGCAATATGGATGTGTGAATTTTGAGATGAATGTTGCTTGCACCTCTCTGACATGCATAATTCAGAGTGAATTTCATCTACCTTTTATAGTGCAAATTAGGCTTTGTAAGGCTGAAGGATTCTTAAATCAATTTGGCTTCTCTCAGCCAGCTAATGTGCTCTGGCTGCGGCATAGCGAGGCCTAATGAGGAGTCTGTCTACAGTGTAACGTCTGCAACACTCAATGTTTCCATTAAAATTTGCAAATTAAGATTCATATCACCATATAATTGAAGCCTCATTCTTTTATGCTCTAGTCTTGCAAGTGAGTTTAAAAGTAAAGAAATTGTGCTGGCTGAGATATGTGTTATGTATGTTTGGTTAGAAATGTGCCTTGTTGCTGAGGAATATAACCTTTGAAGCTTAATATTACAAGCACATCTCTGAGAGCAAAGGATTTTTTTTCTAAATGTCATCCAGCCCTCTGAAGTGTATTTTATAAACTACAGCTCTATGGGTTGCACAATATAAGTCTAATAAGCTGTAAAACCATGATCACAGCTGGGTGTGCTCTGCTATAGCTACATCACTGCTGCACTGGGTGTGGACAGATCATAAAGTCGACAACATTTTTAACAGCAATGAGTCCCAATCTTTGTGCTTAATGAGGCTAAACATCTCTCAGATTCATATTTGTATCGAATGCAAAGAGATTCAATCAATATCAATTTTCTCATTTGATACTGGGGTATATGATAAACAAAACAGTTTTCTAATATGTGAATGTCACTTTTTTTTAAAGCTCAACTTAGCAGCAGCTTTGCTGCAGTGATGTAGCAGTGTAGTCCACAGTGTATCAACTCAACAAACTGAGGTGACTGTAAAACTAGGCTTTACACACAGGTATTAAGGTTACTTTTAACAACTACAACACTAATCATTGTTTACATCAGCAATCCATTGATGTATCAGGCCCTATTGTATTCCTTTCTTACTACTTGTGTTGTTTCTGTACATTAATGCTTTGGTTTTGTTTTTCTCAGAATGGCAACATTGAGAACCCATACTGTAACGGCATGGCGGGGATTCTGGAAGCTTACCATGAAAGCCTTAAGACGGTTCAGCTGTATGGACCCACCAACTTCGCCCCTGTTGTTAATCATGTGGCAAGGTACAAAAACCTGTCTCTGTGCCCAGTCGTTCTTTCTTTGAAAGTCAATGTTTAAAAAATATCAAGCAGATCAAGGGTACTAAGACAATGGGTAATGGTTTCTCTATGAATTGAGCAGAACTAATGAAGGGAAAGTAAACAATCAGTTGCCAGGCTGAGATTAACAGAATGGTAATCAGGTTTTACATTGCTTTTAGTTTTAAAACTAAGGTTGCGGGATTGGCAGGGAATTTGTCAATGGATTCATATCATGTAGCCATTCAGCCTATAAACTGGTGAGTCATATTGTTTAATACATTAGCCTCACTCTGAATGGGGCACCCCACAGGTGATTTTGTTTGTTGTGCATAGTATGAGGCTATACCACATTAAATACACAGCAGACAAGATGTGGTGGAATTATAATTAGGCACAGGTGTATGCTGCCTAATCCCCACCCTGTGTTTAATACTGGTCTCACACAGTAGACTCAAACTTGGACTTAAGTCCCAGTAAGAATGATACTCTATACTTGAATATTAATGACCCCACACTTAGACTTTGTGCACTGAGGAGCTTAACTGGAGCTTAAAAATATATAAGGAGTTTTTTTATATAGATGTTAGGGCATGCTTTTGTACGGTATTCAAAAACAATTATATCTTCCCTTATGGAGACATATTTGATATTATCATTCATTACTGTTAATACCCCAGCCTCCACTAATGGATGTCCATATGAAGAGTTATAGTCTGTGACAGATACATTAATTAACACTTAAAACTGCCTACAACTACATTATAACGTTTTTTAAAACGATTTATGGAATACCTAAATACTTATTAGAAATGCTTCATTGGGGATTAAAGTTGTTTTAGTGTTAAATCCATGGAAATGTATGGGTTTATGAAAATAATAGTATTATTTTGATGACTTGAAGTCACATTTCTAATGAATAAACAACTACCTACAAACACTTACAGATGTAAATGTGGAGAGTCTGGATATTTTCCTAACTTTACCAGTGAGAACTTGAGATTGGGCTTGACCTTTAGTGAGTCATTGACTCGTATTGAACCCCTGACAGACTGATGATGGAATGAGGAACAATGCGGTTCCCTGATTAAAACACAGTCTATTCCAATTTGTTTTGCTTTTCATCAGACGCAGCTGAGGATTTTTATTTTACTTTCTTTATGTTTAGTTTGACGGTTTCATTTTCTAATTTTCCACTGAATCATGCAGCTACAACATAAAACTATCTTTGTCCATAATCACAGGATATATACAGACGATATTTCTGTTGACTGCCCACACAGACACAGAAGCGTGATGATAAAAAAAGATTACAAGAAAGGCCCCAACAGACCAATTCTTGTGATTTCAAGCAATGCAAGTGATTAATCAATAAAACTCTCTCTTTCAGGATATAATGCCTGATAAAGAATGTCCCATTATTGCTTTGAATAGTCGGTAGAAATCAGAGACTTTGTTCTTTTATAAAACTCCACTTTCTACAGTCTGTCCTTGCCTCAGACTGCGGTAAAAATCAATTGCTGGAAAGGTTTCAAAACGATGTTGCTGACCATGAGACTGTCTCAAATATTCAGAACATGTTGAATAGGTCATCCATTGAACGAAGGATGAAAAGATTGAAATTACTCTTTACATGACTACTTTGATTAAAATCCACCTTTAGAGTTAGCCTGGTCCTACCAGACCATCGTACTTCATTTCATTTGTACAGAAGGTCTGGAATCGCTCAATTGACAAACATTAACTCACTTGAAGGCGGGTGTCTGTTGAAGTTTAAAACTATTGGATGTGCCCAGTGCTACTCGGGATCTGCCAACCAATCGCATAACGTTTGGTCGTGACGTATGGCTTCTGAGCCACTCCTTCTGTTTGCTGATTGAACTGGCAGAAATCTGTCTGGAGAAAACCCACTAATATACCACACACCCAGACTGACTACTGAAGCGAAATGAAAACTGAGCAGAAGTATGTAGGTGGGCGGTGCCAGGCTACTTTAGAGTCACATTTACTAAACTCATCGCAAGTGCAAGGGCTGACCACCGACCTCTGTCCTTAGCTCTCACCAGGATGTGCTTCATTTCTTCCTCACACGCATCAAATCTGGTCAATTGAGTGCTGTGAAATCAATAATGTTCTGAAAGAGTAAGACTGAGGCACTTGCATAAACAGTTTAATACATTATTCATAGAGAAGCCAGCGATGGGTTATTGAAACTAGGACACACTCACTGTGGTGTCTCTGATGGGTTTCGTAATAGTGTCTGGATAGACCTCAGAGACATGAAAAGCCAATAACATATTTTACTTTGTTACATTTCTATGTTAGGTTTCTGTGTCACACAGGGTGCGGAGGGGGAGTTTGTTTGGAGGAAACATGTTTTTTTTTTTACCTAACTTGACTTTAATATGGTCTGTGCATATCCTGTCTTAAACCACTCTTTGCTCGTTATAACTGTGTTTCAGGTATGCAGCAGCAGTGCAGGACGGGTCTCAATACTTTGTCCTGCTCATTATCACGGATGGCGTCATATCGGACATGGCTCAGACCAAGGAGGCCATAGTGAATGTGAGTGCTGCTCTTAAACCACCCACGGGACATTCACTTCAATGTGTTTCTCTCTCTCTTTCTCTCACTCTCTGTTTCTTTCCCTTTACCTCAGCTCTGCAGATCACCGGCATTGCAGGTGGTTTTAGTTGACTGTGGCACTTCTCTTATGCTTTCTGTTACTTTCAGGGGTTTATAAGCCAATGGCACTAGATATGAGGATTTGTGGCATGACTTCTGCTCCACTTGTATCCCTCCCTGTGCTTGGCCGCTCTGTTTCTTCCAATATTTTTCTTTTTTATTGAGAGACCCTCAAGAGGCTGAAGGGCTCCGCTGAGTTTGATTCTCAGTCCCACAGCTTCACTTTATGGCAGGAGTCTTATCCAGTGCACCATCTGAGGCACCTTTTTGGTCACATTTTAAAGTATGATTGTGTTTTCTCTGATGCCTTCGCTGCATGCTGCATCTCTTTTTTTGTTGTGTCTTCTGAAAAACTGGAGCTCACCCAGAGTGGAAATATGACTGCAGTGTTGAAATATTCAGTGGCATCGGCCCCTTAGGGAGTTGTCATCGGCCAAACGGACCCTGACGACAACATGGTGCTCTGACCCCCAGCAGACTGGGTTTAAAGGGAATTTGCGACTGTTAATCAAACCATTCGAACAGCCACACCTTCCTTTTAAGATCTTGTCTGCTGCTCTGCACTGCTCGGCCCCGAAACCTGCCGTGTCTTGCTGCAACCTCCTGCTGCCACCTTCTGCCATCTTGCACTTTGGACCAGGTGTCACGCTCCTCTTTGCACTTTTGGTTTCTCTATTCGATGTATTGTTAGAGGTTTCTTTAAAGACTGCACAAAGCAGATATCTCTCTTGGTAATGTTACAAGTGCTGCTGCAGATCACACAGTACTGTACCATTTATTCTGGTGTCCTTGTTTACCAAAACAGCACAGCTTTTTCTTCCAGAGACTAAAAGGTCCACGCATCGGACAGGCCAGCCTCAGGGGACATCTTTCCTTTGATGTTTTTTACTGCAAGATTTAAAATTTCATTGCAGGATTTTAAATGATAAAAGAGAACCCCTCTCTCTGACCTTGTGGGACAAAATATAAATGGATTCTGTGTGCCCATATATTAGATTATATCTGCAGCAATCAGTGTGTTGTCTGGACAGAAGGCCGGCTCGACCGGTTAACTTCATTAAACCCATGAATATTTTAAAATGTATAGACACTTAAGGAGCTGCAATTGGCTTTTTCATCAATCCAATCAACAAAGCTGAAGGTTACTTACTTAAAAATAACCCATAAGTTATGTGCAAACTGTTAATTGTCTCATATTGTCTAATTTTATTTCTTATTTTACAAGCCAGTAGGTTTAAATATATGTGCTTAAGATGAACTCAAATCTTGAAATGTATTGAATTAATTTATTGAATGTATTGAAGCTGCTATAACTTCTCAGTTTTTATCACCATTCGCACTGTTCTCACCGTTGATCTTAAACGCCACAGATTACAAACTCTTGCTGTGCAGCCAAATGTGTTTAAACCCATTGAGTTTAAGGACACACTGAAATGATTGTAGTGCAAATTCTCATGCCTCTTGGTTAATGTGTGTAGCAGTGAGGCAAAAAGGTTGCTATAGTCATAGTTTTCAATTCAATCTTTATTATGAAATCAGGTCATCTGCTGTTAGTGTCCGTATATCTATTATGGTGCTGTGCAGTAAGAGGAAGGAGTATGTTCACACACATGGAGTGAGATCCCCTGAGTAGCTTTACAGGACAGGAAAAGTAACAAATGGTGTAGTCTGAATAATTCAGCCCTGGATACAGAATCTGATGTGGCATTTATAGGTGTTTGCTTGTGGGCTCTGCCGCATGCTGGTGAGGGGTAAACAGAATGTATGTATTCTATGTGAGAGCTAAGGGGTCATGAAGAATGAGCCTGGTGGAGGGAAATATTAAATGGTGAAAGAGATGATGGGGGGAATAATGATAGAGAAGGGTGCTCCTCCTCAGTCTGTTTACTCCTATATTTGGCGGGCCTCTCCCCTCAGGTCGTTTTTTTTCAGGAAAGCTGACCTACTTCTACCCTCATAAATGCATTTCTACCACAAGCCGATATCATTCATTCATGCCGGAGCTTTCTGCACATCAGGACTAGGGTTTGGATACTTGCAGTGGTGGAGAAACCTCGAAGGGGTTGGAAGATAAGCCTAAATTACTATTATACATGGTTAGGTTTTGTTTGGATTGGAGTTCGATTTGCTGGATTTTTTGGGGGCTTTTCTCTTCTGATGTGAACAGTATCTAAAACATTTCTATGGACACATAATGAATAAATAATGCTGGACTTAGCGATGTTAGTGTGTAGGATGAAGCAATCGTGTTTTATGAATAAAGTGTTTGACAGTGTTAATGTTTGTATACATGTTAGCTCAACTACTTTATTTTTCTCTTATTTATGGGCAATAAGTCCAGAGCAGGGGCCCGTAGAATGCGTACACCGCATAGTTTTGATCAAATATTCTGTGGTATGTCGGCTGTCGCAACATCCTTGGGACTCCTGCGTTAAATAATGTATTCTGTATTTTTCTCTCATTCCCTGGACAACCCAAAGTATGCCATGCCACATAATGAGATGGAACACAGTCTAGAAACTGTTTCATGTTATGTATAATTTCATTTTTTTTCAAACTTATTTTTATCTTGTCAAATCTGTTGTATGAAATCTCTGGAGAACTGTGCTTCCAGATTGTAACTGATTGGGCAGAATGAGAAGTGTGCCGCTAGGAAAAAAACAAATAACTGGAAATACAACCCTTCCATACTCTGATAATAACACTGATGTCAAGCTTTTTTTTCAGAACCACAATACGTATGTGCTCTTCCAGGCATCTGACTGTTTGTTCCTTTTGCTCATGACAGGCAGCTAAACTCCCCATGTCTATCATCATTGTTGGAGTTGGCCAAGCTGAGTTTGATGGTGAGAACAGTCTCTGAAGCACAATTAAAGGTCCCATATTATGCTAAATGCACTTTTTAAATGTGTTCTAACATATCCATGGGTCCACGGTGTGCCTAGAGACTGCCAAAATATAAAACAAAATAACAATCTCTCCTGTTCTCACTCTCCACCTTTCTGAAACCCCCACCCCTCCCCCCCAATATACTCCAGTCAGAATTTTCCCCTTTTCTGACCTCACAAACTGGAAAACCAGAAGCTTCCACTGTGCAGCCCACACCCCTATTTCTTATTGGTCCACGGCCCTGACAGACAGAGGGCGAGGCGTATCTGGCTTCGCTTCCGGACAGGGGGCGGGGGCAGCTCAAAGATTGTATATTTACGAGGGGAGCTGCAGCTCTTTTTAAAAAATAGGCCATTGTGAGATTAGCTGAACATCGGCATAGTACAATAAATTATCTGAAAGTTTTTTTCAGCAAACAATTAAAGAAAAACGTATTAGGGACCACTAAGACCATATAATATGGTGTATAATAGAACCGAAAAGTGTATAATATGGGAGCTTTAAGGGAAACAAATGTTAAAATAAATAAATGTGAAAACCAGTTTGTGGTCTGTTAGATTCAAATGCACTCAGGCTTTCTTCCCTGAGCATAACATCAGTTGTTCATCTTTGACGTTCATCTTTTTTTGTGAGATTATTTTTCCTAAATCATGGTTTCTCTCTGCAGCCATGGTTGAGCTGGATGGAGATGACATCAGGATTTCCTCGAGGGGGAAGTTGGCAGAGAGAGACATTGTACAGGTGAGATGTTTCTAATGCTTTGTCTCACTCTCAACTTTGTTGTACCGATATATGACTCATCTGTTCCAAAGGCAAAGCGGTTGAAAAAATTAAAAAGCCCCATTAGTAGTCACAGTGTTGCTTGTTTGTTTTATGACAAAACAATGCATCTCAACATCTACAGACTTGAAACATGTATGGATAGTTCAAGTGTTGAGAAAAACATTGAGGGGTAACACTTTACAATAAGGTACACAAAATTGTAGTACCTACTACATAGATATGTGTTACCTACTACATAGGTTTTTTTTTGTGCTACCTAACACATAAGGTTTTTTTTGGTGTGTTACCTACTACAAAAGTTTTTTTTTCTGTGCTACCTAACAGGTTTTTTTTGTGTTACCTACTACATAGCGGTTTTTTTGTGTGCTACCTAACACATAGTTTTTTTTGTGCTACCTAACACATAGGGTTTTTTTTTGGTGTGTTACCTACTACATAAGTTTTTTTTGTGCTACCAAACAGGTTTTTTTTGTGCTACTTAACATAAGATTCACCATCCTGACTTATTTTAGGCTGCAGTTTAGAGAATGAACCTAAGGGTGTATTCACACATGCCGTGTTTAGTTCGGTTGAAACGAACTCAGATGCACTTCTGCCTTCGGTGCGCATCTTTCAGGCAGGTGTGAATACAGCAATCGCACTCGGGTGCGGACCAAACAAACGCTCCGAGACCCAGCTGAAGAGGTAGTCTCGGTGCGTTTCCAAACGCACTCTGCTGCAGTTCGTTTGTGGTGTGAATTTGTTCGGACTCGATCCGACCCAAATGCAGGAGGCACTGTGCCTTTTCTTTCTTTTCTTTTTTAATAAATAGCCGTCAGCTTCACATTATGGGAAAGTGTTGTTGTCGCCATTGTTAGGAAGATTAGTTGTGGTTTGACCGGGAGCCCGGAACAATATAAATGCTGAATGTGTTCAGCGATCAGCGATCAGATGAAGGAGAGGGGCGTCTCTCGCACAGTGCCTACAGGTTCACGCTGCGCAAGAAGTGGGGTGAATTTGGGTAATGTGGGACGATTTTCGCAATTTTGACTTCAGCGACCTATTGCGATATCTATCCAACACATAATCTCAACATATTATACATTTCTGAAATCTGTGTGTTTTTATTTTGCTTCCCATGTACGGGACCGTCAATACTATCCCCGTGTCAGTTTGGAGCTGAACTGCGCCGACCCAGCTGATACACAGCTTAATCAGCTGAGTGTCAGCTTGAGCCTATTCTTCTCGCGTGACGCGCATCCAGCACCAAAAATACAGTAAAAATTATGTTTCACATCGTAGGCTACAAGCCACATAACGTGGCATTGACATAAGGCTACACATTATGACCATATGAAACAACAATAATTTGATGTTTTTCCTCTTTATTTATAGGTTAGATGTAGGCCCTTTTATTATTTTTAGCCCCATATTATATCAATGATATATATTTCGCAGTTTAAACTTCGTGCTTCCTGTTTCTCTCCACCCCAGAATGTCTGTCCAATGAATGAATGACCTCAGATCACGTGTGGTTTTGCTTCGTAATGCTGGTTCCCTTGCAAAAGGGGCAATATGAAAGTGGACCACACCAAACAAAAAAAATCAAAACTCTATTTGGTCTGGACCAAAGCAAGTGCACTAGCGGACTTTCCCAGTGTGAATACACCCTAAGTGTTAGGTAGCACAAAAAAACCCTATGTAGTAGGTAACACACAAAAAAACCTATGTGTTAGGTAGCACAGAAAAAAATAAACTTATGTAGTAGGTAACACACCAAAAAAAACCCTATGTGTTAGGTAGCACAAAAAAAAACCTATGTAGTAGGTAACACAAAAAAACCCTATGTGTTAGGTAGCACTAAAAAAACAACCTATGTGTTAGTAGCACAAAAAAAAACGTATGTAGTAGGTAACACACCAAAAAAAAAAACTTATGTGTTAGGTAGCACAAAAAAAACCCCTGTGTAGTAGGTAACACAACAAAAAAAAACCTATGTAGTAGGTAACACATGTAGGTACTACAATGTTGTGTACCTTATTGTAAAGTGTTACCCATTGAGGATTTCCTTTCATCTTGTGAATGCATCAGGCCAAATGGTAAATACTAAAAGGGACTGCATTTATGTAGCACATTTAACCATAGCCTTTGACTCAAATGGCTTTAACCTCTAATTTCTCCTTTCACACATACACTCGTACACTGATGGACGAAGGCTACCACAATAGCTGTATGCTAACTATTTGGAGTTCAGTGTCGAGCGGCACAGGAACACTGCGACATGTGGCATGTAAACTCCCGAGACTGTTATGACCTTCTGGTCTTTCCTCTAGAACCAGCCTTATTTGCTTATCTTTGATACTTTGGCCTGCTGAAGCCTCAGTAATGCGCTAAAACTTGAAATAGAAGTTACCTGGATGTAGCTCTTCCTACACATAGACTGATTATAAGATAATGGGCCCCTGGGCACAAACTCTCAAAGGGCCCCCCACTCGTCCCTTTCCAGTCAGGTACACTGACTTTTCCACACAGATACATACAATTGATGGCAAAAACATATTAAGGGAGTCAGTGTTTCCCACATGATTTTGGGATACTGTTGGAGGGACCCTGTACCTTGTTGGGGGGTCCGGGGGCATGCCCCCCCTCCTACGCAATTTTTTTAACTTCTTAAAGTAAAATGCATCAATTTGGTGCACTTTGAGAGGAAATTTTAGAGGCTCTATCAAATCCTGAGATGCAGAGGGAACATTATTTTTCATATTTTTCTTAAACAGGCAGCACTTTTTACTCTGCAACTGTAAAAACAGTAGATTGGTCTGCGGACCCATGTTCTATGATGGAGGGGCCCATTTCAACAGATAAAGGGTGGATAGCTACTTTTTGTGAACAATTTAGAATTCACACATATAAAGCTTATTTCTGTATGTGTGAGGGGGACTTCAAGGCCCCTCATGGAGCCCCTTAGACAGAGCTACTATTGCTGTTGTTTTTAACTTGCTTTTGGATTTCTCCCCTACTAGTTGAGGGGCCCATGATGATTTCTATCTTGTTAAATTTTAACGAGTATCCTTATATTTAGGATATTCCTTTTTGGACCCTGTTATCAAAGTCAAAGTCAAAGTCAGCTTTATTGTCAACACATTCACATGTACAAGACATGTAAGGGAATCGAGAAAACGTTTCCCCCTATCCCGCGGTGAACATATAAAAAGTAAAAAGTGCACAGGCACAAACAACAAACATACGAGACAACACTAAAGATAGACAATGACATATAAAATAAAATATAAAATATTGGAGTTTCTGTATAAATAAATAAATAATTAATTGTGCAAAAAGGCAGTCAAATTCAGTTTAAAAAGACAGTCGTTAATTAAATACAAAAATAAAAATAGCAGCAATATCAGTCTGTAAGTGTGTAGTGATAGTGAGTTAGTCCAGAGTGTAGCAGGCAGAAAGGAGGCGACTGAGCTCTTTGACTATGCAACATGAAAAGTTACTATCAGTATCTCTGGCTAAGGGCCCCCCTGAGCCCTTGGGCCCCTGGGCCTGTGCCCGGTGTGCCCGTGCAGTAATCCACCCCTGTTAAGAGTATGCAGCAAAGATAAAAATAATTTACTATGGGACTCCTTCTTACCCCTCATGTGAAGAATACATAGCAACATCATCTGTAAATTGTTTGTTCCGGTGCTTTCAAATTGCCAGGTGTAATGTGGTTACTAAAAGGGTTTTAAGCTTGTTGCAGACATGATACATGTTTATCATGAAGCCATAGCTTACATTTATTTCCCATGTCACCACAGTTTGTCCCGTTCAGAGACTACATGGACCGCGCTGGGAACCACGTGCTGAGCATGGCACGGCTGGCTAAAGACGTACTGGCCGAGATCCCCGACCAGCTGATATCCTCCATGAAGAGCAGAGGCATTAAACCTAACACCGTACCACCGGCTTACTCGCCCAGCAACCACCCCCAGACCAACCCCGTCTGAGGCCCAAACACACACAGCTCCACCACGGTGGGGGTGGGGGCAGGGGCAGGGATGGGATTGATGGGAGCCCACCACCGTGACTGTCCTTTGGGGAAATGGAATCGCTGGCGTCGATACAAATCCAGCTGAACATAAAGATGACAATACTCCATTTTGTCTTGAAGCAATAAGACTGCTATGGGGGGGATAGTGTTGATTAACAGGGAGTATCGTCTCTCCGACTGCTTGAGGACGAGAGCGCCGAGAGGAGCCCGTTGTAGAAGGAGGTTTTAGTTGTTTGCTGTCAAAAGCTTTCAAAGTGGTGGTGTAATGGATAGCAAGTAAACCCCTAGAGAGAGAGCGCCTGTTTGAAGGCAAACATATATTAGAATGTGCCGGTGAGTATAATGTGTGAGATACATTTTGGAATCGATGTGTGTTAAACTAGGAAATCATGTGTAAAGTAATTTATTTATTTATTGCAGAAATAATTTATTTAGGGCCTTTTGAGGGCAGGGATTAAACCTATTTCCCATGGAGTTTTCTTATATTTTGCAACCAGTGTAATACGAAAATCCCCATTTCTACTTCAATAAGAACTGTAATATAAAAAGCATGTGATAAATCCTTTTAAGCAGTTTCTGAATCATTTTCACAGATGGGTAATTTTTGATTGCAAATTGTTATGAAGAGGACCTGCTGTGAGCTTTTGCCAAACTGATTTTCCATGTCTTATACACATTTCTAATATTTATATTAACAGTATAGACTAATAACTGTCCAAATAAAAGCACAAAGGCTGTAATGCTTATTAGCTGAATACAACAGCAACCACGATGAAAAATAATGCAAAGGATTCCACATTATGTTTTCAGCACGGCTTTAACATTGTCTTCCATCATCATGTTAAACAGGATGAGGACAGGAGGTATGTTTATAAGACAATTACTATACTGATTAACGTATATTTATCATACACACATTGTTTACAGAAATAATAGATAATATTCCAAAGCAAATACCTGCGCTCCCTGTTTGTATGCAGAAAGGTGAATTATACTGCTTAAGTTTGTCATCTCGCTGTTTGTGTTTCTTTCTGTTATAATGGTTTTGGTTACAGTTTATGTATAGGATTATGTACATCTTAATGACTGATGTCAACTAATACCCCATCCCGACTAGCACCCATGAATTTATTTATTTCCCTAAAAATGAAACTTAAAAATCACAAATCTTGCAACAGAGAAATTTGGTCATTGCATTGTTTCATGTCAATGTTTCATTTATTTTGTCTACTGTGTTTTACTCTTTCAAATGGATAGGTGCGCCCTGATGACATTGTTGCATACTAATGCGCAACAACCCAATTTATAACAACACATTGAAGTCCAATTTTAGTACCTAATAGTCAGTTTTACTTAACTTTTCAATCCAACCCAACTGTTCATAAAGTTAGTGTTTTTTTATTCTTAGTGACTGTGTGCACATTTTTTTAAGTTACAGTTAGTCATTGTGGTCCAGTTGTTCACAACCTAACTTTTCAATTTATAAAGGCCATAATTTCCATGAATATCTATCAGTCACTCACCATCTCGATCCAAATGTGCCTATTATATGGAAACATATCCAAATTCAGTTACCCAAGTGTTACTCCGTCAGTGGCAGCAGGTTTCATGTTTAAGATGCACATAAAGAAAATGTTATTGACGATAACACTGTTGCAAGATTGGGACTCTAACTGCGCTGTCTCAAGCAGTGCTCTGTTCTTTTTATACCTTCACCTTCTTCACTAATGAGCTTTGAAATAATGAAAGTTATCAGTGTCACTGAGCCTTGTTGTACAATATTCAAAGTCAAGGCTTGTTTACAATTCAACTGTGGCTATTAGCATATCTTCAAGGAAAGAGTGAACATTAATGGGTTTAAATAAGAAGTGAGTTCATCTCCGATCTATGGTGTTGTGTGTGCATAATGCGATCTCATTTTGCATTTTAAATGGTCATCAAATGACACAAGAGCGCTAAGGTTTACAAACATTTGTCATGTTGTTCTCTGAGAATGTGAAGCTCCCATTGTTGTTGCAATGTTTTGTGTTTCCAGCAAATGTGTTCACATGATTCATGCCTTTGTTTGACAAGCGCTGTTAGCCATCCAATGTTCTGTGGCTCCCATTGCTTCAGTGCTCTCAGTGAGAAGATGGAGGCAGATGAAGCTAAGAACGCCTCCTGTCACAGGCCCAGATCTATATTTGGATCCCCCCTCCAATTTAATTTGTATTTATTTATTTGTGATGACATTTCTCCCTTAGAAGACAAAGCAGCATTTTTTTGTCTGCCACCAAATTCACTTGTTCATCAGAAATTAAATGAGGCCATTAAGTTAAGTTACACAACACACATAAATACCAGAATACCTCTACTAAAAAGCCATTCAAGCCAAAAGGAAACTTATTATATACATTGAATACATTTGTAACAAAATATATTTAAAAGAGAATTATTTAGATGTCTAATTTATTTAATTACCCCTTTTAAACTGTAGAGTTATATATGTCATTGTTTCTTTTTTTACATTTACCTTTTAAAAACAATCCCATGGTAATCATTACTCGCTGAAAATCAACTATG
This sequence comes from Ammodytes marinus, assembly GCF_949987685.1. NCBI lineage: Eukaryota > Metazoa > Chordata > Actinopteri > Uranoscopiformes > Ammodytidae > Ammodytes > Ammodytes marinus. The sequence continues at coordinate 11,059,931 of NC_137211.1, read as the reverse complement.
AAATATACATTATTTGGCTGCTGATTTCAGTAAGCGTCAGCATGCAGCTCATATACTGCGAGAGTGTTTCCAAATGTGAAAAGAGATGAAAACAAAACATGTGGACACGAGTTGGGGCCATATGTTTTATGCATTGTTTTTTGAAATATTTAATGTAATTAATTAAAAAAAAAAATTCTGTTCTACAAAGAATACAATACGCTACACCCCCCCCACCCCCCCCCCCACTTCCTCCACATGGTAATCAAAGCTTCTACCCGCAGTAGTAAACAAATTATTAATACATGAATATAAAATGAGCACAGTAATGACACTTATGCAATCGCAAATAATTAAATGATTATAAAATATATTTTGCAGTCTTCAAGATGTCTTTCCAAGAACACAATTATTTATTTTTTCTCACTGTAGGAATGGCTTTTATTTTTCCCTTCACTTTGAATTTTCTCTGAGGCTGAACTTTAATGTGTACATAAGCCCTGGTATAAAGAATATTCAGTGCCAAAATGTGTTCAGTTATTGAACTTGGCCTTTTTAGATAATGTGCATGTTTGTGCCAAAATGGCAGTACGTTTGGTAGTCTGCCTTAATTTATCCTGATAAGTGCATCTGCCATGTGCTTCATTTGTTACTCGGGATGTTATTTAGAAATAACTGCCATCTTAAGCATGTTGCATCTCTGGTTTACATTTCCATTATTTTCCTATGAGACACATACTGTATGGGTTCTTCTTGCCACTACTCCTGTTTTATCCCAGGTTGTTTACATACCTCTCTTGGTCTCTGACTTGCATGCTGAATACAGTAATTTCCAAAGCAGGTGTTGGACATGATATTGTCGTCATACTGTGGTTTGTGAAATGCTTTGTAATGGATTGCCTTAATTGAAGAATAATTAAATAATGACAATATTGTTTTTTGTGTGTGTTTTTGGTCACTTGGCCAACGCTAACTCCCGTGACATCACTTAAGGAAATGTATCAGATTATATTTCCTCTCTCTCTCTCTCTCTCTCTCTCTCTCTCCACTTCTTTATTTAAGTCAAGGTTTGCGAGTATGAAACAGAGTGATGGACTTCTAAAACTGGACATTCAATTGAATTATTCAGTATCTTCGGTTGAACCAACCATCTTTGAGAAAGGAAGAAAAAAAACTAGGAAATTAAACACTATATTTTATGAAGTTAGTTTTTAGGTTAATTAATAGACTAACACCGGAAACAGCCGTGCCGAACTAACTGCTTCTCAGGGGACACAAGGCAATAGTTGACTTCAGAGGCCTCGTGCTTAACCACTATGGGTAGACTTAGGGGACCATCAATAAATGACTGTGGCATATACCTCTGGCAATTTCTTTACTGTGTTTTTGAACAGTATTGCTGATTATATATTTTCATACAGACTTATGCTCAGCTGTCTCAACTACATTTTCTTTTCTTTTTGATTAATTCAACTATCAGTGTTGGGGGTCATACATTAGAAAAGCTGCTGTCATGAGATTTTCATTGCAGCGTTCTTTTAACAAGATAGTAGTGTTTGTGTCTAGAACATCTATCTCAGAGAGCGGAATCAGCGATGAGCCCTGTCCTCACGCTGAATGTTTCCCTTAGAAAAGTGTTTTTCTCCCTCTAATGAGATGCTCTGCTGACGAATCAACATGTCCACCTGGGGAGACGGAGACAGCAGCTGGAGCCATAAATTACCAGCCTAGGATAGAGCCAACACCTCCCTTGCCCACCCACTTACTTCCCGAACAATAACCACCTACTGACAGCCAGGAAGAAAATCAACAGCTAATGACATATAATTATAACCGTCTTGTATGTAACATTTCACATATAGAATGTGCAAGAAACGTTCACAAGAGAGTTCTGCTCAGAAGTAATCACACCAATTACTCTGGAGTTCTGGCAGGCAACATGTGAAGAACAGAAATAGTGTTGAAAAACCAGGATCATGGCTAACAGAATAGTTTGAGATTTTTGGAATTACACTTGTAGATGAGAAGACTGATAGGCTACCTGTACAATAATAATGAAGCTACAGCCAGCGGCAGGTTAGCTTAGCATTGCAAAAACACTGCAACCAGATGGGAACAGCCTCGCTGAGAACATGGATTGAATCTTTTGTTTATCTCTCTGCAACAAAGCAAATAAGAAAGCGAAACAAGCCAAAAATGTTGGATTTCTTCAGTATTTATTTTCGAATTGTTGAGTCATGGGTTGCATCAGTGCACATCAGAAGTATTTCAAATTTGAAAACAGTACGCCAATACCTGTACTAATGTCTGTTTGGGCAATTGATAATATAGTAAATTATGAAATGTTTACCTGTTTTATCCTTTTTCCCCCCGAAGCATTTCAACTTCATTGTTCATCAACAAATATAAAATAAGTACAGATAAATATTAAATCACAAAAAATAAAGTTTTTAAATCCTTTCCGGCAACTTGCAATGTTCAATTTGACAGAGCAAAAAACAGCATTCTGTGAAATACACAAAGTACTTGTGCTTTTGTGAATTAATAAGGTCAACAGCCAGTCTGTTTTTTAATCTGTTCAACGGGGTGAGGAGGAAGGTGAGCAGAAGCAATCCCCCACTCTAATCAGAGATCAGGCTGGACCGCAGCTTCAGTAGAGACCCTGGGAACCAACTAAAGCAAGATCTCTTCCTGGCATGTCACAGGGCTGCCAGTGATGCCCAATTAAAACAGCCTCCAGCAGCCAAACGGGCTGTTTCTTGTCTGAGGTGTGTGGAACACCATCCATGTACAGCTCAGGTCAATTGAAATTATATTGCCACTTCTTTTCAGATTTGGAGTTAGGCAGCTCCCACTAACTGTTTGCTACAGCTCTGTTTTGTAACCCCTTTCCACTCTGCTGTTCACAATGAACTCCAATCACCTCAGGGCCACACCACAGCTCTCCCTCTGCGGCACAAATGCACTTACCACCACCATCCTCTAGCCACGTTTGGATTGGCTATAAATCATCATTAGGCTACCAATAAAGAATGATTCCTGTAGAATGACTGAGTTTCCAGTGCACTGTAATGGAGCCAAGAGTCGAGCAGTGGGTGGTTTCCCATTACCGCCTATATGAGATAATGTGTTTTAGATTTTGTCACCCAGGATAGCCATTCACATGGAAAATAGTTGTAGTGAATCATCTTAATTATTATGTTAGATTCACCTAAAAAAACACAAACAAGCCATAGTTCTACCTGTTTATTTAATATGCACATTCATAACATCAATAAGTAAAAAAATGGAGAAGAGTTGAGTACCTATACAGTACAGTGCTGACTTCTCAGGGGGGAATGTGGGAGATGTGCTGAATATCATTACATCCTGAGTGAACCTTATTTACTCTCGCTTCATGATGGAACAGCCTGTTCCCCATAAAATTGCTTTCCTATTATGGACAAAAACAACACTAATATTGAAAAGGACAGGGTTATTTTGTGATTTTCTGTGATTCCACATGCCAGCACAAGGAGACTGAGAAGGCAAATAACCCAGACTGATGTCAGCCAGTCTGTCCAAATGGACTGAATGCCAATGTTTTAATTGCCTGCACACTGAACAGAACACTGCCTATTCTATTTTAGAAGAGACGTTGCTTAATAAATGAGTTGCTCAAGCTTCTCAGGTATGAATAGCTGCTGGTTTTCTTAATCTTCCTTGAGAGTAAACTGAATATCGTTTGGAGCTAGACTGTTGCGGTTATTATGTCTATAAGAGAGTGTAGTTTCACTAAAGGGGACATATTATGCAAAAACTCGGGTTTAAATGTGTATTTCCGAGGTCTACTAGAAAAGGTTTTAATGGTCTATTGTACAAAAAGCCCATTAGTTTTCTACCAATGCCCATTTCTTCATTGCCTTTTCAGGCCTTTTCAGGCCTCTCCCTAAAAAATTTGGTTTTGACATCTACCCCCCTCCTATCTACATGGGCGTGCATGCACCGCCCTGCTCATTTACTCTATACCTACCTATATGGGCATGGCACACGCCCAGCTGTCACTTTTGTTTACTTTTGGCCAATGCAGCATGGAGATCGATGTTACCATGTTTACCTTCATTTCTACAGCAAATATCAGCACACTTATCACTTCTAAACCAAAAGCTTTACAACTGAACCTGGTCAGGCAGGAGTCTGAGCTGAAAACTGTGAAAATTGCATCAAGATTTCTGGTTTCCCTGACATTATCCTCAGGTAAATACAGTTTAAATATGTCACAGTCAGTAACAGAATATGAGCTAAGTATTTATGAATAAACTCTCTAAACTTGTAACATACAACGTTTTATGTATGTCTCTACAGGTTAAACTGGGGAATGATCTACAACCCAGTGGAGTGAAAGCTTTGGTTGTGAAGCCATGCTGTAAATGTACAGTAACGTGGCAGGAAAGGAATGTATCATGTCAAGATCCACTGGAAAGACATTATCTTTTGTAAAAAAAAAATATATAGAAACAATTACAGTCAGAGCTGCAAATTATCTGACACCCTTTCAATACCTAGTAGGTAATGTATCATTAGTGTGAATGCTGGAGCTTCCAGCATTCACACTATTGTTATCCAAATCTTTATTATTCCACTTCTTCCGTACGTTTTTTGGACCTTCATACCTCCTTCAAATCTTCAGCTATTTTAACCATACAAATACCAAAATGTTCAGCTCTTTAAGGACATGTGTGGACCTCTTTTAACATTTTTCTACCTTTTAAACTTTTTAAAATATTCAGCTTTTTAACAAATTATTTTAACACTGAAGCGGGTGGGAGCAGCATTCCAAACCGCTAAAACTTCATCCTCTTTGAAACCTATCTCCTCCCGCATTTTTTCAGCTAGAGACTCCATTCAAACTTTAAACAATTCACATGAATTGCAGCTATTAAAATCCTATTCAACTTTTTAAAATCTTAAACTGTCTTTGAACAAGCACAGTTTTAGTTTTAAGCTTTTTTCAGCCTCTTTCTAAATTTATAATGGGATCCGGATGGGACGGAATGTTCAGAGGCAGAGTGGGGAAACCAACTGTTACAGTGTAGAACTGGTGTAAAAATACACCAAAACCTTCCACATAACTGCCTCTCACTCCCACAAATTAAACCCTACGTGGATAATTTTTACATAAAAATGTAGGACATATTCTTCCGGTCGCATAGATGTGACTACTGAAGCAATCGGACCTACACAATGGGAGGTCTGGGCTTCCAAGCTAAATGGTGTCCAACCAACTGCCGCCTTGATAACTGAGACAGGAAATTTCTGGAGAAAGGCAGACTGTACCACACCTTTAAAATGCTCTGTTTCTCATTCTCTTCACATTACAGACATAATCTTCACACTGTGTCTTCATCAGATTCTTCTGGTTCTAACAATAAAATAATTTTGTCAGTTAGACTCACGGTCCGTCAGTTAGAGGCAGCGGTTTGAGGTGACATTTTGGATGAAATGACCTCTCTGAGGCTTCTAAAAGGTGGGATTTCTGCCTGATCACAGACCCTCAATAAGATATACACTCACCTTGGTGACTGACTCTGCCCATTAAAGGGCAATTTCACTTTTTTTTCTTGATTATTTTTTTCTTTTTTCCACTTTATTAGACAGTTCGGATAGGCACAGTTGAAATGGGGAAAACACTCTGCTCTTTGAAGGCCTATATCACACATCATTTTTTTTCATGTCTTTCAATTGTAATTTTATCTAGACATTTTTAAATATTCAACATCATTCCTATAAGAGTTAAACAATTCACTACTGTTCATACTTAAGACTGTTTCTTACTTTTCCACATCTTCATACTCCTTTAGCTGATTCATATACATTCAAGCCATCAAGGTAGTTTAGCTCCAAGTCTATTCAATTATTATTTCACAGTTTTAAGATTTTTATCCATGTCTTTCAACTTCTTCATAATTTCAGCAAGAAATGTTATTCAAACCTCTATATATTCAACATTTCAACTCCTTTTAAACTTATTTTACAAAATTATGACCTTTATAAACTTCAACAACTTTATAAACCTTTATAGACCTTTTTCAAATCTTCATACTCAGCTATCCAGTTTAGCGTAAGCTGTTTCAGCATTCACACGCATTTTCAGCAGGAAATGCATTTTCTAGTTTGTATTGTGATCACTCATTTATAATAAAGTTTTACTGTTAAAACATGTATTGTGTTGCTTACTGTCACTGTTTGCTTCGTGTAGTAAAGGATTACTTGAAACTCACATTTTCATAGTCAGGATGTTGGACTAGTTTTCAGACCGATCTACATGCATTGACTTATACGTTTTTTAATTCAACCCTTTATCTCTCTGAAGATTTTTTCTTTGAAACAGTATCATTACATTTTAAAATGACCAAAACCATACTTAAAAATAAAGCAGTTTATTCATAGCCAGTGAAATGGAAATATAAAGTGTACATAATTCAAACAGAAGCAAAGCCATATTGTATGTAACTGTCCAGTTGTTGCTGGTGGGCCCTGAAGAAGACCACCTGTTCCACCCAGTGAACAGTCCTCTGATGGAACAGATAGTGTGACGGTCCTTGTGGGTCAACGCTCAGGTCACCCAGATAGCTGTAAAACATGGCACATTCAATGTTACATCATGTGTAGCCTACATACATGATACATCTGTAGTTATGGCAAAGCTACAAACTAATGAAAATATATTTTTTCTTCCATTATTAAATAAGATGGGCCACTAATAAGTTCAGTATAGCCCTTGCTCAAGGGCTATACTAAACTGTTTTCACACAGGGGCTGTCACGGACAGACTCACAGATCTAACCGTTAGCATAAAAGCTAACGGGCGCTAACGCAGTTTCACTGTTTTCACACAGGGGCTGTCACGGACAGACTCACAGATCTAACCGTTAGCATAAAAGCTAACGGGCGCTAACGCTAACGCTAACTACTTAACCCAGAGACATTCTCTCGTTTCAGTCGGCGTTGGTTATTATAGGAGGGATAAATTAAAGCACATTACACACATTGAACTCATAAACGGACAGATTTGTTTTTAAATAGGACTACTTACATTTCCAGAGGAGAGATGGTGTCTCTCTGTCTTCCAGGCACAATCTCCTCCACACTCCAGTGTAACAGCAGATCACACTAGATTGTCAACCTTTGCTGGGCATAGCCAAACAACAAAAAATGAAGTAAATCCATTCAGCCCCGGTCTGCTTCGAGGCTGGGGTGTGATGGTAGCTTGAGGATGAGCTAACACTGCAGCTTGCTTCTCCTCTGTTGTTGCATGAGCGAGTGGAGGCTCAGCTGTGTGTGGTTACCAACGGGGCGTCTTGATTTGCCAATCAACTACCGAGTTTCTGGTAAGCTTTCCCGTGGGAGTATTTATGATAATGAAAACCGACCGGTTTCGTCACCAGTCTGTGTTTTTTGGAAGAAACCTTCAAATCCCCCTTTTTTCTAAAAAAGCATCCCTGAAGAAACTGACACATTTGTTTTTTTGAAGCTCGTGTGTGCTGGTAGAGACCCCAATAACCTACAAGGGTGCCCAAACACCTGCAATGTTTTGTTTTTCATAATATGTCCCCTTTAAATATTTGAATAATAATAATTTAACAAAATAGCACTTTTTATAAACTACAAATGAATGCAATACAGCTTGCTTCACTTTTATGATAACGAAAACACAACAATTATAAAGATAAGGACCCATTTTACACCAGGGCAGGCTGAATGAAAACATTAGTTTGGGAAATGATGAGGAATGGGGAAAATAAAGAAAAATAACCTCTTCTGCTCTACCCAACCAAAAAAAAAAACACTTCATGACCGGCTTCATGCTAATCAAATGGCTGCTACATCTTTGAGTGCTGATGCTGCCAGCAGCCATAAACTCTTTCAGCTATCAGAACCATTCCCTACTTGATGTGTGCTATTTAGCAGCAAACTGAAAAGCACACACACACACACACACACACACACACACACACACACACACACACACACACACACACACACACACACACACACACACACACACACACACACACACACACACACACGCACGCACGCACTACTGTCTTCTAGTCTAGTCGAGCGGAAAAAGGCTTTGGAGATTTCAAGTAAGTGAAAAGTGGGTACTTTCAACATAGTGCTCAGATAAAACTACACTGTCAACTGCTCTATCGGCTTGCTCTCACTGTATGTATTTACTATACACCTTAGGTCTCAGATTACCTCTTCTTCAGTGACTTAGAGCTAGGGCTGTAATCTTTGTGGCTGGAGGGGAATGAGAAGATGGGTCTTGCAAAGGAGAATATATGGGAGGGAGATGAAAGGGAGTGGTGACTTTAAAGACGAGAGAGAAAGAGAGCGAGAGAGAGAGAGAGAGAACGAGAGAGAAGCAATCGGAAGGGAAGAAAAGCTGGCAGGTGCAGAGGGCAGAGAGGGTGGGAGAATGGAATGAGGAGTAAAGGAGATTAGAGACAGCACAGGGGAGAGAGAAATAACGTAGTGAGAAGGACAGACAGTGGGGGGTGAGTATGAGGAGTTGGGTGGGGGGGAGCCCCCCATTGGGAAGCACTGTCTTGTGAGTCATCCGCAAGCATACTGGGTCCGGGCATGTTGCAAGCCAGAGACATATGGTCTTAGGGGACACTAAGAAAGAGGGTGATAGATGACTGCTCCTTGGATGGAAGCAGCAGAAGTATCCGTAAATTCAAGGCTACCTGATTGAGGATCTTTTGATGTGAAAGAACGTGATGCATGCTTCATACATGCAGAAAATCCTTATATAATGATTTAGTGACAACTCTTTTATTGATATGCTTCTGGCATGAGATGTTGAGCATTGGGGAAAGCCTGTTATTAATGATGGTTTGTGTGGAAAGGCTATTGCTTGAAAATAAGTTCCGTTATTCAAAGTCACCAATAGCTAGATGTTTCAAAATAATAGCCTTCCCCCCCCCCAGAGTTTGGCAGCTTTTACGATCTGCTCCCCAAATCCTTCTTTTCTTTCTCTCTCTCCCGTCAACAGAGATGTTTAGTAGCTGCGGTGTTGCCTGTATATTTACCCCCTCAGAAGACCCACAGACACATACATTGCCATAGTGTGTATCCCCCCCCCCCCCCCCCGCAAACACAATGGCACTGGCAGAGGCAACATAAATTGCTGCAGACTGTGAGCGGAAAAGATAACACCCAGCCACTGCCCACACAGCTGAGCTTCATCGTTCAAACCGTCAGCCACAGTTTGAAGAGAGAATGAGAGAAACCATTGCAAAGTGTGGAAACCAGTGGCTTTCTTATTGTCTATCACAGCCGGCTGAAAGAGTTGCACTGCTTCTCTGATAGCACTTCTGCTCATCTCCTGCACAGCTTCGTCAAAAAGGCGTTGTCTTTGAAGAGCTGATTGAAACTGACACACTCAGCATTGCTCGTTGGTTTTGCCTCAAGGAAAGTCCTTTGCTGGCTGATTCAAGTCAAGCAGTCTGCCAAATTTATACATTTTGGTTCAACGTTGTCATTCTCTGTCTCAGACAAGTGCAGTCACAATGGGATGGCAGGTGTACCTGGGCTAGGACTCTTTTAGCATGAATTTATTTCTCAAAACCCAGTGCTATAGGAAATGGATTCATTTTAATTGCTCAATAAATGTAGTTCTGTAAAATGTACAATACTCTTCGCTGTTGTGTAGTATGGATAAAAAAAAAAGTATCCACACAAATATTTTGGTATATTTAAATATGAGGAAAATGAAAGCTGATCTGATGCTGATCTCTAATATGACGTTCTCCAGTGTGTATGCCACTCATGATACATCGTGTTTCATGTGAGCTTAAATGTTGAGTTTTAAGCATATGTTTTATATATTTGTAATGTTTATTATGTATATTTTCAATTCATATTTTTCATTTTGTATTTAGGCAGGACATTAAAGACATACATATACACACACACATGATACACACACAACTGACATACCTTATCCCGGCAACTTAATTATACACCATTGCACATAATTCAGCAAATTTGACTTTATCATGACTTTTAATCCCCAAAGACCAATAACGCAGTGCTTTAATGCTGCGTCAGCTTTGTCGATTTCTATTAAGTCTATGCAGCCTTCCAGCCAACAGCTTAAGTTTAATTTGTAGTTCTTATCTTCCAATTTTCACATATGTTTTCTTATAGCTTCGAGACAACTTAATGTAAATTTCATGTTTCTTATAGATAACCAATCTATTCTGCTTCCTAGTAAACACAGTAAATGAGATTTAGGAACGTAAACCTGGTGAATTTCTGAGGGCATTAACTACCACTGACCACTGACCAGAGGTTAGTTAACTGCAGGAAAACACATACCTTATATAGCGGGGGCCTCTTTCACCACAGCCATGCTAAATTTGTCTAAGCATTCATTTTATTACAGTTTACTACAGTAATATAAGCCCTATGTAAACATATACCGAACATGTTGATCAATAATGTAAGGCTGTTAAGAGGTTCGCAAGTTCATATAGCCTACACGGCAGTGGCGAAGTCGGTAGGGAGATCGCCTCTGGAGTGCAGGGTCGGAGGTTCGATCCCCCGCCTACCCGCCACATGTCGAAGTGTCCCTGAGCAAGACACTGAACCCCAAATTGCTCCCGATGGTTCAGAGAGCGCCTTGCATGGCAGCTTCTACCATCGGTGTATGAGTGTGTGTATGAATGGGTGAATGTGGTAAGATATGTAAAGCGCTTTGGGGCTGAGAAAATCGTCTAGAAAGCGCTATATAAGTCAAGTCCATTTACCATTTACCATTTACACTAGAGACAGCTTCTCGTAGCTTGTTGTCTATATGGTCTTTTGAGAACCTCTTTTTGCATTTTAGATTTAATAATGGAGTATATTTGTTGGTAAGGCATGAGACAGGCATCATTTAGATACATATTTTATAATAGAAGTTGTATTTTTTTTTTGGTTGCATGTTTGTTATGATCAAGTATGATTTGAGTGAGATATGATTAGTGTTTTGTGTTTCTACCTTGGGACAGGGATAGTGTTAACAGCTGGAGCTCCCACAATAACCAGTAACTTTCCAGCTTCAAGGCAGACTGCACAGGGACTCAGTCCATTGTTATTTGGTGTTGCATTACTTAAAAGCTAGTTAGCAAATGAGAAAGGATAGCGTCTGTGTTTTAAATCAATGGAGGGTTCTTGAGCCACCAACGACTGATGAAGACAACAGTCAGCTGTTTTTTCTTTTCATGCCCATATCAAATGCAGTCACAGCTTCCATCTAGTGATACACTGAAATTCTAAGAGATCACAACATGCCCTTGACAATGAGATATTAAAAAAAGACAGTCAACACTACAATTCAGTCACACCAATTCAGTCATAACAACCAGGCTAAGTCCGCAAAGGAATGGGGAACGAATCCTCTGTCCGACCTGTTCAAAGAGTCTCTCTTTCTTTCAAAGGTTTTTTTATTAAATCGCAAAGTAGCAAAGCAACTGCAGTACAATGGATTATACATTTTTTCCCCTTTTCTGTATTATAGCACAGTAGCAGTGAATCTGTGACTCCCTGTGCTCACTGCTCACTACAGGAGTTTGCTGCGACAGCCTCTGCATTTGCGGTTCCTGAGGGGAGCCACAGCCGGATCTCTTCCTTTTTCTTTACAAGGCAGGGAAGAAAAGGAAAGAACCCCCCCTACAGTTCCTGGGTGCAGAACAATTCTTTCTGTAGGTACAAATGTAATCAGATAAAAGACGAGGTTGAGAAAGTTAAGTCATTCTTTCAGCAGTTTTGGTAAAAAGGGCTTGGGCTTGCCAGTAGCAGCCTCCTCATGATTTCCTCTATGAAGTAATGGCGTGTGAGAGGAATCCATTACCTTAGCCCTAATACCCTGCTGTGAATTTTGTGGGGGTATGTAAATTATTCCCTTTTATTTCACTCACAAATTCCTTCTTTTGTGTGTGTGTGTGTGTGTGTCTCGAAAACACGGTTTATGTTTTTGCATGACAAGTACCTTTAAATACCATATGGGGCTGCAGGGGGGGCATGCTTGTGTAAAATATGCACCAATCGTAATGAAAATTCAATCTCAGGGATTTTTCTCGTTCTGATTACATTTCCACCAATCTCATCAGGACAAGAGTCCATCCACATCAGCTGTCAAGAAAGATTACATCTGAGCCACAACATCCGCACACTAAAATAATTCATTCTCAAGCTCCTCTAGTCTGATCACCTGAAGACCTTTTAGTGCAGGTTATATACTGGTCCTGCTGTGTGGGAAGATGAAGTGTCTCTCTAGCTTTAACATCTACTGGGAACCATGTAGCACTCATTAATGTTGGAATATAAGTACTCTTTAGAACATTTATAATTATAAGTACTTTGCTTTAGTACAATTTTGAGGAATATAGACTTGAATATTTTCTTTTCATGCCACTTTATACAATAGATGAATAGATAGGATTAAAAATTAACAGTGTGCTTAGTTATAGATAAAACTATCCAACGGCAGAGCTTAAATTATTAATTGATAAGATTATTGAAAGAACATGAATGGGCAATTATTCTAATTTCAATTAGATAATTTGCTGCTTAATAATAATTGATTTTGTCACGTAAACCTGTGTTTTTATTTTAATACATTTATTTTCAGCACTGTTTTGACAATGTGAAGGTTTCAATTTGGGCTCCAGGTAACTGTGAGATCATTTCTCCCTATGCTACGCTAAATAATTAGGAGATGACTCCATGAAGAAAGTGATTGTTGATTGCAGTCCCATATAAATCAATTGAAACTGGCTCCACCTTGAGTAACCACTACAGTAAACAACTGCTTACTGCATTAATACATCAGTAAAAATAATTGTATCTAATACTTTGAGGATCTGAAGACTTCCAGCAGCACTGTGGACAACATCAGTATTCGTCTGCACACCTCGGCGCCCGTGGCTGATTGTTAATCCCAGATCTGGTTCCTACCACATGCAGGGAAACTCCATCCTTTATGAGCTCAAGAGCAGACTCCTGTTGGTAGCTCATGTCAATCTGACAACCCGCTGATGGTGACTTTATGAAGTCTCAGTGTGGTGCCTTTGAGGTTTCTGGAGTTCACACAGAGACAAGTTTTCATAAGGCAGTTTTTTCGTAGCGCAGCCTAATGGGACGTGTTCAGGGCCAACTCATAATGTTTGATGCAGCTGGATCAATTGTACTTTGTTTGGAGCTGTTACAGTGCTCACTGTGAATGCTTTTCTGGGGAGGAAATGTATCACAGCTAATGATTGAGTCCCTTTAGCAAGGTTATTGAAGCTTTAAAGAGAACACACAGTGTTCAGGGAAGTAACTTTTGATATTCAGTTGTTGTCCGTTCCTTCATGATCGGAGTGTGGATTTTGGTCTCTCTCTGAGCTTTTCTATTGTAGTAGTCACTAAGGACAACATACAGTACAGCAGGGTTTTGTGCGGATGTAGAAAACTGAAATGGCTCTGAGCTTGACTTTCACATTAAGGGGAATAGCAGGTCTCTGGTCGTAGCCAGACTTCAATATCAAGATTCTGTACTTGCTAACTGCAATTTTTTATTATATATATATACATATACAGTCATATGAAAAAGTTTGGGAACCCCTCTCAGCCGGCATTATAATTGACTCTGCTTTCACAAAAAAAATATAAAAGTGGTATGTCTTTAATTTACCAGGAACAGCTAAGTACTGGGATGTTTTCCAAACAAAGATTTTTTGAAAAGCAGTATTTGGTTGTATGAAATAAAATAAAATGTGAAAAACTGGCTGTGCAAAAATATGGGTACCCTTGTGGTTTTGTTGATTTTAATGCCTGTAACAGCATGTAAAACTGATGAATTTAAACACAAAGTTGGTTGGATTATGTTGTTAAGCCTTGAACCTCATAGAAATGTCTGTTTAATCATGAGAACATTTATTTTAGGTGCCTAAATGCAAGTTGCACTTCTCTTTGACTCTCTGCTGAAGTGAGACAGAATGGGATCATCAAAACAGCTCCCAAAAGATCTGAAAAACAAAGATTGTTCATTGTCATGGTTTAGGGGAAGGCTACAAGAAGCTTTCCCAAAGGTTTCAATTGTCAATTTCGACTGTAGGGAACGTTGTCAGGAAATGGAAGGACACAGGCACAGTGGCAGTTAAACCCAGGCATGGCAGACCAAGAAAAAAACAGGAGCGGCATAGGTGGAGGATTGTGAGAATGGTTGCACACAACCCACAGATCACCTCCAAAGACCTGCAAGAACATCTGGCTGCAGATTGTGTATCTGTACATCGTTCAACAATTCAGCGCAATTTGCACCAAAACATCTGCTTTTTATAAAGACCAAATAACTTAATTTTTGTCTCATCAGTCCAAAGCATTTTCTTCCAATATGAATCTGGCTTGTCTAAATGAGCTTTTGCATACTCCATGCAACTGTATCTGTGGCGTGGGCGCAGAAAGGGCTTCCTTCTCATCACCCGGCCATACAGATGTTTTGGTGCAAATTGCACTGATTTGTTGAACCATGTACAGATACACAATCTGCAGCCAGATGTTCTTGCAGGTCTTTGGAGGTGATCTTTGGGTTGTGTGCAACCATTCTCACAATCCGCCGCATATGCCGCTCTTGTACTTTTCTTGGTCTGCTAGACCTGGGTTTAACTGCAACTGTGCCTGTGTCCTTCCATTCCCTGACAACGTTCCTTACAGTAGAAATTGACAATTGAAACCTTTGGGAAAGCTTCTTGTAGCCTTCCCCTAAACCATGATAATGAATAATCTTTGTTTTTAAGATCTTTTGGGAGCAGTTTTGATGATCCCATTCTGTCTCACTTCAGCAGAGAGTCAAAGAGAAGTACAACTTGCATTTAGGCACCTAAAATAAATTTTCTCATGATTAAACAGACATTTCTATGAGGTTCAAGGCTTAACAACATAATCCAACCAACTTTGTGTTTAAATTCATCAGTTTTACATGCTGTTACAGGCATTAAAATCAACAAAACCACAAGGGTACCCATATTTTTGCACAGCCAGTTTTTCACATTTTATTTTATTTCATACAACCAAATACTGCTTTTCGAAAAATCTTTGTTTGGAAAACATCCCAGTACTTAGCTGTTCCTGGTAAATTAAAGACATACCACTTTTATATTTTTTTTGTGAAAGCAGAGTCAATTATAATGCCGGCTGAGAGGGGTTCCCAAACTTTTTCATATGATTGTATATATACACACACACACACTCACCGGCCACTTTATTGAGTACAGCGGTTCATTTTCTAATTAACACATATAACTTATCAGCCAATCACATGTCAGCAACTAAATGCATTTAGGCATGTAGACCTGGACGGGACAACTTATTGAGGTTGAAACCGAGCAACAGAATGGGGAAGAAAGGGGTTTTAAGTGACTTTGAACATGGCAATGTTGAGGGTGCCAGGAGGGCTGGTATGAGTATCTCAGAAACTGCTGATCTACTGGGATTTTCACTCTAAACCATCTCTAGGGTTTACAGAGAATGGTCCGAAAAAGAACAAATATCTAGTGAGCGGCATTTGTGCGGACGTAAAATGCCTTGTTGAAGTCAGAGGTCAGTGGAGGATGGGGATACTGGTTTGAGATGATAGAAAGGCAACAGTAACTCAAATAGCCACTCGTTACAAAAAGGGTATGCAGAATACCATCTCTGAACGCAAAACACCGGTAACCTGGAAGCCGATGGGCTACAGCAACAGAAGACCCCACCGGGTGCCACTCCTGTCAGCTAAAAACAGGAAAATGAGGCAACAATTCTCACAGGATCACCAATATTGGACAATAGAAGATTGAAAAATCATGCCTGGTCTGACGAGTCTCGATTTCAGTTGCGACATTCAGATGGGAGGTTCAGAATTTGGCGTTAACATGAAAGTATGGATCCATCCTGCCGTGCACCATCAACCATGCCATGTTCAAAGTCACCTAAACCCCCTTTCTGATGCTCGGTTTAACTTCAGTACATTGTCTTGACCACGTCTAAATGCATAAATGCATTAAATTGCTGCCATGTGATTGGCTGATTAGCTTTTTGTTTTTATAAGCCATTGAACAGGTGTACCTAATAAAGTGGCCGGTGATTGTATATATATATATATATATATATATATATATATATATATAATATATACACATATATATATATATATATATATATATATATATATATATATATATTCTTTCTCTCCAAGAAAACTAAACTGTTGAAAACTAAAACCCAGATTAAATGAAAAGCCATAGTAAAAGCACCAACTGAGATCTTTAACAAACTACTGCCATCTAAGGGGAGAATAACAGCATTGCACCAGGAGACAGCTGTGAATCCTTGGTTTATATCGACAGTAGATGCTAAAGAAAACCTCCGTTATGTACTTTGTTGTTTGACTTAAAAAGTGAAGTTTAAAAAGGGACAACATACTGAACATAGTATAGTCATTTGCAAACAAAACGTGTAATTTATTGAAGGAACAATGCAAACATCAGAATCATAAGAATGGCAGTCATGAGGTTCCCATATTGAACAATATTATGTATTAGTAAGGATTTATTTGTCCTTTACTTCACAAGAACTGGATTTTTTGGAAAAATAAATATTTCCTATTTCAAAAGTATAAATACACACATTGCTTTAAGAAAGATTAAAGGAATTGCAGTATATGTAGGAATGCCACACAAAAGGAAGGTAGCTACCTACCTCAGCATACTTTTACAAAAAAAAATTATTTCCATGTGTGTGGTTATTTATTTTGGATAAAATAAAAAGGTGTTGATTTTGAAATGGTTACAGGTCTATAACATTTGAACAGTATATTATGGATTAACATTACTGGAGTGAGCGCTTAAATTCCTACAGAGGGCAGAAGGAAAATACTTTATTTTGAACAAATTTTCACAATCCTTCTCACAGTAATAAAGTTACACTGTGTTTTCTAAATTTTAAATTCCAGTGTAGAGACCTCCTCTTAACTCAATACTGAAAACAAATCCACAACTAACCTTTAATACTTCTGTTTTAGAGAATCTCACATTTGAACCTAAATAAATAAAAGGCCATTACTGATAATGAAAAAACAAATGAGTTTGTATGTGAAAAAGGCAATTCTCGCATTGGCAAAATAACAACATTTTCTTACTTCACATTAGCTTCCATGCTGAATCATAATTAGGCTTTGGAATTTGTTTTAGCAGCAAAAAATTCTCCATCCTTTTTTTGTGAAAGTTTGATTATTTTCACACACACACACACACACACACACACACACACACACACACACACACACACACACACACACACACACACACACACACACACACACACACACACACACACACACACACACACACACACACACACACACACACACACACACACACACACACACACACACACACACACACCTTTGATGATGATGTCATCCTCCTAGGATCATATACAGAGTTATTGTCATGTGACATAGTATGTGACATATCAGTTTCACATGTCTACTATTCTGAATACTGTCACTTTCTTATTCTTTTAAGACCGTCTCAGACATTGTGACGCTCATTTTCAGAAGACTTCCTTGTGGTCCTGTGAGGCTTTAAGCAAGTCTTTGTATTTCTCCTGATGTCCACAGAGGGCGGAAAGGAAAATACTTTAATTTTAACAAACATCTGTAGCAGCCAACTCTCAACTTGAAACTGCAACCACTGATAACAGATCCACCCTAACCTTCAATACTGTTTTCAGTATAGAATCTTACATTTTAAATATTTTTTTACCAGTACTCCAACTGAATGAAAAAAATATAGTACAAATATAAGTTTGTTTTTGAAAAAGGTGGGTCTGGCAAAAACATGACTTTCTTTACTTCACATTAGCTTCAATGCTATAACGGAATCATAATTTGGCCTTTGATTTTATTTGCAGCAAAAACGTCTTCACACGCACGCACAAGTGCCTAAGACGTCTTCCTCCTAGGATCATATGAAGGTTTGAGTCTAAACTGTTGCACAAAACCCTCCGGCAGGAGGCATCCTGGCTTCAAATCCTCCTCTGTGAAAGGGAGAGCCTTTAATATACTGCTTTCGACTTCCTCTATGTACCTTTGCTGCTGCTCAGGTGAGGAGCTACTTGAAGAGCGGCAATTGTTATGGAGACGCCTTTGCAATAATGTCACGCTGTCATTCTGATCTATTCCATGTCCATTGCGCTGACACGTGTTTTTGTCATTTGACATTATGCTGTCATCCTGATCAATACCATGTCCTCTGTGTTGACTTGCAGCATCCCTGTCTGACAATGTGTGCTTGTTCTCAGTATTTCCATGTGTGCTTTGCTGAATACTGTCATTTTCATTTGATGTCGCCTCGAACATTTTGACATTTGTTTCTGAAGGCCTCTTTGTGGTTGTGACAGTCTTTAAGCAGGCCTTGGTATTTCTCAGGATCTCAACTGGAGCAATGTTGCTCTGGGTGAGTGGCAACGACTGGGCCATCACCATCTCTTCAGACACTGTCTTGATGATGTTGAGGCTCCACATGTCTCCAGCCCCTCTTGCATGTTTGGTAGGGCTGAGGTCTTTGCTCAGGTCCACAAGGATACAGTCAGAGTCCTTTTGACCACGTTCTGCGTCCATCTCCTCCTCGGAATGGTCCTGTTCCAGGCACACTGCCTCCCCGGCTTCTTCAAATGACCTCTTTGATCCCCTTACAGGAGATTCAAACACCACCCCTTTGGGAGCAAGAGGCTGGAAATGTCTGCGCCGAATGCTAGTGGTTTGTGCTGATGAGCTTTGTTGCTGCTCAGGCTGTCTCAACATGAATTGTCGGACTGACTCGGGCACCAGGATTCCATGGCTCTTTTGTCTGGGCAGCAAGGCAGAGAAGCTTCCGGGTACACAGTTACCTACAATGGGAACAAGGGAGGAAGGTCTTAGTGCAGAGACAAAATCCTCCAGCTCTTGGTAGGAGGAGTGATCGGAGTAGGGCACCACATGTACGTTAGGGTGAAAGGAGACCAGGGGCCTGCTGGTGGGCAAAATGGCCAAAGTAGGTTGCTGGTTGTTCCACTGTTGTAAAGCGGCAGAGCAGATGGCAGACTGCTCCACCACTCGGATGAAACCGGCCCCTCGTTCAGTGGAGAAGACGTCAGACAGCTCCAGGGCTTTGATGGTCTCCATCCTCTCAAAGCTCACCTCCACCCAGGTTTTAAACTCCAGGGCCAGATCCTCCAGCAGAGACTCCTTACCCAGTGAATACAGGCCTGCAAGGCAGCGCAAGAAAGCATGAGGACCTGGGTCTGTGGTCTATGCAGAGGGCAGGGAGCTAACAGCAAGGAAGTAGGCGAGGGGCGTACAGCAGCAGAACAATTTATTTAACTTTAAATTCAATTAATCATGCAATACCAAAGCTGTAACTTAATAGATCACATTAGGAAGCATTTATTAGGTGTTTGGTAGTTTTTAAACATCTTGTGACTGTATTTGAACTCAACTTTAAAATCACTCTTAAACTGAGGAGCAGCTACAATTAGTGAAATGTATTTCTTAAAACATATTCCATATATGGAGTAGATGCTGCACCTATTGCTTGTTTCCGTTTTTTTTTGTCAGATGGCTGCATAAAATGTAACAAGACTATTAACACATAAAAAAAGAGATGCCAGTGGGAGTGCCTATAATGTGAATGACTGGATATTATAGATGTTCCTGTCCAATTCTCCATAGTGGTCCCAGTAATATTTGTTGTTAAGGTACGAACACACTGCACATCGCCGCGCGGCGAGTTTCAATAGAAAGTCAATGTATTTCGAGCGCCGCCGCGCGAACCGGCGGCCGGCGGCCGGTGGAGAGCGGATCACGCGGCGCGGCCAGGGGCGGCGCGGCGCGGCGCGAATGGGGCGGCGCGGCCGCCGCAGAAGTTGAAAATAGTGAACTTTTCGCCGCCGGCCGCCCCGCGATAGCCAATCACCGTCGTTGAGCTCCTCCCGACGTCACTCGGGTGAGTCTGCTGAGCTACAAGACACGTGAAACCTGGCTGGCGGTGCAGTCGGGAAAGGAGGGATAAAAGGAAAAAAGAAGGAAAAGACAGAGAGAGAGAGAGAGAGAGAGAGAGAGAGAAAGTTCCAACACATCGATAAAATGTATGACAGCAGTTTAATGAGACACCTTTTAGTAAAAGGAGCAAGGAATAGACTCACATTATAGAAGAGAGAAGGAGAGAAAGCCAGGGAAGATGTACTGCAGATGAGTGAATATGCAGAGACAATAAAAACTAAACGACAACTGACACTTCCAAACATTTCCCTAAACATCTGAAAATCTGTTTGGGTTTTCTCTACATGTTGATATGCCGGCGTGAATGTGTAGCCTATATGCACGGCCATCGATACGTGCGTGTGTGTGTGTGTGTGTGTGTGTGGGCGGGTTGTGTGTGTATGTGTGTGTGGGTGCATGTGTGGGTGTGTTTACGAAGCTTGGGTGGCAGGTGGCGGGGAGAAATGTGTGAGAGGTGCAGTGAGACCAATACAAGGGCCGATGGCAGAGATGATGAAGGCAGAATAGCCTACTTCAGAGACGCTACCAACAAAAACAAATCAGTGAGGATGACGACGATGATGAGAGAGATGTAAATAGCGGGAATAAACTGGGCGTGCACATTCAATGAGTCATCGGGCGGCGGCCGGCGGCGGACACAAATGAGCCAAAATGACCACGCGGCGCGGAACCTGCGATTCGCGCGGCCAACCGCCGCGCCGCGCTGTGCAGTGTGTTCGCACCTTTAGACTGTACTGAAAGAGCTGATGACATGAGATGGTTAAAGGCCTACTTCACCGGTTTGAATATGAAGGTGTATTGAATTCTGAGATCCTATGTAGTATAAATGTGCAAAAAATATTAAAAACGGTTCATCCTAGCCTGAGAAAAGGTAGAAAGAGTGTTTTTTTAACCCTATATTTCTCTTTCTCGTGACATCACAGAAAGAGATATATAGGGTTAAAAAAACGTACTTTGTAAATATTACTGTGATGTCACAGTAAAAGACATCACAGTAATATTTACAAAGTAAGTTTTTTTTTAACCCTATATTTCTCTTTCAGTGATGTCACGAGAAAGAGAAATATAGGGTTAAAAAACACTCTTTCTGCCTTTTCTCAGGCTAGGATGAACCGATTTCAATTTTTTATACATTTATACTACATAGGATTTCAGAATTCAATACACCTTCATATTCAAACCGGTGAAGTAGGCCTTTAAGCTATATGTAACGTTTGAGTCAAACATTTCGATAAATGAAGTTACAAGAATAATGCTTTCCACTGCTACCTTAAAGCGGCTACGAGTAACATTTAAATATCTTTTAAACAGCCTCATGTTTCCTCTCATAATCATAAATTACCTTTAACAGCAAACGAGACCATCAGTGCAAAGAAAGTCATTTTTATATAGTGTTTATTGCTGCATTTGATCTGGTCGTACACCCAGTCCGATTTTCGGTTCACGCGTGCATGCTCTATGGTCACATATCCGTATTGGTCACAGATTTCAGTGTGGCGCAGGAACGTGAATTGAGAAGCCTATCCCTCCTGGTGAGGGAAGGGGAGCGGGAGCCTTGTTTGAGACAGTTGTTTGTCGTCATAATGACTGATAACGGGGCTGAACCATAAAAGAAAAAAAAGAAAATGCAATGAAGAAAAGCTAAAAGGGAGAGTGATAGTCGGGCGGGAGGGCGTTGCCAAGCAACGTATACACAATTTCACGCAGCGAAACTAGACTGCAGTGTTTACTCCTAAATGAATGAGCGGTAGCCTACTAAAACAAAGTTTACTTTGCCTCACCAGCATCATCAGATGACCATTATTCATCGGAAATAGTCATTATTTACAACATAAACACATTACCTCATCGTGATCCATACTAACTGCCATCTCTCGTTCATTCGCTTTGTGTGAGGACACGGGGACTCGTTCAGCTCCGTGAGAGGTGACAATGCATCAACTCATTGCAATCAGGTGTGTTTAGCACTTACTGGCATTAGTTGATGCTGTGTCACCCATAGACTCACGGAGCCGAAAAGAGTCCGGTGCCCTCACACTTTCAACACACGGACACGCACCATATTGCTTCCTGATTATTTGAATCCTGCACTCCCTGCACAAGCTACAAAACAGCTTCACGACAGCTGGCGTTGTAATAATACTACCGCTTTTGTTCAAAGGTGTTGCCAACACCTCGGCACGACTTACTCGTAGTAGCTTTAAGATGATTGATTTGGGGGCAAAAAAGTATTCCAATTCTTCACATAATTTGCTCTATTATTTGTTTATGATTTTCCAGTTGTATTCCCGCCGAGTTAATATCAAGAATTGTACCGTCTCTGGGCCATCTTTGCCCATATGATGTACTGTAACGGCTGTGACAGATTGATGGTGCATGGGCTGGTTATTGTTTCACGAGACAACTTCAATTGTGTTTGTGGTTTCCTTATGGACCCAGTGGTGCTTGAACTACGAAATGTACTGTACGAAATAGAATTAAGGTGTGCGACCAATCATTTTGAAACAGGGGGTACAATGGGTCAACCAATGGTGTAATTCATCAGTCTATCAGGGAAAGAGTTTTGTGTTTATAAGGGTGGCCCCTCTTTGCTGCAGGTTCTGCCAAAAATGTGTATTAACGAAGGTTTCCAGTTACTCACAAAATGCCTATTGGAATTCAGGGTCATACGGTATGTGGGCTGCTTATTATGACCCTTGATTAATTTTTTATACATGTGCAGTTGTGTGATTCAAAGACAATACACAGCAGTTTTTATCATTTCTGACAATCACGAGAAAACCTTTACCTACAGGGTGTAAGGAGATGAGGAGAAAGTACAAAATGCATGTTCAGAAAAGTCTGTCTTATATTACCTATGACAACATTGTGGTTGGGGTGGCTGCGGATGACCTCTTTTATTTGTTGAGTGGCTCGCAGTCTGGAAGGGAGGTGTCGGTTGGGGTCACAGTTAGTGTTGTCCAGGTACAGGACGTCTATAGTGGTATTGTTCCTCAAGCATGGCTCACGCAACATGGAGGGAGTATATCTGAAATCACCTGAAATTAAGAAGGTGTCAAGACTGGTTATTGCCTGACATACCAATTAATGATGGTGGAAAGCAAACAAATAAGTAAAACAAAAGTGGTAGCTTAACAAATATATTTCCTACACTGTAAAAGTAACATAACATGTTTTTTCCACTGACCAGTGTACAGTATAGAGCCAAAGTAGCCTTCAAAGAGAAACATGACAGATCCCGGACAATGGTTGGCGTCTATCAGTGTGACCGACAGCCTCTCCTTGCCAATGTCATCCAGAGACAGCAGGTAAGGATCCCCCAGCTCTAATGGATGGATCCACTGTTCTTTGACCTGAGAAATAAATAAAAAAGGATCACCAATAGAGAAAAACGGCATGTACACAAAAGGTCAGCAGAGCAAATCTCCTGTTTTTCTTAACCACGTTAAAAAAAAAAGTTTATTTGTTTTTTATGTTCTTATTTTATTTCTGGTCATTCACAATACAAAACTACAAAGTGCCAAAAATAATAAAGTTTCACTTAAATGTTTGCAAACATATAGGGTAATGCCATGCTAATCTGCGTTACATTGAAGTCTGGCAAATTTCTAAATAATTCTAAATTATTTGATTGCAATTATTTTGCAAAAAAAAAAATCGACTCCCCATGTCTTTGGATTTTTTGAAAAAAAATTAATATCAATTTAATATCAATAATATCAATTACCCTTTTCATTGCATTCTTTAAAAACGTTTTATGCATCTGTAGGAACCCTGCTTTGGGATCATGACTACTAAAATATAACTATGGAGGGGAGGCTTATGCTAGTTGTAACCAATGCAGTGACTCACGTGTAGTTTGAGGTTGAGCAGAGTGGCAGTGGTCGGAGAGCAGTAGATGGGTCGGTCGCTCCAGGTGGAGGTCAAACCCACCGTGTGGTCGCTGTGCATGTGGGACAGGAAAAAGAGCCGCGTGCCTGGACATTTCCGCACGTGCCAGAAGTCTACCGCTAGCGGGGTGTGCGGGATGACTTTACCGTTGACTGGCATTGTCTCTTCAACAGTAAGGTTTCAGGAATATCCTACACCCAGGGATGTGACAGGTGGGATGCTAATAATTGGCTGACGATGTCTGGTAAACGACTCATACGCAGACCCTTTGAAGCGCTAGCCGTGGAAAGTAGTTCTAAAGTTAAGGTTTCTTTCAGTGTACGTTGCCCCGGTAAAATAAACAAGTACAATGCAATTCACAAGTAGCTAGCTAACGCTCGTTGATAGCGATAGACACAATGTGACAAGCTGCGTTTCGCATTATCTGGCGAGGGCTCACTACTTCCTCTTTGTTGCTGCTCGACGCCATGGTTTTTCATTTTGAAAATCCGACATTCGACTTTAAAAACAGCTAAGCATCATTGTATGTTCACAGTTGCAGTGCTAACAATATGCACGGACCTAATTAAAGAGGCTGACAGCAGTTAACACGCCCCTCCATTTCTGGTTTCTTCGTATTTTTATTCTTCTTCTCTGGGGTTTTTACTGTAGCTGACATCCTGGCCCGGGTGTTGTGTTATACTGCCATCCGAAGGTCACAGACAGAGAGACAGGTAGCTCCAAATAAAGTAAATAAACAGCCTGTTAATGTATAGTCTATCTATGGTAATAATAAAGAATATTAACATGGGAGGACAGTGATGAGATTAACAATGCATAAATTATATAGGCCAAATATCCTATTTATTGATCAATGTTGACATTACAAGTTCGATTTACTGCAGGTAAAACATCACAACGTTTAAGCAACTAATTGAGATATTGAGTAAACATTTAAAGAATTACAAAAATTATCGCAATATTTACTTGGCAATTGTAATGTTTATAATATCCAACTTTTTACCCCTTTTTTTCTATGTATTTTTAACCCAGTTTAGCTTTGGTGTAGTCATTGAGGCATTGAATCCACCGACAGCAAAAACACCAATATATTGTCAAGAAACAAGAAATATATACAACATGTTGCATGAATGGAAAAAAAAATTAGAGAGAGCATTAAGCAGCAGACTCAAAATAACACCCATTACCTTAATAAATAAATAAATAAATAAATAAATAAATAAATAAATAAATAAATAAATAAATAAATAAATAAATAAATATTAAAAATAAAAATATATTATTTCTAATCATCATTGTCTGAATCCATCTTAAATTATGTTGTGGTAGATAATTTAGAGAGTATTTGTTTGTGTAGTTGTTAAACAATATAACACACTGAATCCTTTTAAAATGACTGCTGTCAATGATCAGAACCAAGAGTCCATGGTGCCTCTAACACACGCCCGTTTAAGTCATTTCATTGAGTCTGATATTGTGGATCCACAAATAAGTTTTTTCTATATAAAATGTCAAGTATGACAGGGTCTCCCCAAAATTGACTGAATTGTGACATACTCCAGAAGATGGCGCCAAGAGAGAGGTAACAAAAAGTTGTTGTGACGATTCGATTGGTAATGAAATAAAAATTTGTTTATAAGAAATGTATTTGGAATCTGTCCATGTTATGAGATTTCCTTAAGAGATAGATGCAATTATTTATCAAATTAGCCAGGAAAATCTACCAATAGGCTTACCAAATATATTGTAATACATTTTGTAAAAAATACTCTACTTTAATACATTAACACACACATACATTAATAAACATGCCTATGAATAAAAGAGATGTAACTATAAAATATAACTTGAAATAAATAAATGAGGCAAAAAGCATACATTTTTTATATTGATTTATTTCAGGGGACTTTTATTGATTTCCCAGCTCTTGTTATTTCCATATCTTATGATAGGGGTGCGGTTATCCCGCATATTCAGACCCCAAGCTGAGAAATTATTTATTGAACTAGATATGTAAATGTATATATTTTTATTTAGATTCATTTATATGTTAATATATATATATATATATATATATATATATATATACTGTATATATATATATAGGCTTATATGTTAATATATATATATATATATATATATATATATATATATATATATATATATGTATATATATATATTTCCTCATTTATTTACATCAGGGTTTATTGTATAGGCATAATTATTTATTTAATAGGCATGGTTATTTATTAATGCATTTCTTTAATATTGAATTAAATGGCATTCCATATTTTCATGCAAAGGATGACATAAAACATTTTGTAAAAAAAAATCTTTCTTTTACAGAATATGATCAGAAAGCATTACAATTTACACTGTGTTCATATGATAATGATATTGGATGAAAACGGTCTCTCCTGGCATGATAAATCCTGGATGTAATAATTCCAATTGAATATTTGTTAGTTTTATCATTTGTTACTATCCTAAGGGGGGATGGGCGGGTTCTATTACATGGGGCGTTGTTATGGTGACAGCAGCTATTGTTGCCACCCTCCCCCAGCTCACATCACAGGAGTATACCTGGGTTTGCTGCACATTCTTCCCTCATTAAAACGCACAACAATCATATTCTGCTCTACATTGACTTATCTGACACACACACACACACACACACACACACACACACACACACACACACACACACACACACACACACTGGAAACCAGCTGGTTTTGATTATTGATATGACAGTAAAAAAACACCAACACAACACCTACAGCACAGCATATACAATATATCAATGGGACCGCGCCACCCATGTGAAAGTTTTAGAGATGACATAGCAATATACTCAGAAAACAACTCTGTATGCCACATCTCTCAAATCCGTTATCAAAAGCACTTCCACAAATGATTAGTCGTCCTTCTTAATGTCCTTCAAATCATCACTCCTGCAAATGTTTTTCTCTTTACCTGTGTGCATTTTCTGTACACAACCATTTGCACTCATTACTTATAGTAGGCTAATTTAAGCCCAGAGATAAGCATAGGAACAGCAGCTCTTTCTGTATTCATCAAAGCCAAAGGTGGCTGAGGTCAGGAGGATGAGTTGTCTTTTCTGTCATGTTGTCATGCAGAGGAAAACAAAAGTGCTGTCAGACAGCAGCAGTGATGCTACAGAGGCAGATGGCTACACAGTCTGTGATCTGCCACTGCTGTTGACCACAGCGATGCTTTAAAGCCTCCGTTTACACTTTTACTGACCTCAGCATGCCAATGTGACCCTTTCCATTCTTTTATGCTACAGACAAGAACTTGTCTAAAACTTGTTTAAAATGGTTATGCACTTTGTGTTTTAAAATAGTGTGATATCCTCAGCAGCTGCATTAATTACTGAATTAAATTTGGTCACACCATAATTGTTTCTTTAATCAAAACACGGTCCCATGCGAGGCTTACTCTGGATCCTCTTATCTCTGGTGTTTATCGATCATGCATGAACAATGAGCGATGCGATCTATAACGACTGCCGCCATTTATCTAAGTCGACAACAAATTTGTACAGTCAGAGGCGTTGGCAGCTTTGTTTCTTATATCCCCCCCAAGGAGGATGCGGTGCTGCTGTACTTCCACTCCAGCAGAGATATTTATAGACATGTGTGAGAAGCCGAAAGATGTCCCTCGGGGGCTAAGTGCAAGTTGCCGGCCAAAACGAGCTGGTGATATCACAGTTTCATTTTGGCATTCACCCTTACTTATTCCATCTGTCTTACTCTGCTTATCCCTACGTCACACTCTTGTTTCACATACTCTCTATCTCTCTTTCTCTCTCTCTTTTACTGTAGGCCTACGGGTATGTCTGTTTTTGTTTCTTGGCACAATCCTCTTCAGCTCCATCAATCGTAAGATGGTTTTTAATGTAGTCTCTTTTTGTCCTTTTGTCATTTTGACACGCCTGCACAAACACTAGCACACACACGCACAGAGTCATAGCACGGCAGCATGAAGGCTGTCTAACCCTCTTCACAACCAGTTGGTGACCACCCTCTTATCCACACTGCTGTTACACCTAGAAGTTAGTCAGATATGGAGCAGCTGCTGCTTGTAGCCACGCTTCAAGCCATGACACGCCACAATATACTGTGGGTTATGAAAGCCAGTTGATTCCCCCACTCATCTGATTTGAGCATAGTTCATTAGACTTTCAGGAGCGGGCTGAGTGGTGTGGCACACAGTCAGCCTGAGGATTCCCCCCCGCCGACCAGCGAAGGGTGCAGTTTTAGGGGCTGCATTATGCATAGGAATGTGCTCGTAGCTCGCTATCACGGCAACGCTGAATACTGAGAGAAAGATGACTCTAATTGTCATCCTGGAGGGCTCCAAGTCTTTGAATTTCTCCAGATCGGATCTTAGCCGACAAAGACTGAAAGCTCCCGTAGACGGAGCCGTCCTAATAAGCATTGTTAGAGTTGAATAGGGCTGGAGACGGTCATTAATTTTGTCTATCGCTGGGTGAATGCTGAGCACTGGCCAATTTATCAACCACCTCTGTGTCTCTAATCAAAATAGATAAAAGCTGTGCTCCTGAAGCGTGAAGAAAAGTTATTTGTGTTGATCCAGCCCTGCAAGAGTATAATAATACCCCTCTATGCACTGGATTAAATACTTAAGAGATGTTGAAGGCCAGGTTGTAGAAAGCTGACTCAAGCAATGACTACACCGAAGCTGCCAAAATGTTTCTTGTGATGTTTTGAATTTGTATAACATCCTATTTAAAATTCCATTTCTCGACAGGACTAATATTCTGGCACTGAGCATTGGGTAAAAGCCTTTGTGCAAAATGCTCAAAGCTTTAGAAATATTATTTATTTTCAACAAATGTTATTATTATTATTATTATTATTATTATTATTATTATTATTATTATTATTATTATTATTATTATTATTATTATTATTATTATTATTATCATTATTTTAATTTTTTAAGTTTTGCTGAAGAAGACCCATGTGTTTGTTGCAGAGAGCTCATGTTGTACCTCACACAACCAGCTCGACAACATGCTGAGAACTCTTCACCAATGTACTGTCAACAACAACAAGAACAGACAGCTGTGCATCGTTCCCTCTTCCACATGAGTGAGTAGCAAGTTAATCATCCAGTGATCATCATTTATATAAAACTGCTGCTGGGATGACATAATGATTTGGTTTCATGTCAGTTCTGTTGACTCTCTTTTATTACTCTTCTAAAGTCAACAAGGTAAAGATCTCACAGAAGTGTTTAGCATTTTGATTGAATTGCCACATAGATATGACGAAGAAAGAAAATCTTTGCACTGAAAGGCTTTTTAGAAACTCTTTTCTCTACGCACCAAGAACTAATATTGTACGTGCAATTCTGAAGTGGCCCAGAGATTGGATGATGGAAAAATTATACATCATTCAGTTCCAAGGGAAACTTCGAGAGAAAAAAAGAAGGATTTTCAAGAAGTTATAAGTCTGCTGGCTACAGGCTAAAGGCACACAATTAGTGAACATTTTCTGAAAAGACTGTTCAGAGTTTATGTAATTCCAATTGATCAAATTTGACCACTGCAGTTTTGCCTTTTTTCCCATTAACAGATGTCAATGACTTAATAAGTGGTTAGTGGTGCCAATGGTTCCCTGTACACTAAACAGTAATAAAAGACATTATGAATAATTGATCAAAAAGGCCCTGAAGAAACTGTACGCATATGGCTGCTATGCTTTTACTATATCAATGTGCAAAACAAATGATGCGTTTGCCCATGTTTAAGTAAAGTGCTCTCTATATGCAAATTGCACGCGTGGAACAGGATCGCGAAGACATGCATTTAGTAAAGAAGAACTGTTTGGTTGTTTCCCAGCACTGCCACAAAAATCCTGAGGCTGCAAGAAAACTAATCTAGGGCTGCTTCCATACGTTCACTGTAATATTGTCTGATGGGACGAGGTGGTAACAATATTCTGTTGTCATTGTGGGTGACTTCCGAGGTGGGGTGTGTTTTGCTGGGTAGTTGCTGGCAGCAACCTTTTAGGGGTTGGCACCGAGGAGCTGATGCAAAATGAGGGCAACCTTGTTTAGGCGTATTACAGTCTGGCTGGTAAAGCAGACAAACGTAAAAGAAGTGCTCTTTGCACAGCTGCTAATGAGGAACCAGGACACACACACATGTACACACACACACACACACACACACACACACACACACACACACACACACACACACACA
Source organism: Ammodytes marinus (assembly GCF_949987685.1). Lineage (NCBI taxonomy): Eukaryota > Metazoa > Chordata > Actinopteri > Uranoscopiformes > Ammodytidae > Ammodytes > Ammodytes marinus. The sequence goes on along the minus strand of NC_137211.1, from coordinate 11,029,701 downwards.
CACACCAAACCTGAAGCCCAGTCTGAGTCTATTCAGTTGACTTGTGTATCCTCTGTGAGTCGACAGTTTATTCACAGGCAAAACAGCAGGTTGGTTAAAATTCAGGTTTCAGCATGTCAATCTGTACTAGGCTGTGGGCAACAAATCCTCATTAGCAGGCTCATTATTACAATTTTTCTCCAGTGCTGCTTAGACATGCTTAATGCAACTGTGATACACTTGATTTTCATCATCATCTTCTTAACACAAGTTCTTCTTTTGCAAATGTGTCAACACCGTTTCAATGGTTTCACTCATTTTCAAGACTCTTTCAAAACGGTTAACACACAATACATTGATTTGACAACACGTGTTGTTTGAAGGAACATTTTATTGTGTTGTATGCATATGTTAAATGTTTTTTGAATGTGACAGAATTCTGCAAACAAAATGTGTCATTTTGACTACAAACTTTCAGTTCAGCCCTATATTTGTCAACTCTTTGAAAAACGTCAATTTTGAATGGACAAATCGTTCAAGCAATTCGGAAAAACTGCAACACTATGTGGCATTGCAGCCATACTCCCATACGCCAGATGAATTTGCAGTAAATCATATAGCTGTATTCACATGGGACTGCAAGACAATCCATAATACACTGTTTCTGTGACATTCATTTATCATATGAAAGCTGATAGAAGATTGTTCGTATTTCATATACATTCAATGAAGAATACTTTGAAGTAACAACAAGCAGTGAAAGTACGGGATGTTTTATTTGTCACCTGGCCTTTTATAGTCTCTACATAATCTTAAACTTCTATTCTAATGTAATATGAAAGCGACAACCACCGTTACCTTTGTCTCCAGGGTTTGCAATTGGTTCAGAGCAAAGTTTAGTCAGTACAAATATGAGATCAGTACCACTCACTTAGATAGCAGTGGAATCCTTATCTGCTCTGCAGGATTGGGCAGCTGAGTTTTTTTTTTCTCTGGATAAGTGGCTGCCTTTTGTGTGGTACGTAATGATTGAGGGCACACAAATAATAAGGTCAGGTGTTGTGTTCGTGTTCCTTGTCTTTTAGTAGGCTTTCTGGCTAACCCACTTTTTGATATGCTTTAGTTATCATTTACAAAATTGTGGATTCACACAGTGCAATAGAAAATTGTTGAAATTATTCATGAAGCTTTAGTTGGGACGACATAAAAGGCGCTTTCATGGCATCTCTCCCTGTCTGTTTTTTTCCCAGGATGCTGCTATTTTTGCTCTGTTTTTCACTCAGTTGCCTGTATTGTCTATTTCAAAAGCAACCCATTTTTCCTTTTCCTTTTCGTTTTAATATTCCTACATCCTGATGTATACACAATACATTTGATGCTCATCATGACGATGGTTGCATTCATTTATAAGATGATAAAAACCCAAGCAAAGCCTTAGTAAGTATTGTATGTTATCCTGCAGGCTCAAATGTTTTATTACCCTGTGTGTTTCAAATACATATAAACAGAGCTTGACACCGTGGGGTTCTATAAAAGAGAAGCTTACACTTTTTTTTCTGTATTTCAACTAATACTTTGGTTAGTAAATCAAAAGAACTGCATGACTATTCATGCAGTCACTATACTGTGTATACTATATATACAGCTCCAGAAAAAAATGAGACCAGTCTGGATTTTTCTTAAATCTTCATCTCTACATAACTTATTGAAAATGCTCTTAATGACAAAAAAGTATTGGAATTTGGTAGAAATGTTGTCAGTTGTTAATATTATTAAACCAAAATTTGCATTCTACTCAAACATATGTCTATAAATAGTAAAGCGAGATACACTGAACAGTTGGAGTGGTCTCTTAATTTTTTCCAGAGCTGTATATACTCTACATATATCTATTTATAGTATACCTTAATATTTGATCAGTGGAGTTCCTTTTATTGTATTATTATTATAAAGTCAAATTGAAGAGCCCATAATTGACATTAATTACACGGAAAAAAACAGTGCTCACATAAAAGAAAAGAAAAAACTCAGGTTAAAGTCGCAGAATTCCTGAACCGAAGAGAAGGGAGAGAATGATTAATGCTCTTGTATCTCATCTCTCTTTCCCATTTCCTGTGCCCAAGCTGGATGTCAATACCATAAGGCCTATGGATGGGCTGTTCCGTATCAATCACAGCCAGTGTAAACTGAGGTGAAACACGGCACACTCGATGGAGGAATGAGTCAGCTGATACAACAGTTTTAAAGGTCATGCAGGAAGCTTTTCTTCTGAAAATGTCAGGGGAGTTACTGTATATTAGAGTGAACCGTAGCTACCATGTACTTAATTTGCATGACTATGATGGTCCTATTTGTCTTGGGGGGAGGGTGAGGGGGGGGGGTTATAATCAGTTCAGTTTTTGTTGACACTGTGTGTGCAGAGATGTGATGATTAAGCTCTATGGTCATTTTTAAAGCTCTAGTTTGTGGTGCTGTTGGTCTGGACTGCATTTTAATGGAAGGTGTTTCCAATTAATTCAATGTTTATTGACATTGACCAATGCCACTTACCACAGCATTTATAGCTCTCGTTAGGTTGCAATGCCCGTCTACTGTTCCTCCCTTCTTGTCCACCCCTATATAAACAGGGGTGGAAAAAATATTTAAAAATGTCTTTCTAGGTGCTAGGAGGATCTTTTAAATATTTCTGAAACAGTCAAATGTTTCCTTTGATGATCATTAATGACATATAACAGCAAATGAGACCATCGGTGCAAATAATGCTATTTTTATATAGTTATTCTAAATGCCTTTGCCATGGGTATGCTCACCCAGGAACAACAGCTGGCATATTAAAACACCACCGCTTTTGTCCAAAGGGGGTGCAATAATTTACAAAAACTGAGAGCTCCTTAGAGCACCTTTTTAAATACATTTTAGTTCAATACAATTCTACAGCGCCAAGTGACTGTATAATTTTGATTTATCCCCGCGCTGACATGTTAAGAATAACTGAACATTAGAAGCTTCTCAGACAAGGTTTTCTTATGGCGGGGTTATTATATTTTTTGCATTAGACTTTGTATCTAATTAGCTGGCAGTCTATGACATTCCGATTAGCTGAAATCACCTATTGTTCCCACTTGTATTTATTCAGGTGAATGATTTCAAATAATGAGGCTAAACAGCAGGCCTTCATTTCGGAGTCAATTGCCTCATGTGTGTTTTAAACAGACTTCAAAGACTGAACTGAGGTGAAAACTCCACAGCTGCACTCAGAGGCGTGATAGCTTGAAGGCAATTCAAACATGCAGATTAAATAAAGGGTGAATCCAGTACATTTATTTATTAGGATACGAAGACTAATGTTTTGGCAAGACTGTCTCTGTCTGAGATATAAAAAAGACATTAGTTTAAAGGGATGTTAGGCTAGAAATATTGCACGAAGGTTAACATTAGACACATTAGTGAAAGACACAGAAAGGAACATAGATGGTGAGAGCTCAGTTGAATACACTCAAAACAAAGTACACAAAGCTAAATGTTCCACTGTGTTCGCGTTCTCTGCCATTTGGTGCTGAGCCCTCTGTACACATATTGATTGAGCCCCCTTTATTATTTATTATATTAAGTTGTGTTATGAAGCACTGCTCTTGCCTTGCATTAACTCTGCTCAGGCATGGCACCATCCTGATTTATAGCTTAAAGGGAAGAGAGCACTTCCTTCCTTGCATCTTGCTGCACAAGGCTGTGAGCTGATTTTTTCATTCCCCACTCAAAAATATTTGAATCCAAGTTCATCTCCTCCCATCTGTTGTGTCTGCTGCCCCTTTAAATAAACACTCTCCCTCAGTTTGAAGGCCTTTAAAGTTTCATCTTATGTAAGGGGGGGGGGGGGTTAAATATTAATACCCTCAGATGCCCCCAGAGGGTTGAGGTCTTACACAGAGGTCTTACTCCGAGTGTTAACAGAAGATTGCTATTCATTTACCGGGGGCGTGGGGGCGCACACTTTGGAGCTCACTTCATTGGAGCTAACGGAGTTTTTTAGAACTCAATCCCAAAATAGGCAGGTTATGATGAACCGATTTACTGCTTTGATGTTGCTCCCATTGAATATGAAAAATTCTCAGTGATGACGGAGAAGGTTGGGCGCACGGTTCTATCATTTACCAGACCGTGGCGCTCAGTTCAGCAGAAGAAACCACTCAAATGTCAGTGGATGAGTATTTTTTTTTCCTATGGCAGATATTGAGCCAGAGAAACACACTATCATAAATACATTGTCACAGCCAATTCTACATTTCCAGTCTCCTGCATTTTCCCAACAGTCAAACAAGCAGCCAATCTCAATCTGCTGCCAGTGCGAGCTGTGTTAGCTGTGCAATGCGTCTATCTCATTGTCAGCAGACAGCAGTGTTCTCATTACCATTTTATGAGGCCTGGTTGGCAGAGAGACTTTGGCAGAGTGCTGTGCGCCTCAAACTCTGTTGGAGTAAATCAACTTAAAGCAGGATTCAGACATTTGCCCTGGATATTTTTAGTATCTTCTTCTCAGACTGAGACTGCAGGGACTGAATGTCCAGAGCTCAGACTAAATCTGTGCTGGGACTTCTCCTGCAGGGCTGATGGTAGTTCAGTGTGAAGGAGTTGAAGTCTGTAGATTATTGGACTTTAACTTTAATGCACTTCTCTCAACAGTTCAATTCCACATTCACAGCGTCTGATTCCCGAACAGGATATTGCTAAAGCAATAAAGACCGTAAATGTTGCTATTGGTTGCTGCAGGATAAATCTATACGAGTGAGAAATTGTAGCCCGTTTTAAATGCATTAGCTCAGTGTATCTCCTTAATTAAAAAATATTGTTCCTTCATGTAATTGAGTTTTACAAGACAACTACAGTAAGTACTGGCATGCTCCCGTTTTAATGTTCTTCAGTATCAAGTTATAGCTGAGAGTCTTTATGATCCTGTTGTACGTGTTCACCTGTGAGACAACTCATGCTGTAGTTACTCTATACAAATCATCTGCAGGTTTCAGTGTGTCACTGTAGACCACTGGGAGGTGACTGTTCATCTTGCAGGGATAGATAAGCCCACTGAACAAAGGGGAAGGATGGGGGGGAGGGAGGGGGTAAAGTCAGCACTTCAGCATTCTAGGGGCTCTCAACCTTCTCTCCGTGCCAGAGGATGTCTGTGGATGGTTCAACATTCATTGAGCCAGTTATGATGCAGACAGACAGAGGTTGTGGTTTGCGTGCAAACAAAAAAGTCGGTAAGCTTTTTTTTAAGGAAGGGGTTATCCAGCCGTGCAGAACCAACATTTTCAAATATGACCGCATTCCCTGCCAAGTGATGAGCAGGAACCCCTTAGATCTTTACTTCCTTCACCAATTTTCAGTCAAATGATACATTGTGTGGAGCAACCCTTGATAGGGTTCTGCTAAAGGAAAAAATATAACTGTCCCAAAAAATCCCTTACACCATTTGACTGGTCTTCTTGCACAATTAATGTAACAAAAAGGCGAGCCCATGAGGGAGAACTGCAGTCGTGCTTTATCAGAAATCTGCCTACGCTTCAATGCTTTCCTTAAGGCCCGAATTTCTCATAGTGAGTTAAGAGCTACACAGAGCAGTGAGATAGCAGAAACACTTAGGGCTGCAATAAATAGATAAAATAATGACTACGTGTTTATCCCTTTTTGTTTTCCTTTCTTCATCATTTTGTTTGCTTCCACGTTAGGTCATCGAGTTATTCAGTTTGAGAGGTTAATTTCACCTATGCAGTCGACAGTTTGACCAAGAGTTGGAAGGTGCACTCCGGTAACCGTGAATATCCTCGTCATTTTCGTGCATCACATTCTTAGACAGAACAGATGTTGACCTGCCACCTATTGATGGTAGCAATCAGGCAATCCAATATTCAGTGTCCTTTTGCTGTCAAGCAAGGCAGCCATTTACAGTGGACTATTTCGAGAGCAGCGTAAGTGAACATGCATTATTAATGTGATCAGGAGCACCAGCTGTATGTTTGTATTTTATCTAGATTTCCAATGTATGTCGCTGTGCAGCATGTGTTGCATTTTTTTGAAATCATAAATCATTGCATAAGAAATGGAGATTACACATTTTACTTCAAACCCTACTGCTGACTTTCTCTTGCTTATTTACTGGCTGTGTGTGTGTGTGTGTGTGTGTGTGTGTGTGTGTGTGTGTGTGCTGTGCTCCTGCCATAGCAAAGTTTTAAAACACTCAAGTACCCTTTCAGTTCAGAAACTTTATTCAAACCTTCTCAACTGCAACTGCTGGTCACCTCAACCATTAGCGGATAACCTGCGCCGGTAAAGGGAGCAGCAGAGCAAGGCGATTGAACGCTGTCAGCCCTGACATGTCTCCCCCTCCCTTCTGGAGAGAGCGAGCAAGTATTTGTAAGACAAGCTTCTGGGCGACTCTTAGAGCTGTTAGTGAAGGAGCCGAGACAGGAAACAGTCTCTGGGGGAATACTGCTGCTTGTTACACATGCCACCATGTCAGGGTTCAAAATGTTAACGGTGGCCCATCTAACTCCAGTGAGCATGTAACATGACATGTTGTGTGCAAATGTTGGCTATGAGGAATTTATTTAAAAAAAGATACACACTCATTCATATTCACACACAGCATTGTAAGCACATAGAAATAACGTGGCAATTTGAAATGGGGTCTCCAAAAGGATCCGTGGTTGAAATTCCACTATCACCATTAAATTAGCTTTTCTATCATAGCATATCAGGGATTAGCTTTGACATTCATGACATGGCTAAGTGTCATCTTTGATTGTACTGTGATTGAAGGGGGCGCTTAGCCTCCTGTGGAGAGCACCCCAGAGTATTTGCATTACAGTTCTCTTCTAATTCAGAACGCCCTCATTGTCAGTGTGAGCCTTGCACCGGGTGGCAGCAGCTGGTGAAATATAAAACACAGGCTTACAAGTGAGCAGAAACTGTGGGTGGCTGGCATGGTAGGCGGCGTGCTGTATAAGTATTAATGCAGCTATGGAGTGATGGAGAGCAAAAGCCAAGAAGAATGGTCATTGAAGTGGGAGATCTGAGGCAGAAATATTTGAGTTACATCACACAGCTGGACAGGTGAAGCAAGAGAAGAAGAAGTTATACGCTGGATGTGAGAGAAAAAAAAGCAAAGTTTTATGGTGTGATAAAAAGAAACTGTAAGACTAGTTGGCAAGAGAAATCTCCACTGTGCGGAATCTGAATTTCAACTGGCTTGCTGTCAGCACAGGGCAGCCATGACTAGAAGACAGGCGTGACCCGTGATTGGTCTCGGTGGGAGCCAGGGAGCTGAGATTGAGGCTGTGGCCAAGGCCGTGAAACGCCTCAGCAAAAGGCGGACACTCGAGCAGAACTTGTCTTGTCAGAACGATAAAGAAAGATGGAGGGAGTGTAGATGCAGGGAGAGAAGGATAAAATATTCATCCACACCCACCTCTCTCCACTAAGGTATACCAGAGCTTGTTTTTTTCTTTTTAAGGGAGCCTTCTCTCTCTCTCTCTCTCTCTCTCTCTCTCTCTCTCTCTCTCTCTCCCCATCTCTAAGTGTTGCTTAAAAAGTTTTCCATTAAGAGGACTTGCACTTTCAGTTGTCCAGGTCATCTATAATTTAGCAGGTTTGTCCCAAAGTAAGGAGTTGCTTACTTTGGAGCGTAGTTGTGCTCTCACCATTATCTTTGTCCACAAGGAAACATGCCGAGTGCTGTTGTTTTGATTTTAGATCAGGTGTTCCCTCAAATGCTCCGTGGTCGAGTGTTTAATTAACAAAATTTTACCTTTGGGTATCTTAGGCAAACCTTTGTATAAGACAGAAGAGGATCAGAGTACTGATATTAATATTGAATAAATGTTAAAGATATTTCCTGTCAAGCTATGAATTGGAAATGGAAAACAATCATTGTGCTGAATAAAAAATGCATTTGTTAAATAATGGTAGGACAGTACAATTTTTCACTCGTCACAAAAAACACCTGGACAGCGATAGTGGTCACTGTTGCAACATGTTAGCAATGAGGCTGTACAGAGGCAACATGCTAACATCCGCTTCCCAGGTTGATGTTTTGCAGGTACAATGTTTACCACGTTCACCATCCTAGTTCAACCCATTAGCATGCTTACATTCGCTAATTAGCATATAACAAAAAGTACGGCTGAGGCTTTTTGGAGTGTCATTAGTTTTGCAGTTTTGCCGGTATTTGGTCATCAACCAAAAATTATGAAGAATAGGGAAATTAGGATGTGCCGAAACAATTTGCTGCTCTGCTTTTACCCTTGAAATTAAACATGGCAGGTATAGTGCAGAGAATTTGGTTAATCTAATAAAATGTCTGTGTTTTACAGTTTCCTTTACATTTTGATACAACAAATTGAGAGATGAGAATCTCAAATACTAGGTTATATGAAACCTCAAATCGTCATGTCACCTTGAGATATGAGAATCTATCTTCATGTCACTGGGTTTGTTTCTGTAAATTATTTACTGGAAGTCATCAGTATGCACAAGGACAGTAAAGACAATTGACAGGAGACCTTGATCATGACATGTGTTATTCATGAACAATGACAACAAGGTAATGAATTTGCAAAACTAAATACAGTCAGATTTGAATATCGGATGTAATAAAAGCATGTCGTATGCTAGGAAGAATGTAAGATACTAAAAATTCCAGTATTTGCTCACTTTTCTTAAACTTCAATTAAATAAAACTGGATGATGTTGAGGCTGAGACAGCTTGTGTCGACTTGATCACATCAAAGAATCTCAACTGCTACCTTACTGATACATTGGGATTACAAACATTGGGATTATCTGTATCCCAGTATTTTAATCTGTGCCCTCATTTGTCAGTAAACCACGTAACATAAATTCAGGCGAGAGAGACAGACTCAATACGCCTGACAGGGCACTGCACAATGTGCCACGCCAGGAGACTTTTATGTTTGATAATAACAAAATACTGTATATGAAGGCAATATATCACACAGTGTGTGCTGGTTCATATGATTCCCATGAGAGAAATGGGCATCTATAAAAGAAAAAGCATCTTTTGTTGTACTTTTTTTGACAGAAATATGGCAAATGAATACCTATAAAACAAAATAAACAAGCAAACAAACAAGGGATGGCAGTTGCCTCGGGATACGAGGTAGAGATCAACAAAGAAAATTCAACTCAACTGATGCAAGTGAACAAGAGCAGTGTTAAGCCCCGCCGTTGGCTCCTAGATGCTGCAATATTTATTACGCAAAAGTATAAAAAAGGCTTTGTAAATCAACAAAATATGTCAGCGAAAAATGAACATCAACATTTTCCACAAAGCTATTGCAATAGTATCCTGTATTACAGTAGATTATCGCTGCTTCTTCGACATGACGTAAAGTTTTGAAACAGTGACCTTTATGTTTACATGTTTTCTATTATTTTACTTATATCTTAAAAGATAACATTCTAGTATCATAAATATATATGTTCACTGTCTTGTACACAGACTTGTTCCATTCCTGCAGAAAAAAATAGAGTGTAAAATGTAAAAAAAATCAGAGCCAATTTTCACACTACCCCCTGGAATTAATTTCTGATGGCGCAATGCAATTCAGTGCAGCACAAGTGAATCAAGGGAAAGTAAGGACATGGGGAAACTGAATAACAGCTTGTGTCATGAATATTTATTTCGGTGCACATTGTAGGGCTACATTTGTAGGAATACTGCCTCCGTGAACCATAACTGCAAGCCACCATAACAGAAAGGAAATGCATTCATGAAATATGATTTAAATTTTGCAACATTACATTAAATATCAGTATATTCATCCCGGACTTGGAAGAATTGAAGATGACACAGGACAGAGTCAATATACAACCATAGCAAGTGATAATCAGTCAGCACATGCTGGATCCTGAACATGCAGTTAGGGATCAACCAAGCCCCAACCTCAGCGATTTTTACCGGCATCCAATAAGGAAGTGACCACAGCTGTAGTAACCAGGAAGTGCCACTGGGGGCTGGGAGCAGAAGACAGCCATCTCTCATTGACTCCAATGTTAAACATGCCGTTTTCACAGCATTATTAAACCTATTTACAGCCTGGGCCACAAAACCATTTTAGTCTGTATGTTTAGGTCATATCTCCATGACAACACTGAGGGGGGTGAATTTTTTTGGACCACGCTAGTTTTTATTCTTTTGGAGGTTAAAATGGATCGACGCGATCTCTTGAGTGACAGCTCTCCGCCCGTTGTCCCTCACTTTGCCTCGGAGGTATACGTCAGCTATCTCCCTCCCCCTCACAAAATGGCGACGTGCACAAACCAGGATTATTGGATGCCGTGTGAATAACTGAGGTCAGCCAGAATGCTACATCCATATTATTTACTATCTATGGGATCAACACCAAAATCCGTACATCTGCAAACTGAGCTCTGCTTGGTCCTGCAGGAAATCAGTGACCTTTATAATCTCAAAACAGCCATACATCTCTGGTACTTACTCTCTCCTCTCTCTTGCTCTGATCTCAGAGAAGACAAAAAAAAACCTGCTATGAGTTTGAAGTTTCTGGCTTATAAAAAGTTTTCCAGCTAATTTTCGAATTGACTCCAAGGTTTTGATAACATTACCTTGAAGAAAAAAGGTGTGTGCTACGTTGCTAGACTTCCATTTCACTATGAACAAATATATGATCTCAGATCCACAGACAAAGCTTTTCTGTCACTGGACAGAGGCCAAAATGTAAGAGATTACCAAATAGATTTACAGCTTGTGCTTTGGGACTTGAGGCTAAAAAATGTATTTCTTCTAACTAGGCTTTGTTTGTTTGTTTGTTTGATGATTTTGTTACTGTTTTTGAGGAGAGAGTGTGAAACTTTGTTTTCCCAGGGTGATGGGATTAAAGCTTGTTAGTGCATGTGTGTGTCTCTTAGACCCTGTTTCCACCTGGCATTAATATGTGGTTCTGAGGAATCCGATCGTTATATGTAAATGTAATATGCTTGTTCACACCTGGCCTTAACAATGCGTCTTCTATGCGCGTTTGCGATCCAGATTCGAATTCCCCGCGCTGTATGGAAATCAGCTTGTACATCATTTCCGCTTATACACTCCATCTTCAATGTTTTCTGTTTTCTGTTGTCTGTTTACCCATAGACATTATAAAGTCTATGTGTTTACCTGCAACGGTGCGCTTTTATGACGTGAATTGTCGCGTGAATGAGTATGCGTTTCCGCCCAGTCACTCGCCGCAGTTGAGTGGGCGGGGCCTAATGTGTATGAGATGCGCATACGCGTTTCCACTGTTAATGGGTATGTGGATAAGTGGTCTCAAACCACCTCCGAATGTGGATAATTTCAATGCGCATTCAATGCGCATTGAGCGTGTTTCCACCTGTAGTTAGCGCGATCGGATCCTAAAAACCACATATTAATGCCAGATGGAAACAGGGTCTTAGCTATTAGCACACAGAGTGGAGATTTTCAACCCAAAGCATCACCCTGAACCGAGCTGTAATTCATGTGTGGTGACATAGCCACTCTGTGATTGAGGGGTTCAGTTTAAGCCAGGCCGCAGAGCCTTTATCTTGATGAAAAGGATCTGGCAGTTTAAATTGTACTGCATAAAGATGTATTGCATGAGTGAACAAATACATAGAGAGTATTTTACATTGGCACCCAAGAAACAAGTTTGCCACGCTTATACTGTACATGAAGTTGTTTTCATGGTGTCCTCATTTAGTGAGAAAATGAAAAAGTCTGTGTTTCTCTAAAGACGTATTTCAGCATTTCTGGGACATCTCTTCCTGTTAAATAATTGAAAATATCATATAAGGTAACACAAAGCCTGAGGTTGCATCTGCAGCAGGAGCGTGTGTGTGCGTCAGAGTGGTGTCGGACAGAATCAATTCTTGCGCATGAATATGTTAATAGGGGAGGAAGATGCCACTGGCTATTTCCTAGTTTTGTAACACCTCAGCTTCAGAAACACTGAGTCAGTCAGAAGTTTGTCCTCTGCCAGCAATGACAGGGATTGGTTTTTCAGTCCAGTATGTGTCCATAATGCGTTTCAGTTAAACTTTGAGGTGACTGATAGACCGTTTCTCTCCCTCTCCTGAGCGCTTCAATAGCCACCGGAGAAGCAGCAGTCACTTAAACAAAATGCCAACGTTATTCCTCCAAGGGACAAATGTTATCCTCTGCTTTTAAACACCTTGCTTTCTTTCCACATCTGTTCCCAATTACTACCAAATAGTTTGTTTTTATCCGGGAAGCCAACTGTCCTCAAATGAGTTTAATTCTTTTTCGACCACATATGCAACCTCGTAAAAGATCTTGTGATGGCCGAAAGCAGGAGAAAACATATGAAACTACAATAAAAGAGAGTAAAAATTTATGAATACACTTAAAAAACTCTGGCCTGACCAAGCTGTCCTAGGTTGTCCTGGTTTTATCCATGATCCATACACTGATCTGATTAGATATGTCCCCTTTTTTCCTCTGAGATGATGCTAGATAACTCGCTGCTTGAAGACCGCAGTGCATTAATGTGGTAACGCAGGGACGAGGGAGGAGACTGCTAACTGCAGTCACTGACAGGAAGTTAGCTAAAATAACCATTTCGCTTACAGCACCTTTAATCCTCATTTTTGTCGTTGTGTTACTCGCTCTTGTCATGTCATGCGGTTTCTTCATTCCTCAACCCCTTTGACCTTATTCCTATGTGGTCCTTAATAGAACCATATACAACTGCAGATAGGAGGTACTACCCCCGAGGACCACCCTCCTTTTCCCGTTATTGATTTTCACAGGAAACTCATTCTCTCCACTGCTGTGTGAATAGACTTGGTTGGCCCATGCATAAAACATCTAGGTGTTTTGTAGCCATGGCCCAGCTGCCTGGGTTCAAATAATTGGGGCCAATGAGGGTTAAAATGCACATTGTTCGTTTTGCAAAAGCAGTCTCATCTATGTGTCTAGGTGTTTAACTCCTCTGACAATTCCACCGTATCTAAAACACTCAGCTTGACTTGACTTCAAAGGTTGTCCCCACTGAAAATGTTAAAATGCATTAATTAATGCATAATGCCATAGAAACAAACATGATTCCCATATGGTTGGTGGTGGATAATGGAGGGTACATACATCAGTGCAGAGGGAATGCATCTGTCCCTGAAAAAAGCATTTCATTAAGAGCTTCTGCATGGTCACTGAGTCGGAGTCCAGAAGTAATCAGAGTGAATTTCTCATGAACATGCAAAGCCATGAAGCAATCTCCCTATGTAAATAGAGCATACAAAAGAACAACTCATATAGTATGCATCCTCTAAACCCTGACTGGGAAGTAGAATCCCGTCAATCTATCCTGGTGTCAAATGTGTCAGTAAATATTCATGGTTACTGACAGATTTAGGAATAGAGTAATGTCTGACATAACTCCCAATTTGTGAACAAATCAGCCAGAATAACTTTCAGAGCCAATCAGAAACACTTGATGAAGGATAGATGGATGGTGTGATTGATTCATTGATGAATTGATTGATTGTTCAATAGATAGAAGTAATGGATGGGTTGGTGATTGGATATATGGTTGAATGGTAGATGGATGCAAGTAAGTCAAAATTGAACTCAAGCTCAGGGAAATGAGGATAAAAATAACATGACAGTTTACTTGACTGTTTACACCCTAATCTCCAATATTGCACTCGAGTCTCTTACATTAAAATTCAATCATTGCCAGTCTCATCGATTAAACTGTTCTGTGATTTAAACGCTCATAAAAACCTGCTTACATTAAATCAATCAAAGCTAAACCCAGTTAAGTCCATTTCAGTCTAAAGGTGCAGGGCACAGTGCACGCTCATGCTGGCCTTGATAATTTAATTATGACATTTCAAATGACAAATTAAACTGGTGCCTAATGCCTATACTTAATCTCGTCTGAATGTTAATAACACATCCCTCATATCTCACTGGGATTGTATCTCTTGCCCAGTGACAGTGTTCACAATACAATTTTTTTTTTAATTCCCTGGCGCTTTACACTTTACATTGCTGAAAGTCAAGTCTTAGTTCCACACACACACACACCCACCCACCCACCCACAAACACACACACACACACACACACACACACACACACACACACACACACACACACCACACACACACACACACACACACACACACACACGCACGCACACGCACACACACACATACACTACTCCAAATGGTGCTTTATAATACAAGATCTTTTTACAATGTCCTACATTGCTCTTGAATTGAAATTGGAACTGGCCATAGAGTGCTTGAAATTACCTCATTAATACACTATTGTGTTATGGGCTGAACTATGGATGGCAAGAGGCTAAGGATCCTTTAAAATCAATTTTCAGTTTATCTTTCTGCGAGAACAAAGAGGGTGAACATGTTATAAAAAACAACAGTGAAGAAATATGTCTGTGGGTTAAACCATTTGCACAAATCCCTCCTACTAATTTTTTCTGACTAGGGCGGTTGTTTATTTTCAAGTATTACAGATAGATAGTATTATATTTTTCAAGGAGGCTAACCAGTTTTAATGGGGATACCAAAGACAAAATTGGTTTCTGAAGTGTCTACATGTCAACTGGGACTGCCAAAATGAGGAAAAATTAAGGATATAATATAGTGTGACCAACAGCCAATCTAAGCGTGTACCTATTTTCAATTTCTCTAGTTTTATCTGGATTACAGGAACAACAAAAGTGTGTGTTTCTCATTGATGGAGGAAGAACAGGTAAAAAAAATATGGTGTTTTAACCATTTTCTGGCTATTTCAAAAGCTTCAGAGGACCCATTTTACTTGCTGTTATATAGTGCTACACATTTAAGTCTGGGGATTTGTATGACTGAGAGGTGGAGAATAGGAAAACGTTGCAGCAAGTCACGCGCCCTGGAAGGCAGTGTAAATGCAGCACACATCCATTGAAGCAAAAGTTTCCTGCCTCATTTATTCTGTGGGAGGATCTGATGTTGGCCTCATGTTAATGTTCCTCATGCTGTGTTTGACAAATCCATCCATTCGTTCATTAGCTATATTCACTTATCCTATAGAGCTGTTAAGCGGAAGTCCCTTACTTCCGGGGCATGGGGCCTATCGTCTCGAAAAATTACAACGGTAGTCAATGGAAAGAAATGTATTATTTTCTGGTCCCAGTCATGTGTTTTGTATGGATTTAGATGGTATTTTTTCGTGCAAAGAATGGAACAATTTAGCGAGTAGAAGCTGGATACGGTCAGGTTTTGTGCAGAGCGCTTTTGTGGACTACAGCTCTTCGCTGCTCTTGACGCTTATGATATACGTCACTACCAATCGCACCCGTTTAGCTCAGAAACATGGCTGTGTCTTTAATGCACTTTACTGCCTTCTTTCAAGGACAAGACAAAAGTCTTCAGCGTGGCGAAAACCACTACACAAGTGGACATGTGGAGAGTTTCAATTTCTCGAGTGGGGAGATTGTTGGCGTTGTCCACGCCAGCCATTAGCATTAGCATTAGCACTGTCAGTCGAGAAGTGGAGGGAATGTGTTGAGGTGACGTCACAGAGGCGACAAGACTTGTAGTTGTTCTCGTAACATTTTTTCAAAAGCCGTTAGGGGTGTCAAACTCATTTTGGTTCGAGGGCCACATACAGCCTCTCTGATTTCAAGTGGGCCGGACCAGTAAAATAATGGCAACATAACATACATATGTCAACTCCAAATCTCTAGCTTTGTTTTTCAGTAATATGCTTTATCACTCAGCCTACATTTGTAACCTACATTATCATGGATCACAAGGGATCTCTGTACCCCCCAGGAAATGTCTTAGTAAAGGTTGCTGCTGGCCATGGGAATAGGAGGTGCGGCGCGCAGCGCCGCAGAACATTTTTTGGGGGTATTTTGCTCAAAGATGCCAATATACGCACTAATGAAATACACAACTGTTTATTTGAATACACAAATACAACAGGCACTGACGTTACAGTTGTCCAATTTTGTTTACTATATGTACAGGGACACATTTTGTGCAAACATGCAGACAGTACAAAATTAAATTAAATAAAAGTGCAACTTCTACTGTTTTGATTTATTTTTAAATACAGAGGTTATTGGTTATTTTGGAATTCGTTTTTCCCAATTTAAAACATAAAAATAAAGCAGCATGGAAAATTAGGAAATAAATCTTGTAGGCCTACACTAGCATGCTCCTGCTCGTTTCGCGCGTGCAGAGCCGCGGACACATCGCGCTTGCTAGTACATTAATTGTTCAGCACTAAAAATATTTATATATTTATTTTTTTTGGTTTTTACTTTGCCATAAAGCACTGGAGGAAACATTAATAGCGGTGAAGCAAGATTGCCATTTACCATTTCCCACGTTGCTAAAATGTGCTTTTTTAAATTTTGGCTGCCCCCTAGCGGCTGGAGTGAGCATTTTGGTTATTTCTTTAAAAATTCATATCTCCTCACAGGAATGGGCTAGAGACTTACTTTTTTTTTTTAAATGCTCATAAATGTGTGCTCTACAAGTCGCGGGCCGGATTAAATCATCTCGCGGGCCGGATCCGGCCCGCGGGCCGTATGTTTGACACCACTGCGTTAGACGAATAATCATACAACATACCGCCAAACTCTTCACATGAAAAATGATCATTTAGACCCATACAAAACATATATGTAATCCAAGGCATTTAATGACTGGGACCAGAAAATAGTAGATTACTTTCCATAGACTCCCATAATTTTTTTTTCAGCCGATAGGCCCCATGCCCCGTAATTCTGCCACTTCCGCTTAACAGCTCTATAGGGTCACAGGGGGCTGGAACCAATCCCAGCTGACACTGGGTCGAGCACATGGCTGACACATAGAAACAAACAATCATGCATTGCGTGCTCACATTCACAGCTACGGGGAAGTTAAAAGTAGCAAATTAACCGAACCTGCGTGTTTTACAGACTGTGGGTGGACAAACACCACATAGACACAAGTAGAACATTCATACACTTTGTTACAAATACACTAACAATTAAGCTACGCATCAGCCATCTTGCACACATACAAATGATACAAGAGCTTTAGTGGAATTTGCAGAACAAGTAGAAAACATGTTTCTGAGATTGCACATTGCATAGAAAGGGGGAAAGGGAAGGATTCAATACAAGGTATTGATTCACAGAATCCAAGGAATACTTACTATGCCATTTGTACAACCACTGGACCTGGTAGTTGACAGAATAGTTGTACAAGCTAGAAAAAATATTGTTCTGGGAGGCATTAGCTTCATGTACTTAGGCAACCGCATGAGATCCTTCCCAGAGCTCATTTAACAAACACTGCGGTGCATGCATTTGGCCAATAAATGCAGTTTTGAGGCATAGTAGGACCCAGTAATGAGTTGCATTCACTACATTATATGAGATGCAGGTTACGGACAATTAGACAAACACTGCGGCACACACGTTTGAGAAATGATAAAATGCCTCCTACCAATCTAATCAGCAGCATCTTCAACATTTGTGTATGATGCATAATATATCAGCGCTTAATTAGAGCATCCGTAGTGCTGTGGTAGATAGACAAAAAACAGTCCACAGTCCCAGCCCAATTTCATTGTGTTCCATGGTGTATGAGGATCCAGAATTCTACACACTCTTCAGTATGCAGACTCTGCATACTGGAGCTTCCTGATGTTTCTTGCCATGGAATAAGGCTTTATTTTTTTTATTCCCCCTACAACACCTGCTCCTGACAGCCCCCAATATCACCCAGCAAAGATCAAAGAAGCTGAGGCTGTAGCACAATGTCTTCTTCCACTGAGAGCCAAACTGCACGTTTGACCCAGTTTTTTTTGAACACGTTAGGACCTGCTTTCCCAAAGCATCCTTTCAAAGGAACATCATAGCAAGTGGGCCAACAATAGCCATACGACACATTCTAAAGAGATAAATGCACCAGAGGCCACGTCTAGTGCTTTGATTCTCCATTGACCAAACACACCTCTTGAATTGATTATATTTAGGATATTTGTTTATACGCACACATCTCTTCCACCTCTCCCTTCCTTTGTTTCATCTCCTCATCTTACTATTCACTGTGCAGAGCCCCCACTGATGCCTCTCTCCTATTCTATCTAATTATATTCCCCATCCCTTTTGCTTATCAACCAGTTTTCCCTGTGTTGCCTTCATGAGCTGCGCTGCGAGAGTTCTGTACGATTGAGGCAAGAACAAGGGCGTGATTTCAAAGAGAAGTGCTGACATGTGTTTTGAAAGCTGTATTTGTTCAGGTCTGGCTATAGGGTTCTTCTCACTTCTTCTGAAAACGGAGTGATCTAATTGTGTAGATTGAGACTTGTTTATGCAGTAATAAGCACATTCACAGATCATGCCATTATACATTTCACTCCCCTAATTATCAACTTCCTAGACAAATTACAATTGACAGATTATATAGAGCATCAATATTTAATGTGCAAACTGTAATATGGAATTCATGTTATTGTACATGCCAATAGTTATGCAGCATTAATAGAAGCACATATTGGGGGGGAACACTGAATATTCCCTCTCATTAGCCTTTCAATCTGCGCAACCACAAAGAAAAATTGAGACCAATAATGAATATTTTCAACATTGTTAGCATCCCACATGCTAGGCTCATATTGGCCAATTTAGGTGACGTGGAAAAGAGCATCAAGCAGCACAACACAAGGTAAAGCCAACAAGACACCCACCTGCATGAAAACAGGATGTGGGTTTTTCATTTGCATGTCCTTTTATATAGTTTTCTATAAATAGCTTTGCATTTAATATACGTACTTTATCATTGGTGTGTGAGTAAGCTGCTGGAGAGACATCTGTGGGAGCAGCGTTAATATTTCCCCCCCAAATGAATAGCTCATCAGTGGGCAGGGTGGGCGGTTTCGACTGAATTTGAATATGCAAGGTGTGAATTATGTATTCAACCTTGATATTCTCTGAGAAGCAGAGGGGAAGCACATTGCTGCTGCTGCTGCTGCTGTAAAGATGGATGGAGTGACGCGCTGCGGGAGATACAGTATTTTCTGCACAGTAATCTTATTTGAGGGTGTTGTTGGATGACATGGAGGCGCTATCCCAAGAGAGCTTTGCTAGGGAGGCCTGTGGATTGGAGTTAGCTTCTGTGTCCCTCCTCAGAAGGAGTGGACCTCCTCTTTACATTTCATGACCTCCTCTTTACATTTCAGCACACATACATAAAAACACTATTACACATACAGAGAAAAAACACACTTGGGAATCCCCTCAACTATTTGGGGAACCACTGAAAAGAGAAAATATAATCAAATAGCAACCTAGCTAAAAACATACAGCCATGATGTCTATTACTTTTACATATGTTTGCAATATGATAATAATTTCGGAAATATGTGTATTGGTTTTCATGTTGGGAGTTAAATGAGAAGATACCACTCTTCTTTGTACAGTAAATATTAAGCTCCAGATGTTTGTTTTAAACCTTTATTTATACAGGTAAATCCCATTGAGACTGGAGACTTTTTTTCAAGGTAGACCTGTTCCCATTTCCCTTTACTGGCTTAGAGTAAAGAGGCTATAAAGGCTACATCCCCCTGTAGTCACAGTAGACATTGTTTACAAGCAGGGTCCATTTGGATAATGGTATTTGTCTGGGTAATATTGTGTGCCTCATTAGTAGCTTGTTGAGTCATTCCTAGTCCTATTTTGGTGGGTATGGTTTTACAAGTTATAATGGGTAGCTGCTTTTTTTGGATTGGAATTTTTTTTTTGTAATCAAAAAGTTAGTTTACAATTTGGAAATGTATGGAGGATGGCAACACTTGATGACTTTTGCACTATTAGTGCACCCTCAGAGGAGTTGCTTAATCAATTTACGGAGCTCCTTAACTTTGCCAACTATTATGACATTGAAATTACCGGCAGAGAAACACCTGAAATACAGAATTAAGCTCCTAAAGCTATTCTAATTGAAAATGGAATCCTGAAGCCTGCACCTCCATCAGCATCTCAAAAAAAGTAAATGATGCATGATGCATGTAACTCTACTGACCTGCACTAATGTTGGGCCATCTGGGTTTGATACAATTAGAACCATTAGATTAGTTCCGCCCTTTATAGGGAAAGATGTTGAAAAATACTTCCCTAATTTTGGACCTGTGGCTACAATATCAAAGTGGTCTAAGTCTGCTTGGACGTTGCATTTGCAAAGCGTTTTACCTGTGACTAAATGTGAATTATGTTGGTATGTGAAATGCACCAGCCACATTACTGCAAATGTTAAAAAAACATGGTAATGGAAAGGAGCTACTGATTGTGAGGCTTATCTTGATGATGAGGGGCTCTACTGGTCTCACAACGCTGCTCGGCTGGAGGAGATATTCCATAGGCTTGTTGTTGCCAATTTAGCCTCGAACCTGGCTAAGTGTGAAATTGGACAGGCATCACTAACATTCTTGGGGAGTTTTGTTGGACATGGAAAAGTGTGTCCCATTGGAGCTAAAGTAGAAGCTGAACTTTGGCGTTCCTATTCCTCGTCATCCGAACATTTTAGTTTATATTCCCTTCAAAGTAGCTATTGGTGCAAATGATGCTGGTGTTGGGCTGCTCTTCTTCAAGAGGAATCAACAGGGGTTGAGCATCCAATGTGCTATTTTTATGCCTCCACGCCGGCGATAGCCAAAGGCCTGAGGCATTATATTTTCGGGTTGTCCGTACATCCTGGCCATTCTTGTGAGCGCAATATCTCATGACCGCTTTGAGGGATTTTCTTCAAACTTTGCACACATGTTCACTCTAACTCCAGAATTAAGTGGAGGTCAAAGGTCAAGGTCACTGTGACCTCATGCTTGGAGGAGGGATATTCGTCAAATTTGGCACAAAATCACACTTGGACTCAAAGATTAACTGATTAGAACTTGGAGGTCCAAGGTAAAATGATGCTGCAACCTCACATATTTTCAGGTCTAATGGCGCTTTTCCACCGCACATGTAGCTGTACTCGACTCAACTCGACTCAGCTCAACTCGGTTTTGGTAGCAACACGGGTTGTTTTCCACTGCGAATAGTACGAGTGGGGTTGTTATACAAAGGGGCAGAAAGCAGACTTCGGAGCCAAGTAGCAAAGCACAAATTATGAGAAGTTGTTGTGCTATTAACTGAACCAACCGCCAAAAAATTTTAAGAAATTCCCCCCTTGTATCTGTTTGCTAAAATAAGTAGAAGAATATTGTTACGGCCATTAAAAGGGAGGATTGGTGTCCCGATGTGTGACTCTGCCACTCAGTCAGCTGTAGGGATGCGTCACGTACATCCCTATGCACGTAAACACGGGCATGATAAAGTTGACTGTTTTGTGCTTGTTTCAGGATACGTGTTTTCAAATGTAAGCCGTGTCTCAGCCTGAATAATTTATTGAGGTAATCAGTGCAGTCCGAGGCTTACAAGTAATGTAATCGGTCGCTATCATTTCTGTCCCAGCTGGCTACTATAGGCTAGCTGCTAGGTGCCCTACATTATTCCTCTCGTGTTGTGTACAGTATGTTGAAAATAACATCCCTAACAACCAACACAACTGGGTGAGCTTAGCAAATATATGGACATTTCATAACTTTTTTCGGATCTGTAATGCAAATCAAATGAAAGAGAGCCAGACAAGGCTGCACGCGGCAAGACAAAATACACACGAAAAGTCCTGGAGAGTTTGGGAGTATATACATGGACCTATAACAGAAAGAAGCCAGTAGTCTCTGGCCAACAGTGGTCGGCAGTCTGCCGATGTCACCCTTTAGGATTGGCTCAGCTCGCTTGGAACCTAAAGTGAGGCGATACCAAATGTTTTTGCGGTGGAAACGCTAAAAAATGCGAGTCGAGTCGAGTCGAGTCGAGTTCAGCTGATACCAAGCAGTGGAAAAGCGCCATATGTGAGCTTGTACCATATTGTAGCTTCCTAAGAGCTTTACCTTCTTTAAAGCATTGCCCACCACCACTGTACTTACACCGTTCTGCAATTGTATGCCTTGTGGAGGCATATGACCGTCAAGCGGTAGTTTAAGTTCTAAAAAGTTTCACTTGCATACGTTGAAACATTGTTCCCCCATAGAGAAAGAGGCCTTGGCCCCTTATTCTTACTCTGGACCACTTTGATGTATATGTCTCTTCCAGTCGGGGCTGCTCCGACCGTAACCCTCTTGTTTCTCTCAGTATAGGACGAAAAACTACAACCGCTGTCTCATGCAATGGAGTTTATTTTTGCGAGGCTTTAACCTATTCTAGCACATTCATGGGGAGGAAAATGTGCTTGTGGATACCCTTTCAATTGCAGCCTTTACTCATTGTAGTCCATGTTCTATTTCGGTAACTGGGAATAACCTGCTTGAGGGAGAAGGTGTTATGTCCAAAGCTGCTCTGTTTTGTTTTGCTGGTAACCTGGAACTCAGCCCTCCATCATTTCTGGCACCTGCTGGTCATGCTCCAGCCACAATTCTCTCTCTTATTGCAGCCAAAATCAGCAACATTGAAACAACCCACAACCTTTTCTTTGTTTTCTTTGGTTGTAACACAATTTGCTTTGCAAATCATATGTGTTGTTTGAATCTTTTGTTGCTCTATTTGAGCAAGGGTCATTGCACCTGGATAGTGCAAAATAATATTAATGACAAATGTGTTTGTCCTGAAAGCAAATCTGCTTTATTTCTATTCACTAAGTCACCTTTTAAATGCAATGAAATATTTAATTCTGATGTAATAAATTCTGCCTTCTGTTGGTAACATGTATTGTATATTAATTGTGTAGAGGAACGAATCTGAGTTAATTGCTGTGTTTGTGTGGGAGCAAATCATTGCTATGGACGTGATTCGTATGCTTGAGTGTTCATATCTTTTTTTCTTTTTCTTTGTGGAGAATTTCCATGTCAATTACAGACGGACAGATCCAGTCCCAGCGGCCAGAAGAGTTTAGAGGCTGTTTGAGGGCTTGCTTGATTATCCAGGGGATACATGTCATTGCTTGCATGGTCTCATATTACATCCTATCTGAGATTTTCATTTAAGGACTGAGCGAAAGAGCCAAGGCCATCCATCTTGTGCTGTTTTTACTGGAATGTCACTTCAAATAATAACACTGCAATTGTTCCCTGGTGGCCGCAGTCTTGTTTGAAATAGCTAAACTGGTTTCATAGAAGGGGTCCTGGCTAATAAGACAAGGCCTACATCTTTGTCAGTTTTAATAACCTTGTTGCTGTCTGGTTAAGCAGTTAGCTGAAAACCCCACTGCAGTTCATTGCCTGGGATTTTTTTTCTGAAACGACTGAGCAATATTGTTTTCTAACAGTTCAGCATACAAGACCCTAGGGAGGAAGATGCTACATGATCTTTTTATCATTTGAATATGGACATGGCTTGGTGGTTGCATGCAGTTGAAGCTTTCAAATTAATAGTGCTATTTAAGAACAAAAAGATTGACATGCTTTAGAAGCTGTGAAGGCGTCACACTGTGCCTGTGCCCATTAATGGGTTTCTCTTTGTCATCTGTCAGGATCAGGAAATCTACGTTCAATAAAGAGGTTTCACTAAAAGCAGTCAACTTCTCAACTGAATAACTTCCTTTTTACCAGTCAAAAAACTCTGAGCTTGGGGTTTTAAAGGCCACGTACGAACTGTCCACATTTGTAACTGCTGAAATATCTTTGATCCTGAACAGAGCAGAAAAAAGAGCATACTACTGTAGAATCCGTCT
Organism: Ammodytes marinus; assembly: GCF_949987685.1. Lineage (NCBI taxonomy): Eukaryota > Metazoa > Chordata > Actinopteri > Uranoscopiformes > Ammodytidae > Ammodytes > Ammodytes marinus. Next base: position 11,005,937 of record NC_137211.1, on the reverse strand, counting down.
CGTAAAACTAAAGCACACTGCACTTCACTGGTCACAAGTCCTCAAATGGCAAAATCTGACAATGCTTACTGAAGCATTTCCTCATTTTCTTACTCCATGGACATGGATTGAATTGTTAGTCACTTAAGTGCTTTAGGCTTGTTCAAATCCATCCCCGAATGGCCTTAGTAGGAAAAGTGAATCTATTCCATTCTATGTGAGATGAAGTGAATGTTTGACATCTCACACATTGTTGGGTTGCAGTGATAAGAACAAACAGCATTACGAGGCTGTGTTTAGCATGATTGTGTTAACAGCTCAGCGTATCTCTAAGCTGCTGAAAGGGGAAACCCAATTATAAAACAGCAGCCTGAAATGGTTGAGTAAGGCTAGCCATTACCTAAACCTTCAAGCCTTTGCCATAAGAGTGGAATTCAGACAAATTGCTAATTTACTAAAAAGGAAGGAGATTCAACCTTGATGGATTATTTCTCATTATTATTGTATCATTTTGAATCCTAATTGACAACGATATTGGCCGAGCTGAGGTGTGGTAGCTCGCTAATGATCTATTTCTCATGCATTAACATCATGCGTATATGCTCATTAAAATGCCACGAGTCGGTCTGATGCCAATCACCGCAAGCTGACCATATGGCTGCTTCCTTCCTCAGTGTAGTATGGGCTGACCTCTTTACCTCACGCTGACATCCTTGTTTTCACCTCCTGCTGACTGTTGGCCACCATGCCTGCCCATCACACATGCTCCCCTAGTTGTGAAAGGTAACTACAGTATTGCATTTTGTTTTTTCTTCACTCTGAGTTGCATGCCAACTGTCAGACGAAGCCCAGGCCTTCCACCCAGCCTTCTCCCATATTACATAAGTTCCAGCAAGTGAGCACAGTGCACCATCTGGGACATGCTGCACATCTGGAATACACAGTCATTCCTGCCCGGATGTGAAAACAGAGATGCTGTGATGAAAGCTCAAACAGCTGCCTGCTGTTGACCTATGAGGGAGCACAAGAAGCAACTCCTGTAGCTCCTTCACGCGTGGCGGCTTAAGGTTCATTCTGTGTTTTTCTGGAAAGCGTCAGTGCAGGATATCGTGCCACCGGGATCCTGAATGGTCAAAGCTAGAAGCAGGAAATATCCTCTTCCCCAACCTCATTTAGAAAATGATGATGTTTGTTATTTTCAATGCAGATCAATAGATCTAAATGAGTCTTAATGTTTCCAGTAACGATGCAATAGATCTTCTATTCATTTGGAGGCGAGGGCTGGCCTCAGGCTCAGGGTGGAGGTCTTTGAAGTCTGAGGCACTTATATATTTAGAATGACCTGAATATCTTTTTGCAATACGGATTCATGCTTCTGTGAGTTGTTTTGAATTAAATGAAGTGTGTTGGCAACGGAGGAAAACTCAAGGTGGGATTCATCACGTTGAGAGCTTTTATAATTGAGCCACTGTTTACTCAGCCCTCTATCACTTGGGAGGGAATTGTTTGTATGCAACAATGATCTCTGCCATTTTCAGTGCTGGCTTTATCTGTGTTATTTTTTTGTCAGTCGGTGCAGCTCACTGCCTCACCTCTAATCAGAACAATGTGCAACTGAGCAAAGTCCATTAGCGTTTGAAAGGGTGTGGGAGAAAGACGTGCAAGAACGAGAGGGAGACCAAATCACCTCTGCACTAGGCCTACTTCTATGGGACCGTCCCGCAGAGGGCTACAGCGGCGTTTATTTAGCTTTGCCTGGGTAATAAAGCGCCCATCAAAGGAAATAGACGAAGTCCGACTGAGACTTAAATTTGAACTTTCAAAAGAAACGTTGACAGCAAATCCGAATGGAACCGAGAGAGGCGAGAAAAATACACATCTATTTTCGGACACGGCTTGCGCTTAGTGAAAGCACATGCAACGAGGGAGAGGGGGAGACGGAGCACCGCACTGCATGCGCATGGAGCTGCAACTGTGTGTGCTTTCATCAAGAAGATAGTTTGTAATTTGCGAAGTAAAGAAAAATGATTTGGGAAAATGAAACCCGTTGACGGATGAAGCGCCTTCTTGGATAGCCTAAATCGCAGCGCATATGGGAAGGATGCTGATCTCCACTTCACATAGGAGCAGGTGTATTCAGCCAAGCGGAGGTGCAGGGCACAGAGCAAGAGCGACGCACAACAGCGACCGGACCATAGCACCTGCTCCAAATGGAAACCATCTCACTCTTAAATAGCCTATGTTGCTTGTTAAAAGGCTTTCCACCTCATAATTGAAGGATTTTTCGTAAACTCGTGGTAACCATGGCCACCATGCAACTGATGGACGCGCACCTCATTTGGAAAATACTGTGGTGACAAAAGAAACCCATCAGGGACTCTCCGTTGTCTTCTCTGCTTCTACGAAATCAATCTTGTTCTTCAATCAAATACACACTCATCTGCAAGGATGCCCGGAGCACTTTTTTCAGCGGAGGCGCTCTACATAGTGATGGAGGTTGTGATTGCAGTCGCGTCTGTAATTGGCAATGTGATGGTGGTTTGGGCGGTGAAAATTAATAAATCGTTGCGTGACACCACGTTTTGCTTCATCGTCTCCCTGGCTCTGGCGGATATTGCTGTGGGAGCCCTCGTCATACCTCTGGCCATCACTATCAGCATCGGACTCCAAACTCACTTTTACAGCTGCCTGCTCGTGGCGTGCACGGTGCTGGTGCTGACGCAAAGTTCAATTCTTGCCCTCTTTGCTATTGCAATTGACCGCTATCTCAGGGTCAAGATCCCAACCAGGTAATGAGGTTTTGAGATGAGGTGCACATATTGACTAATTTTCACAATTTCACCACGAGGAAAGGTTATAGTGATGCTGGTGTTCAACACAATGTTTATGATATTTTTGATTTTGGTTACATTTCAGGGTGGGGTTGTATTCAGGATTTTTTTTTTCTTTGTTTCTTGATTGCACCAAATAAGTCAGGGTTTGCTGTTATTTTTACTCTCAGTCATTGTATTTGATGCATGCCAGGCTGAAACAAAGGACGAGCCAGATAAGCTGAGTAGAAGAGGGTAATTTATTGTCTGAGAATATTGCCTGTGGTAGCTTCACATTTTAATCTCCCGTCAAAGATTTAACTAAGCTTATGATAGCAGTTCATCAGGATAGAACTGTAGCTTTTGAGTGATTAGTCTTATTATGCATAAAATCATCCAGGCTTAGTGGTGTATGAGTCTGCCTTCTGCCTCTCCCTTCACACAACTTACAATATCTTATCAGGAGGGAGAATAGTTCAAAACACAAGTGGAGCATCATGGCAACTGTTTTTCTCTAGAAATTAGATTTTTCTTTAGCATATGGTTAACTTTCCATTGTGTTTTCCCTATAGTAACACCACAACAAGCTGATTTTCTCACCACACCTTCCCTATACTGCTTGTTGTTAGGCCAGTGTATGATCTCTTCCGCACAGGCCGGCTCCCAGGCTTGCTGTGTGAATAATGATCTACTGCTGGGCTTTAGACACCGAACTTTACACATATCCCTAATCGATACTAAACCAAGACATGGCTCCTGTGACAGCCAAGCTAAATTACTCTTTTTTTCAGGCTATACTTCAGCAAAGGTCAGGTTATTGTAATGTTAATATTTCCGGGTACATAAATATTTCCCGGTAGATAAATATAATATATCGGTACCTATCCACCATTAGTAACCCAACAGGGATCAATCCTTGCTCTGCGCCCTTTCAGGTCACTGTTTTAAGGTCTGTGCCATTCCTTGGTCCCAGCAGGGATAAGATTTTAGAGCCTATGCAACTAAAATGCAACTAAAATGCAACCTCCTCCTGCACCTTTTCCATAAAACACAATAAAAAAATGAAAGAGCCAAACCTGTAAATCCAATTGTATCCTGCCAGGTACGGCAGCCTGTGTCCAAAGTTGTAAGAAACTAGAAGGCAATATTGATCCCATTTTTAAAACTACATTCATTCATTCTGAACAAAAGTATGAAAATCAACAGTGCCAAGGGCAAGGTTTACTGATAAGGCTTTGCAGAAACATGTTCAGGTGGATACATGTGTTGTGTGTGAGGTGTCCAGGGGCTTTTGTATTTTACAATGATATATTTTCTTGTGAACCAAAGCTTTTGTCAGTGCACTGCCAAGATGAAAAATTAAGCAAATAAAAAAGTGTGCATGCCCTCGCGGCGCTGTGAGAGAACGTGTGCTGATATGACACTGATATGATGTGTTGTTTGCCCCTGAAGGTACAAGCAGGTGGTGACCACACGGCGAGCGGGGCTGGCGGTGGTGGTGTGCTGGACTGTGGCTTTCATCGTGGGGCTCACACCGATGTTGGGCTGGAACAACCTGGGGCACCTCCAGCAGAACGGCTCCATCAGCGCTGACCTCATCATCATCTGCCGCTTCGAGAACGTCATCAGCATGGACTACATGGTCTATTTCAACTTCTTCGGCTGGGTGCTGCCTCCGCTGCTGCTCATGCTGCTCATCTACGCCGAGATCTTCTACATGATCCACAAGCAGCTCAACAACAAGAAGTTCTCCACCAGTCACACGGACCCCAACAAGTACTATAACAAGGAGCTGTATCTAGCCAAGTCGCTGGCTCTGGTCCTCTTTCTCTTTGCCGTCAGCTGGCTCCCTCTCCACATCATCAACTGCATCACGCTCTTCTGCCCCGAGTGCCAGACGCCCATAGTCCTCCTTTACATCGCCATCCTGCTCACCCACGGCAACTCCGCCGTCAACCCCATCGTCTACGCGTTCCGCATCAGGAAGTTCCGCACGGCCTTCAAGAAGATCTTGCAGCAGTACTTCTGTTGCAAGGACACGCCGCCTCTGGAGATTCAGCCCAGCGACAGGAAAGAGATGCCCAATCCGGGACCACCGCAGCAGCAGCAGCAGCCGCAGCCGCAGCCGCAGCCGCAGCCGCCTCATCAGGACAACCCAAAGTCTGATCCGCCACCTGAGCAGCACCAGAGGACCGAACCACCGCAACAACCTAAAGAACATCCGCCCTTACTGGAGCAGAACTCGGTCTAAGCCAAAGAAATGGAGCCGGTTTCTGGCCGGGGAAGTAATTGTCAGGGCGCAACCATTGGTACTCTCCTAACTTTGAATGTGGTCTCACGTGGAGCATGAAGTGCTACAGTGCGGTGACTACAGTGCTGCGGTGACTGAGGATCATACATGTCAAACATTGGAAGAGCGTTTATATTTTCTCAGCGGGAGTGGATTTGGTCTGAGAAAAAGAAAAGGAGAAGGTAAAAAGGGATTCTATAAACTTGCATAATAGAAGTCTTTTTGAGAGTAGCTGTCAATCTTAGTAACAGTGACTGAAGACATTAAGCTTTAATGTTCCTTTTTAGGATGGTCAAACAGTTTGTGTGAAAACAATTTTAAACGTGAAATATAAGTTATTATGGTTGGTAAATGTTATAACTTGCTATAGAATGACGGTTTCTACCCTAAACAGAGCAGGTTAATCTCACTTCTGTTATACTGCGTGTGTGTTTAACCTGACAGTTGCTGAAGATTATGAATGTAATAATAATGTAAATAAGGGACTGTGGCAGCACAGCTCATCTCTTCTTCAGGGTCTTAAATCGCACAACTGTGGTAGAGCAAGTGCCACTATGGGAGGGATTTGTGCAGCAAGGGTGTGTGCATGTGCTGATAGAAGTGGTTTTGTAATCCCCTAACTCTTCTCCGCTGGAGCTGAGCACCTCAGCGACCCAGCGGCACTTGTCCATTACAGAGGAGACAGAGAGGGATAAGAAACAAGCACCCGGAGGGTATGGTGGCTTTTTAAACTTCTAGAAGCTGCCTGCAGGAGAATCATGGCTGCAGGAAAAACGCTTCTCTTGGGGGAGAAGGACAAGATGCACTTAAAAGTAATTTTTATCAAGCCACCATGCCACCTTGGGGTAGGCTCTGGGTTCTTCTTTCTTTCCCCCTATACATGGACTGACAATAACCCTATCACAACTTACCACTTGACACAGCCGCTTCCACAGCCTTATTCAGTATTTTAATTTGTATGAACTACACTAAGAAACCTGAAGATTGTGAAGTGTCTCTACTGCACTGTAAGCTCAACATTTTGCATAATGCCAAACTGAGGCTTCTGTAGATTAGTAATTAAACTATGTACAATGGCACAGACATAAAAACTGTATGAGAATGTAAAGTTATTCTGTTTTGTCCCTTGTAAAGACTCTGGCCTACACTGTTCACTGATGTTCTCCTTAGTGTGTGACAATCTCTCATGTAGGGTTAGATATTTTTTTATGTAAGACGGTGTCAACAGAAACCTATACCTGTATAGACCAGCTGGAATGTACATAACACACATTAGGAAAATAGTGGTTAAATAAATGTATGACCGATTGAGCCACTTCTACAGTTTAGGTCAGGCTACTTACAATGCAGGTTTACAGTTTTGATTCAAAGAGAATTGTCAAATTGACATATTTAACATTTTATTATAATAATATTATATTTGATGGATGGATGCCTGGTGCAAATGTGACTACCAGCACACAGCTCAAGCTCACCTAGAAATACATTTTTTCAAGTGGAGGTTATTAGCAGGACACGCAACACTGGGCAGATCTTGTTTTCTATTTGTATAATGAGGAATTGCTGTACATTAATGTATCTGGAAAGTGACAATTTTCAAAACGTTGATATTGACCATATCAGAAAAATATCCAATTAGGCAAAACAATATGTAGCAACCACCAGAGCCGGCCCGAGGCATTTTTTAAAAAAGTTTGTATGTTTGATATTGACATCATATTATGCAAATGTAAGTCATCATACAAAAAAGGAATACAATATTTTGGTCTAAATAATTAATAGCCTAATAATTGAATACATTTATCTGGGAGGTAATCCGAAATTAACTGATCATGTCACTTTCACGTCCATGCACAGTGTGTATTGAGTTAATTTAAAAACATTTGGAAATGGGGCTGCCCTCAGTTGCCCATGTTGCACTGTGTATAGTCTATAGCCTATTTCAGCCTTGTCTGTAAAAAAAGAAAGCTGACAACAGAGTTCTTCTGCTTCGTTCCTCTCACTGCATTTAAATCCATTCATCATATTACAGAGAAATATGTCCCGTAAAAGATAAAGAGCTCCAAGCCCATCCCAGAGGACCATCCATAATATTTTATTTTAAATTAATATTTTTATGGAAAATCCATGTGCCTTTCTTCAATAGCTTCTAATTCATCTGACCCAGTGTCTCCAAATTATTTGTTCACACTAAATTTCTCAGATTTAGCCTCTTAATTTTTCTCTCAAAGTGCACCAGATTCATGCATTTCACTTCAAAAGCTTAAAAAAAAATCTCGTTTACTTAACGTTATCGCTTTAGTCGCACCCCTCTTATCAGATATTTTTCTTAGCCTGACCAAAACAGAGCTAAAAGAAGAGTGAATATTGGGCTTACATTAATCCACTAACACATCTCCAAATGAAAGATTGGTTTGCTATGTATCTTGTGGCAGCTGTGCAAATAAGTACAGTACTTGTATGACAATTTCACCATATAAAACCCTTAAAGGTGATTATAGTGTTTCCAATTTGTTTCTGCTTTGAAGATAAGCGCTAATAGCCCTTATCAGTTTGTTCATTCTTCACATAAAGTCAGAAATTCATGTATTCAAACTAAGGACACACTCAAGTACAGCCACCCATGCAGTACATCTGTTGGTTGAAGTATGATAAATAGGTCATTTTCAACCTATTTGGTCCACTCGGTGTGTCAGCACTTCCCGAGATGTAATTATTCCAAAGCAATCCGCACCTTAAGCCCGGAAAATCTTCACTCTCTATTGGTACCTCTCTGTAGCTCGGCTGGTGCTGTCAGAATGTCATTACCGCAGTGCAATAATGCAGCGAGTGGCTCTCAGATAACAGTCGAGAGTTGTCACAACTCTGACAACCCATTTCTCCCCTCACTACTGGAGTTCCTTTGATATTTGGCGCCTATAAAGTTCCTGGAAAAACCACATAATCCTAGTGAGGGCTGTGCACGCTTGCTGTGCCTGTGAGGTCTCCACCTCTTCATTTGAGTCAAGAGATTCACTCTAGTCTCCTTTTTTCAGATTGAACTTGTCCAGAATCCATACTGCAAAAAATACACACATACAGTATGTGGACACAATATGATAAAGGGCTAAAGCAGAAAACCTAAATCAATAGTGTGGTTCAATGATAGGAATATTATACATTATGAAACTAACAATTCAGTCTTGGAGGCTATTCTTATCATATCAGCTTGGTTTCCTGCAGGGCAAAAGATGAAGAAGAGTTTCGGGGGAAGATTGAATTTCAAGTCCAAGGAGACTTCAGATAAGACTACAAATAAGAGGAAAGGAAATACTGGAGCCGTGTAATTCCGATATACCAGCAGCACACTGCAGAGGTGACCTTTCCCTCCAGCGACCTCCTGTCCTTGGGGCTAATGTGAGAGTTAATCGTAGACCACGAGGGAAGGAGAGACTCTCCTTCCGTTACTCACATCATACAGTAAAATCCACTCATGTTCAGAAATGTGAATTGTGGTAAGCATGTGCTGGACTAAAGGTGTTTTATTATCAGAGTACTGCAATTACGATGGTGCAAGTGACCTCACTTCTGGACAGTGCCCTCCAGTGAAAATGCACATATTTGGTGTATATTTTGTATTTCCTCAGGATGGTCTGTTTCAACCATTTTTCAGATCAATACTTAGATCATTAGCTGGTGTGCTAACCAACACTGACCTTTCAATCCCCAACAGATTCCCTTCCACCTCCACTAGGGCAGGCTGGAGGCAACATGAAGGCTTAATATTTATGTCCCAGTAAAGGGGCCTTTTTTCCATTAAAAATAGAAGAGCGGTTAGATCTACCTGCGCTCTGATCAGGGGTCATGAATAGGCAAGTGTGTTGTTGCCCCTGGTGCTGCTGCACAACAGGAAACAGGGCTCCTTGTCAGAACACTTTAAACAACATTGCAACATCTGTCCTTGGGAACAGCTGTAACGCAGCTCTAGCGCAGAACTTTGTAGGAAAAAGGATAATGTGTAAATGACAGAAGCCCTTTTATCCAGTTGCACCAGCATCCACAGTGCGATGGCGTTATACAGGGAAGCGCCCACTATCACACCCAGTTGACTTCTGGCATTGCTCTGCATGTTTGATTTCACACAATAGCAATCAGTCATAAAAATTAAAATCTGAGAGAACATCTGTGTCAGCCTCGTCTGGGTTATGACACAGCAGCGTGGGAACATCAATTCCTAGTTGGCATCGCAGATAATGAGAGGCTGTGTCCAAATCGATGAGCATAAAAATGTGTGGATGCAAATTTGCAGCAGAATGAAAATTTGCATCCATTTACAACTGAATATGGGCTATTAAAATGTACTGGCATGCAACATATGTACGATAAACAGCATAGCAGCATCCTATCGGCATGCAGCAAAGCAATTGCACAAAGAAGATTAGATGTCATTATCTTTAGTTGTGAATGTAACCTTAAGAGGCTGTTACAATAAAACTGTGATCCGTTGTTTTTTACAATCCTTCAGAGGCGGTTTCATCCCACTCACTAAGCCCCAGAGACGAGCAATAAGGGCTCTCAGCAGGCCTTGAAACCCTTCAATAAAACAGCATTAAGATCTCACCAATAAACAAACGTTTCCCCAAACAATCAATTCTTCCCAAACTGGCTTTCAAAATGAGAACATAATTGATCAATATTTTATCCTCCTTTATGTCTTTTTTGTTCTTTATTTTAGTTTCAGTTTTGCCTAAAAAAAACACAGCCTTGAAGGAAGGCTGTAAAATGTAGTGGAAGACTGCCTCCTGTGTGACCCCTGCCTAAAGAGAAGATGCCATAAAACGGTTAACAGGATTTCATTTTAAGAGGAGCTTTTAGGGAGCAGATCGAGCAGAGATGGTACTACGCTTTGTTTAGGAGCATAATTTACTCCCTTGGGTAGATGAGGTAGATTGAGGTAGATGTTCCTAGATGCTGCATTTTCTTTCCGACATTAATTCCCTGCACCAGAGCTGCATTTCCAGCTCTCCTTTGACCTCATTGACTGTCCTTATGGCAGAGTGCCACCTGCTGGTAAAGCATATTTTGCTATGTTTGATTTGACCGAGCAGTGCCAGGAGGACTCGCGGTTGATCTGGCACTCAGATGGAGGGCACAAGGTCACATCTGAAACCTTCATTAAGCTTCTCCCACAGGTCCTTACAGCCAGTTTAGTGACTGTCTTTTACTTCAAATATTCCAAAGGAAGTTCCAAGGAATGGATGAGCTCATTATATCCTCAACGCCCTAGAATTGATTGGGGGATAAAAGAGACTAAATCCAACTGCATGCATTTGCATATCGGATGCAATGCACAATTTAGTCACATGTTAGACTTTCCTCAGAAACAACATCAATCCCCTGATTGAATAATTGAACAAAGGGCATATTTTAGCACCACAATACAGTCATTATTCAGTATTAAAGCTCCCATATTATACACTTTTCGGTACTATTATACACCATATTATATGGTCTTAGTGGTCCCTAATACGTTTTTCTTTAATTGTTTGCTGAAAAAAACTTTCAGATAATTTATTGTACTATGCTGATGTTCAGCTAATCTCACAATGGCCTATTTTTTTAAAAAGAGCTGCAGCTCCCCTCGTAAATATACAATCTTTGAGCTCCCCCCGCCCCCTGTCCGGAAGCGAAGCCAGATACGCCTCGCCCTCTGTCTGTCAGGGCCGTGGACCAATAAGAAATAGGGGTGTGGGCTGCACAGTGGAAGCTTCTGGCTTTCCAGTTTGTGAGGTCAGAAAAGGGGAGAATTCTGACTGGAGTATATTGGGTGGGGGAGGGGTGGGGGTTTCAGAAAGGGGGAGAGTGAGAAAAGGAGAGTGTTATTTTTTAAAATATTTTGGCAGTCTCTAGGCACACCGTGGACCCATGGATATGTTAGAACACATTTAAAAAGTGCATTTAGCATAATATGTGACCTTTAAGGAAAATGTGCTTGATTAAACTGGACTTCTGTACAGTAAAAACAAGACAATGCATTTCAAAAGAATGCAAGGTTGAATTGGCAAGATAGTACATCGTCTGTTTTAATCATAAACAACATTTTTTTTTATCGTCCTAGATTTGGGAGAATGAAGCGGTTGTTTGAAGAAGTTGATTATCTCACAGAGATCCTCAAGGTATGATCTAGAAAATGGTCCCACAGCCACATAAGATCACCCACATACTGAGCCAAAATGTTGTTTCTGTGGTCTTCAACTTTTGAACTTCAGTATACTTTTTGACTCATTCCTCTGGCATTTTAAACAGGTTAATTGTGCTTGAGATAATTTTATGTTAGATGTCCACTTAAGTGACACAGGCTGAGTCGTCAGTAAATATTTATATATAACAGTAATTTCAGGGTTCAAGTGGTTTTGCTGCATTACAGGAAACTGTCAAAGTATGTACACAACAATCTAGGTTTTTGTCCAGGAGGGAAATGTTGCATTTATCCTAAGCCACACAAGTTCAAACTCCGGCAACCCAAGGTACTGTTAACAGAGATTTGCAACTGAAGTAAACACACATCAAAAGGAGGCATAATTGCCTGCCTCAACAAGTCTGAACCAAAATGTGCAGAGGCAGCTGAAGTGCTGAGCCTGACTCACTTCCCGCCTGCTATCAGCTGCTTTTCCTTTATCAGGAAGGGGAAATTCCCATCCCTTCTCCCATTTTCTGAAACGGTGGTTTTAAAAAAAAGTGTTGATTGGACTTAACCATACATGAACTCCTTATTATTCTTTTGTTTGGGGTGACAGCTCACAAAATGCTTGTAACACAGCAATTTCTTTGTTTTGAAATCCTTGTGGTAGATTTAGAGAATAACTCTTTGAAAACTTATGGAGGCGTTAATCCATATGGAGTTAAACAAGCAATAATAATATTTGGAACAATCAGGGCTCCCACCCCGGGTGCATGCTGTCACTTCCCTGTGGCAGTGCTTTGGATGACAGAGGATGGAACGCCCATAAAGGCCACTGCTTATGACTGGCAGTAATTAGCTTTTAACAGTGCTGGTGAAAGATGGCTGTCCATAAAGTCAACACAGCTCCGCCTGCCTGGATTTGCTCTGCACTGGCAGCCAACGCCTCAGCAGACGCAGTCTACCCCCATGCGTGGCACTCGGCCAAAACCGCCTGCTGTTTTTAGTGATATTACATAATTACATTAACTCGTCTACAGTATTAATTAAAGTTCTATCTCCCTGAGGTGGCCTGGTGGCTGAGGGGTGAAGGCGCCAACCATGAACCACAGCGTCTACGCTTCCTTTCCGGCCAAGAACCACTTCACTTCTCATTTCCTGTCATCTCTCTCTACAGTCAATGTCTAATAAAGGCAGAAAATGCCCAAAAATATATGTGTATATTTATACACCTCAGTTATGACATGTCTTTATAATTTCCCATTCTCACATGTGACCCATGTACTGAACTAACATGAAATGTTTGGTTCTCATAAAGCAACAGGCTTTGCTTAACAAAGAACCACAAATGTTATAATCATGTATCAACAAAGTCATTGCATAAGCACCCAATGTATCCCTTTAACTTTGGGGACACTCTGTAATATCCTGTTTCACTACTCAGAACCAGAGTGTCCCAAGCCTGTAGTACCTGAGTGGAAGAACAGGAAGTGTGCAAGTTTGGTCTGCTGTAGCCACTAAAGACTTGGTGCTGGAGCATTGGGATAGAATACATGGATAAGCAGTAATAGTTTATATGACATTCATCTTTTTACAACTTTGATCAAGTCAACATGGTGCTGCTCTTTGATCCCTGGCAGTGCAGGAGAACATCGTTTCCTCATATCAGAATGAGAAAAAGTCGCTGTCTGCGTATTTGAGCCGGATGAAGTCTCAAGACCGCAAGGTTCGAACAGTATCAGATGCACACAGCTGTTATCTACAATTCGTTTGGTTCCTTTATTTAGTTTTTTTCCAGTATCTGTGTGTCATCTCGGAATGACCTACTTTAACCCAACCTTTTTTTAACTGTTCATCTTGGGAGGGATGTGACAAGGATGACACTTCTTTATGACGATTATGATTGTCACTATTATTGCCCTTTGGGCATCTGAAGGTACTATATAATGCATCTTAAAGGTGCAATATGTAACTTTTGATGTGTCAGAGAAGTGAACATTTTCTAAAATATATTCTCATAACTGAATAAACAAACTTTCCTCACAGGAAAATTGGATCCCTGTATTGGAACACTGTTTGAAGTTAGAAAGCTTCCTGAAAAGTTACTGTTTCACTGTTGTTTACAGCAGCAGGGCCCACAGTTTTGTTTACAAACTAATTATAGTATTACATTTGGTTTAAGGTGCCTCAAAATAATTTAATTTTGATTTATGATGATAGAATTATTAAATACTAAGAATTACATCTAGAGTAAATATGTAAATAGGCTCTGCAAATGTAAACAAATCCCTCTCCCCTGAAACTGCGTTGTGCACCTTAACATTTAAAAAAATATATTTGTAAGTTGTATGTCTGATATCTTTCGTTTAGTCTCACTCTGAATCGGGATCGCATAACCTTTGCAGCTGATAATAAAGGTTTTTACACTAAAATAATGTATGAGCAAGTGTTGGCACAGTATGCTAGTAATATTCCTAAATGTGACTAATCGTCTAGATTTTGATCAAATGTTTGATGAAGCAGAAGTAACACTCCTGTCTGCTGCTCAAGGGAGAAGTGAGTCAAAGCAGTGGCCTTGTGTTGTCCTTCGGCCCCGTTCATATGACTGTATACACAGCTTTATGGCAACTGCTTAAGTTTTTTCATGGAATTATGGCTGTCAAATGTATCATGCTGATGAGTCCTTACAGACAAGCTGTTATATGAGTGACACTTGATGGCTTGGGGGCCATAACATGGTTTACGCCCTGGAAATTGGTTGTTTTGATCAGTTTTTTGTTTTGTGTGAGTCATTGCTTTTGTTTGTTGTGCTCTAAGGAGCTTAGCATCCCAGTTGCACCCACACACATGCAAAGTATCTTGCAAAGACAAAAAAGGGTTACAAATATAGAGAGACAATTCATTAGAGATGCTGTTTATTTCTGTTTTGGTCATAATACTGAGGTGAAAAAGAAAACACAGAGGCAAACTTCTTGGAAAGCCTAAATGAAGTGTTTATGTGTGAGTTTAGTGGGGTATAAAAACAAAGCTATTTCCAGAATAACTACAAGGCACAGCAGACTCAGCAGGGCTGGGTAAAGTACCTGGACGTGGCGGTGGGGTAACACTCCCTCCACATCAAACACAGTGACAACTCTACGTGTTGCACAGTCTCTGTGTCCCACCACAAAGTCAACAAAACCAGCCGTCGTAAAACGCAACGCAGCTGAGCAAGGAAGCTGGCCAAAGAACCACATCAACTACGGCAGACAGGAAGTGAACTTTGCATTTATAACTGCCTGCTAGAAACATACCATAAGACATAAACAGTTTGCTTTAACAAGACAGTTGGAAACTAAACAGAGTCTGTCACAATTAAGGATGAATTTGCCAAATTTTTTGCAGAATGCTGAACTGTAAATATGAAGACAGTAGGCTAAAAGAGAGCTAAAAAACAGAAAAAAAATCTCAGCATAGAACCTGTATGGTTTCATTCATATGATAAGCTCCATAATCAAGGTTTTCACCCAAAGCTGTCACGGACCTTAGAATAGCAACATGTAGACCCTGTCGACTCGGGACATTCAACAGCGAGATGGGAATGTTTTCACTAAGCAGCCCAAGGAAAAATAGAGAGCGGTCACAAATGACGACTTTTGGATATTACAGTACATGGTTCTGTCGTTGGTTAACTTAATAATAAAGATCCCACCCACGTGAGCTGTGAGGGTCCTGCTGCTCTACAGTGATATTATCCAGCTCTTTGGTCACGCAGTTGGCCACGTCATACCATTATACAGTGAATGCCAACGGGCTGTACTGTGATTGAGGGCAATTTTGGGGTTAAACGCGACACTGACAATGTGTATTTTTTGAGGTTCTGTGCCAGACGTATTTTTGGAAGCAGTGGCGAAAACAGATGAAATGTGGCATTTGTTAAAATGCATGGAGCCATATTCATTAAGCCTTTGACGCCATGTAAAATCAGTGGCAGATGTTTTTTCAGAGGAGGCCTTAGGGTGCTCTGAGGAGCCCAATATAAACAGAAATAACCTTATACTTGTGTCTGAATGAGCATCAAATGAATAAGGGTGTGTGCACTTAAAGCTGGATGGAGCTGCGGCTTTAGTCTGAATTAAATGTAACATTTATGACCAAAAATATGTGTACAATAATGATGTGTGTAACTGTGATGTAACTGCAGAAAAGCTGTTATTCTTTTTGTGCCTGTTTTAAATAAAATCTATTAAAATTCCAGAGAGTCAGTTAAGGGCAACAAGCATCATAAACAAAGGAAATGAACAATCCGCCTTAGGAGCATATGTGTTCTGTATCACTGTCAAAATCTGTGTATTATCAGGACTGGAAACATACTCGATAGATTTATACTTCATCTGTGTAGACACACTGATCCAACGAAGCAAACTATTTATATTATCACTGTTGCTGCTCCCAGCATGAAACCACAACAAATAAGGACATTATAAGTCTGAAGTACTCTGTGGGGAGGAGATATGACACCATTTTTCAAGTGTCTCAATAATAAGTTGAAAACGGGGAATGAGTGACGTTCCTGATCAACCACATCAGGAAACCATGTATTCAAATATGAGGAAGGAGGTTGAACACTTCACACCTCCTCTTCATTAGGAAATTGATACAAGATGAACTTTCCCATAAAAGGCAATTCAGTAAAGAGTCTGTAAAAGGGGATCCGCTCTTAAATCTTCGCCTAATTAATAGTCAGTATCGGTTGCAGATATTTTTTTGCCACTTGTATAAATAGTATAACATACACCTTACTCTGCGGGGTGATGGACAGCAACTACCCTCTCTGCTATACAAGGGGTATTATGATTCGGCCCAACAGTGAAAGAGAGCTGTTTATTGTCATGCTTCGGAAAATGCAGCGGAGCACCTAAGCAAACATGTTTGCACGGGAAGAAAGGATGTCAGCAGTGTACTCACTGAAAGAAAAAGCCCCTCATCTGCAGCTTCTTTGGCCATTTGTGTGGGATCGCAGTGAGTCATGATATGCTGGCTGAGACACATCCTTGCCCACAACACCTTGATACTCACATACCCTAAAACATACTGTATAATCAGCACACTACTACTACACATAGTTTGTACTCTCAAGATAGTAGATTGGCCAATCGCACAAGTTCTTCTTTAGAATTCAAGTAAAATATGTTGTTTTGTGTTTTTTTTACACATGGCTCAAACTGTTACGCAATAGAGACGTGTAAGATAGAAGAGTGAGTTCTGAAGATTGGTGGGAAAAATACAGAAATATTTGGTGCAATAGTCATTGCTAATGAGTTGGGTCATTTTGGGGAAGGACCCAAAGGACATGTTGCATCAGCATGAGTGTATAATGATGATTAAGGAGGTAGTTCCCTGTTGGGATTACTCAATCTCACCTCAATCATTTGACCAACAACATTTTAATATTAATTAAGTTTAATACGCTTGAGAATACAGTCAATCACAGTAGAGCATATTTCTTGTCCAAGGTCTCTGTAATCTACTTTTGGCTTGACCTAGTTTGGCATTTTCTTCAGTATCCAAATATACACCAAGAGGGAACAAATGTCTATTTATGAAAAGTGGAACCTTACTTTTTTATGTCATTACTTTGAGCATAGAAATAACCAAAGTGTCTGGCTGAATCCCATCATGAGTATGTTTTCCTCAGATAAAAATACATTAACCAAATGTAAAAGGTTGACAACGGTAATGTACACTGAGCATGTCATTATTGCGTTCGTGGAAGCTCTTTATACACATTTTAATGATGTAAATTCTTAAATAAATAGCAACTTTTAAGAGTGTAGGTTTTCAAGCACTAATGGATGACTTTATTAACTTGAATGCTGCCATAATATTTGCCATCGTTTGTCTTATCTACCACTGCCAGTATTGACTCAATACCGCGCCCTTCCAGCTTGAAATATCTCCAAAAAAGAACAATTACTTAACCAATCATTACCTCTTAGGTAAATCTAAATGTGGATATTTTGGAAATTCCCAATGTCTTTTAAGCAACACAGTCTGTCAAAATGTAAGTGGGAGGGTTGTGGTTAGTAGTAGGCGGGATCGAGGTGAAGTGACTAAGATGTTAAATTGCATAAAAACAAGGTCCACAACCCCAACCAAGGGCACAAAGCAGAGACAACAACAAGAGCCACCAGTCAAAACAAAGAGGGAAGCCAACACTGAACGAGAAGCACTGTTGTTTTTCAGCTGAGACGCTTTTTCATTTTTTTTCTAACTGAGCACTTGTTCACTGCAAAACTACAATTATATTATTTTTTCAATATTTATTTTCCATTTTGCAGTTATCAACTGTAGATCTCATCATGAGATGCTGCGCTTTAGCTGTGTGTTTAGTTTTGGGGATAAGCATTCAGGATGGATGGAGCCTTCCCCTCAAGTCCGTCTTTGTCACCTTCCCAGGGGACATCATCAAAAACATGACTGATACGGAGCTGGCAGAAGTGAGTAGCAGATGGTTTGTTTTGTCTTGATGGAGTAAAATACCCAAAAGCACTGTGCAGTAATGCTGTGCGGGGAGGTAATTACCCAAACAGAGATCCCTACCAAAATGTTAATGACAGGAGAAAATGTTTGTCTTCTAAATTCAAGCTATATGAGACACACAACCTATAGAATTTAATTTGTGTTCCAAATGATTTACTTCATACCCACTCTGCCATGCTCATCACATTAAACAATTGTTTGTCCTCCTGCCAGAGTTATCTGCAGAAGTTTGGCTACATAGACACGGTGCAACGCAGTGGCTTTCAGTCTATGGTATCCACCGCCAAGGCTTTGAAAAGGATGCAGAGGCAGATGGGTCTGGAGGAGACGGGACAGCTGGATAAGTCCACCCTAGAGGCCATGAAACAGCCCCGATGTGGGGTTCCTGATGTGGCCAACTATGCAACATTTGAAGGAGACCTCAAATGGGACCATCAAGATGTCACTTATAGGTGAATAGACAGAAAGATTTGTTTACTAGAGATAATGACATTATAATGCATGCGCTTTGTAATGGTATCCACTGATGGAGACATATATCAACAATTAACTTCCCTTACATCCCCAACCATAAGTCTGAAGGCAGAGTGCCATGTTGTTGTTCTCCACAGGATCCTCAATTATTCCCCAGACATGGAGATGTCTCTGATTGATGACGCCTTTGCCAGAGCCTTCAAGGTGTGGAGTGAAGTGACCCCTCTGACTTTTACCCGCCTCTTTGATGGGACCGCTGACATCATGATATCCTTTGGAAAAGCCGGTATGTGTTTGTGCTGTGGTCATTTCATCTCTGTTGTGCTGTAGCATGAATGAATTGTAATTTTGAACTGAGTACAAGTCTAAAATCAAAGATTGATGTGAAATTGCATGTTCTGTTCAGACCACGGAGACCCATACCCATTCGACGGTAAGGATGGCTTACTGGCGCACGCTTATCCTCCTGGTGAGGGTATGCAGGGAGACGCCCACTTTGACGATGATGAGTACTGGACTTTGGGAACAGGGCCAGGTAATCAGACATGCCAAAATACACACAGTCTGATGTGCTTCACCATCAACAATTATTGAGAGGCTGTCTCCCCCTAGTGTATACTTTATGTAGTTCAATAATTGTGTTTTTCACCACAGCTGTGAAGACTCGCTATGGGAATGCGGAGGGTGCCATGTGCCACTTTCCTTTCGTCTTTGAGGGGAAATCATACACCACCTGTACAACTGAAGGCCGGACAGATAACCTGCCATGGTGCGCCACCACAGCCGACTACAGCAGAGACAAGAAATTTGGCTTCTGCCCCAGTGAACGTAAGATTAGCTATTTATTCTGCAAAGGAAATCATAGGTCAGAGGTCAGCCAGAATAGGACATTTGCTTGTTTGGCACTCTGACCCATTTCAACCGCTCATCCTTGCCCCCTTTTCTCATCTTGACAGTTCTGTACACATTTGGGGGAAACGCGGACGGAGCAGAGTGTGTCTTCCCCTTCGTCTTTCAAGACAAGGAATATGACAGCTGTACCACAGAGGGCCGCAGAGACGGCTACCGCTGGTGTGCCACCACAGACAACTTTGACAAGGACATGAAATATGGATTCTGTCCCACTCGCGGTGAGTGACATAAACCACAATGCATAAATGCAGTGGAGTGCGGCCACAGTGGCTTGATTTCTTACTGTTGTTTTAACTTTGTTTGGCCAGAAACCGCTGTAATTGGAGGAAACTCTGAGGGAGAGCCCTGCCACTTCCCCTTTGTGTTCCTGGGTAAAGAGTATGACTCCTGCACTAGTGAGGGACGAGGAGATGGCAAGTTGTGGTGCAGTACCACTGACAACTATGATGAGGACAAGAAATGGGGCTTCTGTCCGGACAAGGGTGAGTAACGAATAGAAAAAAGAAGATAGCAGAGTAGGTCAAAGCTATAAATATATACACATTTACCCTTATCATTAATATTCCTTACTCTACTGTTTGTGTGTCAGGTTACAGTCTGTTCCTGGTAGCAGCCCATGAGTTTGGCCATGCCCTTGGCCTGGAACACTCAAACATAAGAGACGCTCTCATGTACCCCATGTACAGCTATGCGGAAGACTTCTCCCTGCATGAAGACGACATTGAAGGCATTCAATATCTCTATGGTGAGGTCATGATAATCTGCTTCATCGTGATAAAAATTATTTTACAACTTCTGCACAATTAGTTCTCAACCAACACCTTATTGTTTTTATTCTACAGGACCCAAAACAGGCCCTGATCCCACCCCACCTCAGCCCAACCCCCCCACCACCACTACCCCATACCCAGACCCTGATGAGACTACAAAAGTACCCGAACCCACCACCACCACACGACCTGTGGATCCGACTGAAGACGCTTGCAAGTTGACCAAATTTGACACCATCACTACGATTGAAGGAGAACTAAATTTCTTCAAGGACGGGTGAGGAGAGCAGTCTATTCTCCCTAGTGAAATAAAGAAAAAGCAGCTACATTAACAAAAAAATTGTTAACGTGTTTTTATTGTATGCATTAATCAACAGACATTACTGGAAGATGTCCAGCAGGAGTAATGAAGGGCCAAAGGGACCAATGTCTATTTCTCAGAGGTGGCCAGCTCTACCAGAAGTCATTGACTCATCCTTCGAGGACATTCTGACAAAGAAATTGTACTTCTTCTCAGGTAAGAAAGCCCCATACAGCGCATTAGGGAACATAACAATTCCAGCCAAAAGTGGCGACAATTTTCACAATGATCATTTTCTATCTACAGGGACCCGATTCTGGGTGTACACAGGGAAAAGTGTTCTAGGTCCTCGCAGCATAGAGAAGCTCGGCCTTCCCAGCAACATTCAGAAGGTGGAGGGA
The DNA here is from genome assembly GCF_949987685.1 of Ammodytes marinus. Classification (NCBI taxonomy): domain Eukaryota; kingdom Metazoa; phylum Chordata; class Actinopteri; order Uranoscopiformes; family Ammodytidae; genus Ammodytes; species Ammodytes marinus. The sequence goes on along the minus strand of NC_137211.1, from coordinate 10,985,318 downwards.
GCACTGCAGAGGGGCAAGGGAAAAGTGCTGCTCTTCAGCGGGGAGAACTTCTGGAGGTGAGTTAAAAAATTGGGCATATTGAAATCTGGTTTGGAAGCATGTCTGCTGCTGGAATATTGTCAGCTAAAACTCAGTGAACCACACCCATAACCAAATCAAAGTCTGCATCGATTTAAGACCAGGGCGACTGATTGGTTTTGCCATTTTTAATGACGTACATGATTTTATGTTTGATTAACACAGGTTTGATGTAAAGGCCCAGAAAATCGACAAAGGGTACCCTAGATACACAGACAGCGTCTTTGGTGGAGTTCCCAATGATGCTCATGATGTATTCCACTACAAAGGTAAGGAAACCTTTCAATTTCAAATGTGTATTGAGCTATATAAACAAACTGGGCAAACAGCAGTAGACTGTTGCATTTAAGGATCCTAGTCATTTAATTTCAATATTTCTGCCTTAGGTCACATCTACTTCTGCCGTGACCGCTTCTACTGGCGTATGAACTCCCGCAGACAGGTGGATCGTGTGGGCTATGTGAAATATGACCTCCTCAAGTGCACAGATCCTTCAACCACTTTCTACTGAGATCAACACACAGGGATGAGCTGGAAATCGTCTGTGATGTGGAAGCAACATTTCCTTTCTACTGTGCAGGTGTCGGGGAGAATGTGATGCAGTATTCGTGTAAAGCGCCTGTTGTATGTGTGTGCTTTTTGGGATGTGAATAGTTGGCTATCCTTGATGTTGGCCCATTCTGAAAAATACAGCATTGGACTTAAAATGAGCCAAAGGGCCAAGGAAAGCAAAGCAAATGACAACCTTTGCACTTCCCTGCCTTCCGTTTGATTATCTGTGAACTGAATCTGGTGGTCGAAAAGTGTAAGACCCAAAACCACAACAAAATATTCTCAAAAGCTATCTCTGGATCAAATTCCAGATTATTCATGTCTGGCAGGTTCAGACTCTTTTAACAGTATTGGATTATTTTTGGTATTTATAGCAACATCTAATATTGTTATTATTTTGTGTCCTTAAGCTTGTTTGTTTTGTATAATTCATTGTATGTAATTCTGAAAATGGCTTTGACGCCTGTTACTTGCACTGGAAGACAATGCATGTCTTCTTCACTGAAATTATTTATGAGACTGACAAGTTTTGTATTTAAGTTTTAACTTTCGATGCAATAAACATAGCTTGTGAACTACCTAGTCTACCATTGTCATCTGATCTGACTCAATCGTTCATTGAAACACTTGGTACAGGGTTCCCATTGCTCAAGGCAGTAACACAAATACTTTTCAGGACTTTCTAAATTAAATTAAACCCCAATTTAACAATAACCAAAGCTGTGAAATAAAACAACATCAGGGAAGATGTTTCCCCAAACCTTGACGTCTTTGCTAGAAGATAGAAAGTAAGATGATAGGCTACATTGAAAAATATGTTTTTTTTTTATATGATGTCGTTCAATTTCAGATCATACAAAACACGACTAAAAATCCCCAAATACAAATGTGTAAATGTTGCAACGTGACCGTATCGGGTCATATGATCGTGACATCAATGTGATAGGCATTTGTAAATTATTTGAGAATTAAATGTAATCAATTAGTTTTGAAACTGCAATGCCAGAAAAATAATACTTATAAATCTAACTCTCCATATATTAGCATTTGTAAGACTTTAGACAGGTAGCCTATATATCATTGACATATCAATAGTATAGCCTACCCTTTAATGCCTTGTTGTGTGATTAATTTAAGGATCTGTAGGAACCCCGTTGATAAACTGACGTGTGCATGAATGATCTAACCTTGTATTATTATCCACGTCCCCAAAACAGAGAATACCTTCCTGTATTTGACACCACCTGGGCTATAGAAATGTAATTTAAATACTTTCTGCTGTATCGACTACCGTCTGTAGCTGTAAACCATAGATAGTAGTAGTATATAAAACAACATAGCTGTAAACATCTGCCATGAGAAGATTGCATATTACTCCGCATTCAATGGCGTACTACGCCTTCCTCTTAAAACAATAGTCCACAAAGTGATTATTAACATAACATTTTCCGGATATATTAAGCAATTATGTAACGAACAATCGATCGGTAGGCACAAATATTTAAAACTGGAAAATATATCAATGCCAGGCTACAAGCAATTCAGTCGATTTTCCATAAACATAATAAATAAGATCCGGTTGCACGGACAGGAAGCGATGAGAGTCTCATGGCGCCCGACTAGAATGAAGCAACAATTTTCGGTTACTAATTTCTGGCCGATTTAGCGCATCTACACCAACGGATACATTTCTACTCGTAAACACAAGGTAAGAAAAAAGCGTGGAGATTATAGGGGCGGGGGGGATAAATGTTTTCATTTTCTTCAGGGAGAGCATTAGGGCGGTCTGCCGCAGTTGAGGCCCTCGAGGTCCCCAGTAGAGCTTTGAGAACGCCTGAGTGTAAAACGGGGTCTGCTGGTGTAAAATGGCGCCGCGGAGCAGGCAGGAGGAAGGGCAGCTAGGCCCAATTTAAAACGGCTAACACATTATGTTGGAGGCTGTTGCACCTGAAAGTTCAGCCTGGTTACATCGGTGACATGTCTTCATTCAATAACGTTGTCCTGCTCGACCATTCCAACTACCACTGTACGAATTAGAGACATTTAAGTCTATTTTGCAGGCTCGGCGAACAAGATACTGAGCTGACAACAATGCTAGTTGACAGCTACAAGCTAACGTTAGCTGTTCTTGTTCTTACCCAACGTTGGCAACATTTATGTGCAACTATGAGCAGCATGAGAAACCTTCAATACATACCCATGTTCACGTCATGGACTGAAAACAACGTAATAGTAGACTGACACCAAAATCACTAGCTAAATACTCACGCTGCTTTTGTAGACAGGGTTCGTACATCTTGTCAGTCTTTAAAGGCATTGAATAAGTTCATCTAAAATTGTTAATTGTTAAAATGAAAATAATATTTAAAATGTTGAGACATGAGTATTTAATTTACTTTCTTCTGATGTTGCAATTTAAGACTTAAACTTTTTTCATATAGGCTATAATTTGCAAACACTTGTGTTTGCAACATTTAAGCATGGACCTATTATAAGCATTTAAGTGGCACTTTTGTTGGTTGCTCTTGTCTTTAGTTTTGTATTTTGAATGATCTGAAATAAAATGAGTAAATACAAACATTTTTCAACATTTCAAGGAGATCCTCTTACTTATTCACTGGACCAAAGATGTCCTATTTTATGCAGAATTGAAACAAAAGTAATTGCCATTTTTCTCTACAGTTTTAGTTGATGTAAAATTGGTATTTCATTTTCTTAAGAATGCATTAAAAAAAGTCTTAAAAACCCTTAAACCTACCTTGTCTCAAGCTGTAGGAACCCTGCTAGAGAAGCTCCTGGAGCATTTAGTTCAAAGTATGAATCCTAAATATTCTTCAGTGCATTTATTAAATGATGAATAAGGAACTCAACATCCCTGGCTTAAATGAATGTAGGAAAACTACGGGCCGGTTTCACAGACATGGATTAAGCCTAGTTCTGGACTAAATTGTACTTTCAATGGACAATCTCCATTCAAAATTCCATTTAGTATAAGACTAGGCTTAATCCATGTCTGTGAAACCGGCCCTACATCTCCTAAGCATTTAAGTCTAGACATTTTAGTAAATTGTACATATTAACAAAAAATGAACACTCACAGTGGAGTAAATGTTCAAAGGTTCACTGAATGAAACATATCCTTATTATATCAGAACTTTTCAAGTGTTCTGGAGTGCATGTACTTTGTATGAATTCTCATTTAGTGAACATATTCTGCAGTATATTGCAGTTAGATATTTGAACAGAATTTATCTTTATTTTTTTTTGTACAGAGTTATGGATTCGGAGGAGAATGAGGTGGAGAGCAGTAGTGATGCGGGTCCCTCAGGGATGGAGGAGCCGTCCGAAAGTGGAATGGGTGTGGAGTCATCAGAGGCCATGTCTGCAGACAGTAGTGATGCTGCTGCCCCTCACGCACAGGCCCCAGAGTCTGACTGTCATGTGGGACAGAGTTCAGAGGGACTTGTGGTAAAACTTTTTTTTAATAAACAAAGAAAAACTAAAACTTTTATTTTAGGCATGTGGGGAAAATAGCCGTGTCCTGAAGGCACCAAAACTGCATATAACAGTTAGGCTTTTGTCATTCCTTGTCTTCATGTCCTTGCCCCTCCATGTCAAGGTGTTCATCCCAGAAACCAGCTCCAGTACCGACGTGAGAGTTTCATCAGTCCATCTCCCAGACTCCTCCTCAGTGGCCCAGTCCACCAGTGTGTCCAGTGTGTCCACAGTCACTCAGTCAGTGCTGGTGTCTGAGTCGGCCCAAGTGCTGGTCCACTCCAGTGCTGCGTCTGAGGGAGCCATGATGGTTTCTGACTCAACTGCTTCCACCTCGTCAGACCTCGGGTCTGCCATTGACAAGATAATAGAGTCCACAATCGGCCCCGACATCATGGGTATTTCCACTGATACTCCAATTTCTGTTACATCCTTGTTCAAACAGCGTTACTTTTATTAGTTAATAACAGATTGGCAGAGATGTGATCCTGTCTGTTCATCTTCTATTAGGCTGCATAGCTGTGACCAGTGCAGAAGATGGAGGTGCAGAAACAACCCAGTATCTGATATTACAAGGGCCAGATGATGGTGAGTGTACTATTGTTATCGCAAATTCATTAATTCTTCAGCCGATTTAAAAAAAAAAAAAAAAAAAATTATAGTCAAGAACATGTACTGAATACTGGGTGGGATGTTTCCCAGACAACATTTATTATAGAGCTGATACATGATGTAACCGTTCTCTGTCAACTTCTTATGAAGCATTTTGATTTATTCCTCTAACAATTTTACTTGTATTGAAGTAATTTAAAGTCCACTGGTAACACACACAGTATGAAAATCCCTTTAAATTAATTTTACCATCCATTTTTATATATTTGTCCGTTAAAGGTGCTCCTAGTAGCCTGGTAGCCCACATGTCATCTTCAGCCCTCTCTGGTCGTATAGCCATAGAAGCTCTAGCAGAGGGCCCCACGTCCACCTGTCGGGACCAGGGAGACATGCACGACGATCAGCCTGGCCACTCGGGTTACCCAGAGGACAGCAGTCAGCCTGACCAGCCGCAGCACTCCCACCCTTCTCAGTACATGGACTCCAGTGCAGACGGTCCTGACCAGACGGGGGAGTCTTTATCTTCCTATGTGGAGTGTTCAGGTGAGGAACCCGACCAGACACGCTCCCAGTCAGGTTTCCCTGACTACAGCGGGGACAACAGTGACCAGGACCTTCCTGGGTACGTGGAATGCAGCGGTGCCGACTCAAACCCCACCAGCCGAGGTCACTACGTGGTGGAGTGCAGCGCTCGCTATCTGCAGTGTGCGGTGGACGACGGAGAGCGACCGCATCATTCACGCAGTTACATTGACAGTAGCGCAGACCACCGGACCCAGATGAGTCGGCAGTATGGGGCAGGGTACGGAGGCGACTGTGTCGCAGCTGCTGACTCTGAGCAACCAGGTTGCTCTCAGTATCAATTGAGGGATGATGATGATGATGATGATGATGATGATGACGACGATGATGAAGATGACGAGCAGAACCAAGATCCAGATCAGCCGCAGCACTCCCAACAGCAGCCCCAGCACTCCTGTTACATGGAGAGCAGCAATGGCCCAGAGGCGTCACTCTATGCCGATGACAGCTCCTCATCAGATCACCCTCTGGCGGACACTGCATGTTCAGGAGGGCTTCCTGAAGCCTTTGAGAGCAGCGAGAGCCAGTCTGGGACTTACATCAGCAGCAGTGGGACATACACAGCCAACACAGAGCCTGAGCCGGCACAACAATGCTCACCCAGCCAAGAGCAGCCCCAAGGCTCCCAGGGGCCACAGGCTGAAGCTATGCAGGTCAGGGAGATGGAGATGGAGGCCTCAACAGTGGCAGGAGGCTGTGGAGACAGACCGCCAAACCTTGCTGAGTTGGAGGAGATGATGGAAGTAGTGATTGTACAGCAGTTCAAGTGTAAAATGTGTCCTTACAAGAGTGCCTCCAAAGACACACTCATAAAGCACATGAGAGACAAACACTTCAGACCTGCAGGTAAGGTGCCATAGTGTGGTTGGGGATGAATCACATAGACATTTAGTTGTAAGTTCTCAAATAATTCTTCTGTGTTTTCAGGGGACGTGCCAAAGAAGCGTAAGCGTGGACGGCCTCCTAAAAGCGAGACGTTGGCCCGTCGCCAAGCAGAAAGGGAGGAAGCTGAAGTGAAGAAGGCGGCACAGCAGAAGGCGGCAGAGCCCCAACAAGCAGCAGCAGCAGAAGAAGAGGAGGAGGATCTCGTGGATGCTGGTGCTATTGATGATGCTGAAGGTCAGGGAGACAGATTTTCACTAAGCTCCAGAGCAGGTTGTTGACTTGGTGAATCATTCAAAGAATAAAAATTGTATTCGCTTATTATTATTCTTCCTGCTCCCCTGTTCATCTCCAGAGGATAGTGACTACAACCCAGCAGCTGAGGATTGTAATGGAAGACCACCTGCTTTTATAAAGAAGCCTGCTCCTCCTATCTCTTCCTCCTCCCACGGGCGTCCCCGTCGCAAGGTTGGCCGTCCAAGGAAGTACAGCCTGTTAGATGAAGGCTACAACGGCAAAGGTCGGTTTTCATTAAAAAAAAACAGACTCTATGACGGCACAGGAGAAACTACACCACAAAGCTTACACTTGAGCTTGCTATGTTTACATTCCTCTTTTTCAAATGTTAATTACAGAAGCAGAAAGTATTTCGAACAAGCCCAGGGTTAGCGCTGATGCAAGTGCACCTGAAGAGGGGAGCTCATCTGGATTGAACAATGGTCCCGCTACGGTGGCCGATGGAGACACAGCTGAGGCAGTGATAAGCCAATCAGACTCTGAGAACAAAGACCCTTCATCCAACACACAGCCAGAAGAGGAGTTCTTCCACAGGAAACGAGGCCGACCTTCCAAGCGTTTTCTTCGTAAGAAATATAAGAAGTACATCAATCGAAAGTAAGTATCACATTATTCAATAAAGGTGTTAAAAACAGTATACAGCTTTAACAACAAGCAACCTAGCGTCTTCCTCTTCATTATCTTCCAGTCGATACTATAAATCTCTCAAACCTCTCCTGAGACCTCACAACTGCTGGATCTGTGGCTCACGCTTCCTTACTCAAGAAGATTTGCGCTTCCACGTGGACTCTCATGAAGGCAATGACCCAGAGATGTTCAAGTGTCTCCAGTGCAACTATCACTGCAAACGCTGGTCCTCACTCAAGGTCAGTTGCATCTTAAGCGGTCACCACATTCAGGCTGAGCTCAGATTACCAGTTCCCAATGCATGTTTGCACTGTGTCCTGTCCTTAAAGTCTTGCGGGCTGTTTTGCAGGAACACATGTTCAATCATGAAGGAAGGAAGCCGTTCAAGTGTGAAGAGTGTGATTACTCAAGTGTCTACAAGAAAGATGTCACCCGCCACTCAGCAGTCCACAACAAAGACAAGTAAGTTACTCATACAATAATGACATGCGAGACATACACAATAAATCATTACTCATACAGATCACGATTAGCAAGTATTTAAATGTACTTACAGATTTGTTTGTTCTTGCTTTGCACTCTACAGGAAAATAAAGACAGAGGTGGTAAGTCATTCCAGGTCTCCCATATTTGAAAGGGCGTTTATTGCTGACTATCATGCTTGTGGTATAGTAATTATAATATTATTATACAATCGGAATTTTGTAGGATAATTACTGCAGTTAAATTCTTTTTCGTCAACTTTATGGCTTTTGTGCTCATTTTTGCAGGCACCGACGGTTTCAGAGTTTCTCTGCCCTGTGTGTCACAGGGTTTATCCCTTGCAAAAGAGACTGACCCAGCACATGAAGACCCACAGTTCCGAGAAACCACACATGTGTGACAAGGTCAGATAACAAAGATTTGACAGTTTAAGAACTCTTATATTGAGAATATTATGAAATAAAATTGTGGTTGCCAATAATCACAAGTGACGCTTGTGACCATGACGCTTGTTATTCCTGTAAGATGCTTGTTTTATCGCTCTTCCTTCTTTGAATACATGATTTACCTGCATCAACAGTTTTGTAAGGTAGCAATGTTAGAAATACTTCTTTTTATTTACTAGTTCTCTACAATGCCCCTCTGTCTTTACAGTGTGGCAAATCCTTCAAGAAACGTTACACATTCAAAATGCACCTTCTGACCCACATCCAGAGTCTTGGTGACAGCAAGTCAGTATTAAAAACATTTATTCCACCTTTCCCCATTTATGTTATCAGTCTGTATATGAAAAACATGAATGCAACAGCATTGTGGATAAGCAATTTGCTAGAATATTCCTCAATTAATCAACATTGATCATTTTGTTTGATTTTAGTCATGATGGTATAATTTAAATAAATAACTGTTGCATTTGCATGTGCCAGGTTCAAGTGTGAATTTTGCGATTACACTTGTGACAACAAGAAGCTGCTGCTCAACCATCAGCTGTCCCACACCAACGACCGGCCCTTCAAGTGTGACTACTGTAAATACTCCACTTCTAAAGAGGAGTTCCTTGTCTCTCACCTGGCCATCAAACACACAGGTTAGTGTAGCAGTGACAGGCTTAGTTTCATTTATACTGAGCGTGTTTTTATCTTACTACGTTAATGCAATCCTGCCTTATTAACACTGCTAAACATGTGTGTCCTCTACAGGAGACAAGCCTTTCTCCTGTGATATGTGTCACTTCATGACCAAGCACAGGAAGAACTTGCGTCTACATGTGCAGTGTCGCCACACTGAGGCGTTTGAAGAGTGGTCTATGTCTCACCCTGAGGAGCCTGTAAGGAAGCGACGCCGACCCTTCTTCACCCTGCAACAGATAGAGGAGCTCAAACAACAACAAGAGGACTCACAGGGCATGCAAGACACTATTGTGAGTCTGCCAGAAATGTGCTGTTGTTTATTCTGTGCCCAATCTGGATAACATTTAAGTATCCACTAACATTTCACTTTCACCCTCCATTAGGTTGCAGTGAATTCTGCGACACTACAAGCCATGCAGGGTATTGAAAATGCCTCAGTGTCCCAGGACGCATTGGGAAACACCACCATCATCTATGAACAGGGTCAGACATCTTGCCATTTAAAATACATTTTTAGTATTTTTGATTAGGTGTTTCACCTTAAGGATGAATGCTGACCTTTGCTCTCTGTGTTCCTCAGCTGGATCCAGTGACCTATCTGCCCAGAATGCCCTTGATCTGCTGCTGAATATGAGCAATGCACGCGAATTGGTTGGAAACACTTTACAGGTTGGTACAATGGCTCATTAAAAAAAAATATATCCATTTACGTAAGCGTGCAACATGTGGAAAGTATTATTTCATATTGGAAATAAAAAACAAACAAAATGGGACTGTTTTTGCTTGTCAGGTGGCTGTTCTGAAGTCAGAAGGCAAAACCTTGGGAAAGGGCACGTGGAGTACGGTGACCTCAGCACCAGGTCAGGCCAATAAGGTGGTGACCTTCCATGTGTCTGAGAACGGTGAGACGGTGCTTCAAGAGGCCTATGAGACAGCCACCTCTGAAACAGGAGAACTCACCCAGATCGCCATCGAGGCCTACGAGGGCGGAGGGGAATTCAGTGTGGTGGAACAAGCTGCAGAAGACGATCATATCCCTGAATACAGGTAACGGAGTTTTCTCTCATTAGAACGGAAGTTGTAAAATTGGCAAACTCCATCACACAACTAGTTTAATTATAACAAGATTGAATGTACCTGTTGTTGATGTCTCAACTGTCTATGGTGCCATAAAACACTGTGTCATTGCAGTAATGGTGATAGCAGTCCTTCTCAGGCTGTAGAAGAGGAGAGCCTGAAAAGTGAAAAGTACTACCTTGCTTCTGCACTGCCCGATGGTGTTTTGGAACAAGTTGAGGTAACTGAAAGATATCAGTTTCTTTGGTATGTGACGATGTGTGTCTACCCTATCCCGCCTCTCTGACTGTGTCTTTTGTTTTTTCTCTCTCTCTCAGCTGAGTAGTGAAGCTCCAGCCTCTCCTTCTGACCTGGGCTCTCCCAGTCCTAGCACCAAGAAGTTTTCCTGTCGCATATGCTTTGAGTCTTTCCACGGACGCTCTGACATGGAGAACCACAAGAGGGCGCACGTGGATCCCAACACATTCAAGTGTCCCGACTGTGACTTGACCTCCAGCTCATGGCAGCAGGTCAAGGTGAGTCTCTATACATCGTGCAGCACTATTTTCCACAATAGTCCCAGGCTGCCACAAATCAATTGAATATTTTTCACTAGTGACAGTTTAAACGGTCATGAATATCTAACAGCTCATGACATACAGTATGTGTTGACAGAGTGAAAGACAACATAGAAGCTTTTCCCTCTCATATGCATATTTTCTTCTTTTTTAGGCTCACATGGAGCTGCATTCCAATCTGCGCCCTCACAAGTGTCCACATTGTAGTTTTGCCTCCAAAAACAAGAAAGACCTGCGCAGGCATGTGATGACACACACCAATGAGAAACCGTTTGCCTGCAAACTGTGTGGACAAAGGTGGGAACCAATTTTTTAATCAGAACTAAACTTTTATTTGGTGAACATTAGGATGTCTGATGTAACATTCCTGTATGCATTAGAATAGTAATATAAAAGCTGTCAATGTTGATGTTTTTTTTCTTTTTCTGCCTAATATCTCAGGTTTAACCGCAATGGCCATCTGAAGTTTCATATGGAGCGTCTTCACAGTCAGGATAATCCCGCTCGCAAGAGCCGTAACCCCACATCTCAGCAAACCATCATAGTCAACAGCGATGAGGAGGCCCTGGCCACACTACAGTGTAAGGACACAGCATAACACCAAACAAAACGTATAAAGATTAAAGATGAATTATTGACACAAGGTACTGGGGTTCAAAACCTGCTTATAGGATACAAAGAGCAGCAACATTCAGTGTGAAACCAAAACTCAGTGTATGCGTTTGTTTTTAACAGCTCTGCAGGGACATCAGACAGTGATCAATCCAGAGCGGTTGCAGGCTTTGGGACAGGAGCACATCATTGTATCACAAGAACAGGCATCAGATCAGGTACTAGTGTTCACTGGACATATTTGAATAATTTTCCCATTTTTATTTTTGCACAAAACATATATGCCATTCTGCATGCTATAACTAAATGTATGAATGTGTACATTATTCAGGAGGAGGGCACATACATCCAGCAGATAACCACCATTGATGGACAGACAGTTCAGCACCTGATGACGGGAGAAAACCAGGTGACTGAGGTAAGAGCCATACCACGTTATTTTCTAATGTACATGATGATAATGGAATTTCGGAAATGTATACTATACATACAGAGCCCTTATTACAGTACTTTGCTTTCGTCTCAACTCATTTGTCACTTGTCCTGTTTCAGGTTCAGTATATCATCTCACAGGATGGAGTGCAGCATTTGCTCCCTCAGGAGTATGTAGTGTTAGCTGATGGCAACCACATACAGGTCAGTGTAAAACCTCCATAAGAAGTCGTCCATAGCTGTTGGATGAACGCGGTGCTTAAAGGCGATAACGTTTTAGTCTTGTTCTAACTGCTCTCCTGTTCCTCAGATGCCAGATGGACAGATCATCCAGTATGAGCATGAAGGGGGCTTTCTTCAGGAGCAGCAGGTGATGAAGATATTAATGATGTAGAGAATTCCACAGAAAGATGTTAAAATGGTTACTGACAAAGTGGGGCAGATACCCTCAAAATGCTCTACAGTGAGTTGTTTTTCTTTTCTGAAAAATAATTGTTCCATGTTCTTTATGTGTTCAGATTGCTGTAAGCCATGACGGTCAGATCCAGTATCTACCAGTGAGCTCGGAGCAACAGATAGTGAATCCTGAAGATCTGGAGGCTGTTGCCCACTCTGCTGTCACAGGTTAGCTCCAGAACAGATGGCACTCCACTTTCCACCCGTCTCTATGTTTACACATTTCCTTTAAGCCGTTGACTGCCTTTTATTTTTTTTGTCAATCTTTCGCCATTATAGCAAGTTAATGCAGTTGACAACAGCAGCACTATTTAAAAATTCCTCCCTTATGGTGTATTTCAGGATGCTCCCATGCAGCTGCCAAACAACTTTTCACTCATGCTGTTTTAAAGGGAATTTGCTGGAGGTTGTTCTTTAGAACACAAGTGAAACACTTACAGCATGTCGATGCTCTCCTAAACACACCAATAAGTTGGCAACAGCAAGCTCTCTGCTAGCTTATTTTCCAACCTTAGTGAAATTTGAATGGAAACGTATTGCTTCATGAGATAATGAGCTAAAATATACTGCTACACCTGTGTGGTCCATTGGGTAACTAGTTCCTCATCTTATCTGTAATGAAAAAGTATAAGCTTGATTAAACAAAAATGAACTATGAAAACTGGCATTATCAAATGACACGTGTTGTTCTTATAGCCGTAGCAGATGCAGCCATGACGCAGACCCGGACCGTCTACACTGAGGCCACACCGGAACAGCTGGAGCAACTGCAGCAGCAAGGCATCCAATATGACGTCATTACCTTCACAGGCGAATAGAGGGCTTTTTAAATGTACCACGGTACAAACCTACACAAAGCAGGATCAACACAAACCACTATGAGCTGACAAGTACACTGACCTCAACCTATTTATGCATTCAGCAGCCTGTAAACTAAAGCATTGACTCCCCCATAGTGTCATCTGCCCATGGGGCCATTGCACTGTCAAATAAGATCAACAGCCTTTTGTAAATTCAAATTATTTCACCGATTGCTTCTAACTTAATCATAGAGGCTGTGCATTTATATGAGTTAATTTAAGCAAGGTAGGTTGGTACTGTCAAGCAAATTATTTGTCTTGACGTGCCTCAACTGCTTTCATTTGCAAGATAATGTTATCAAGGAAAATCAAATGGCTTATTATATTATGTTTTCGAAAATATGCAGAGCGTCTAAATGAGCGTTTTTGGATGGAGTGATATGAAAAGGGACTGTTTATTTTTGATCTGTAATAAGATATGTTAATTGTTAGAATTCCACAACATTGTGTTTACGGAAAATTGATATGTACATAGCTTTTGCATTTGTCTTCTGTCCAGTGATGGAGGATATGTGCTGATATGGTGAATATAAAGTGTTTAATAAGCTGAAAGCTGACACCAAATAAATCACTTTGTGTATACCTCTGTATATTCTTCAATGTGTCCATAAATGTGCAGTTTTTACAAGTATGGACTTTTTTCCTAAAGTTATTTGTATTTACTTTGAAATACTGTGGACTCAATGAAAACAGTCATTACGGAAGAATCACTGTTTGCAAAAGGCAAGGCAAGGCAAGTTTATTTATATAGCACAATTCAAACACAAGGCCACTCAAAGTGCTTTACAGGGGCAAGATTAAAATACATAAAACACATTAGAAGACATTTAAAAGCGAATGAAAAGAAGTATTAAATAAAAAGTACAGGTTAAAATGGAAACAGAAAAGTCTTCAGACTCGATTTAAAAGAACTGAGAGTTGCAGCAGACCTCAAGTTTTCTGGGAGTTTGTTCCAGATATTTGGTGCATAAAAACTAAAAGCTGCTTCTCCTCGTTTAGTCCTAACTCTTGGGACTGTAAGTAAACCTGTCCCAGATGACCTAAGGGCTCTGGACGGTTCATAACGTATCAGCAGATCAGTAATGTATTTTGGCGCTAAACCATTTAGTGCTTTATAAACCAACATCAGTATTTTGAAATCAATTCTTTGAGTGACAGGAAGCCAGTGTAAAGACCTCAGAACTGGGGTAATGTGATCCACTTTTTTGGTCCTAGTGAGGACTCGAGCAGCAGCGTTCTGAATTAGCTGAAGCTGTCTGATAGATTTTTTTGGAAGGCCTACAAGGACACTGTTACAGTAGTCAAGTCTACTAAAGATAAATGCATGGACAAGTTTTTCTAAATCTTGCTGAGACATAAGTCCTTTAATTCTTGATATGTTTTTAAGGTGGTAGTATGCTGATTTATTAATTGATTTAATGTGTTTCTTGAAATTCAAGTCGGAGTCTATGACAACACCAAGATTTCTGGCTTGGTGTGTGGTTTCTAGCATAACAGATGTAAGCTGTGCGCTGACTTTTAATTGTTCATCTTTGGCACCAAAGACAATTACTTCAGTTTTGTTGTTGTTTAATTGAAGGAAATTTTGGCACATCCAATCATTGATTTGTTCAATGCACTTACTCAGTCCTTGTATCGGACTGTAGTCTCCTGGTGATATGGTTATGTAAATTTGTGTGTCGTCTGCATAATTATGGTAGCATAATTTGTATTTATTCATAATCTGAGCTAGTGGGAGCATGTAGATGTTAAACAGAAGAGGCCCAAGAATGGAACCTTGGGGGACCCCGCATTCAATATGTGTCCGCTCAGATGTGAAATTGCCTATTGACACATAGTAGTCTCTGTCCTTTAAGTAGGATTCAAACCAGTTTAGTACAGTTCCAGAGAGTCCAACCCAGTTTGCTAGTCGATCTAGTAATATGCTGTGGTCAACTGTGTCAAAAGCGGCACTGAGATCCAGTAAAACTAAAACAGAACTTTTGCCACTGTCTGTGTTTAAGTGGATGTCATTGAGGACCTTAACCAGAGCAGTCTCAGTGCTGTGGTGTTGTCGAAATCCTGACTGGAAAACATCAAAGCAGTTGTTCATTGCTAAGTAGTTATTTAGCTGTTGATAAACAGCTTTTTCAATGATTTTGCTTAAAAATGGTAGGTTAGATATGGGCCTATAATTGTTCATGAGCGATGTATCTAGATTGTTCTTTTTTAGGAGTGGCTTGATGACTGCTGTTTTCAGGGCCTGTGGGAATACACCTGTCCGAAGGGACATGTTGACAATTTGTAGAACATCTGAGGCCATACAGCTAAAAACAGTTTTAAAGAAGCCTGTGGGCAGAATGTCAAGGCAACAGGAGGAGGAGTTCAGGTGTTGTATAATGTCCTCCAGGTTTTTGTGGTTTATCAGATAAAATTGTGTCATTGCATTTGTATTGATTTTAAGTGGGCATAGCGATGACACATATGTTGAACTTTGTATTGATGCAGTGACAGCTTGTCTAATTTTGTGAATTTTCTCAGTAAAGAAGGAGGCAAATTCATTGCAGGCCCTCGTGGAGAGATGTTCAGACGCTACTGGTTTGTTAATCTGTCGACAGTAGCAAACAGGGCACGTGCATTGTTGTTGTTTTTGGTGATGATGTCAGAAAAGAAAGACTGCCTTGCACTTTTCATGTCTGAGTTAAAAGTGCAAAGTTTCTCTTTGAAGATGTCATAATGAACCTGGAGATTTGTTTTTCGCCACCTGCGTTCCGCTTTACGGCACTCTCTTTTTTCTATTCTGACCTGCGGGGCATTTCTTCAAGGAGATCTTTTCTTACCAGAGACAACCTTCATCTTAGTGGGCGCAATAGCATCTATAACACTTGTAATTTTGCCATTAAAGTTGTCTAAAAGCTCATTAACTGAGTTACAGGGGAGGGGTGGTATTAAAGAAAATGCTTGAATAAATGTTTCACTGGTATTTTCTGTAATATACCGTTTTTTGATTACTTTTGATTCATCAGTTGTGTGCACAGACATTTTACTCTCAAAAAATAAACAGAAACTCAACTATATAGACATTGTTAGGCTGTATTTTGTGGTATTATATTGCATTTTAATTGTAATAGGCTAACGGCAATTCCAGTATGAGTAAAATGTTTTTGTTGCAAAAGAGTAGTGCAGGGAAGGGTGCAATGACAGGAACACTTGAGCAATGGTATATAACCCAATACAAACACACCCAAAACCACAAAGACAAAAGGAACTGTCAACAGTGTTATTGTATTAGGCCCTTCAGCTCCACCCTCTGTATATTTGCATTATAGTTAGTTTTTTTATTCGCACGCCATCATCATATCATGATACACTTTATGGCAATGCAGGATGCGTGAAGTGTGGAAACCCAAATAAAGCACTGAAAGCTTTTCGAAGGGGGTCCAATAGAACAGAGAACAAAACCAGACATTAAAACACAATTCACAATAGAGTCAATACAAACAAATACCACATATGATCCCAGTACAAGTACATTCCACAATGGACAATCAATAATTATATGTTAACAGCAGATTTGTCTTAAAGATGGAGATATAATTCAAAGGTTTCAAGCTTTCACCAAGCCTTTTCCAGATCTGTGGTCCCCTGCACACTAAACTCAAGCTTGTGCACTTGAACATACTTTTTTTTGGCCAATGATGAGATGTTTTTCCCTAGTGTCACAGGTGTGCTTGGGACAACAGTTAACATGTACTTAACACAATAAGTTAAAGAAATAAAATGTATCAGACAGAATTGTGCCTCAACAAAGGGCATAAATAGCTTGCTGCCACATGAGGGAAACATCTGTCCGTGCCCTCCAGCTGATGAACTGACAAGTTCCTCCTTTCTCTGGCAAGGAGGGGCCTCAAATCCTGCTGAAAGAGTGGAAAACTGTCCGAAACCACTGAGCCTCGGTGAGAAGGACAGCGAAGATGAAGTTTTCAATTATCTTGTTTCTTTTAATAGGTATGGTAAAAAAAAGAAGTGAAATTTAAACAAATGTGTGTTCTCAGGTGTGTGTGATGACTTCTTAATAAAAACTTTGTTTGTTTTCCAGATATCCCTCATCTTAAGGGGCAGCAGAGGATCGAAGAGTTTGAACACATTCAGCTAAGACTCGTCTTCCCTTCGTTTTACAATAATTACAACAAGTCCTGCTGTAAACTGTATCCGGGAGGATGCTACATGCTGCTTGACAGTGCAGGATATACCTGTGATTCACTGAAAGGACGAGTTACCAAAACTGAGAATGACGGCTGGATAGAATTTAAAATATCTAATGTGCAGTTTAGGGACGGAGGCTATTACAGATGTTTTGTACAGGGAACTCAAAACCACATCTACAGTGATTACTATGTTGAGGTGTCTGGTAAGCCGTCTTATAATCTTCATGTAAAGTAATGTTATAAATGTCTATTTGTAACAGTGTCTAGTTTGTACAACAGTGCTAGGGCAGAAAATGCATTATTATAGCCCCTCAACATGAATGCTAACATGCCAAATAATATTTTTGTGTAGTTTTTCCCTCATAAAGTAGTAAAACAAATGTGAAGGTTCATTCTAGCCATAAACCTGGGGAGCTTATGTGCCATTTTTACATTTTGCAGAGGCTTCAGGTCACCATAGACAGTCTCAGCCATTGACAACGACTATCAAAGCCCCGCACATCTCCTCAACACCTCCAGACTCCCCTGAGCCTGCGGTGGCACAGGACCACAGTGATATGCCCAGGTATTTACTCTGCAGGTTTCTCATGCTTTGTAGCTGACTGGCCGAACAGTGCAGTCAGATTGAAACAATATATTGTAGGTTAAATGTGAATGCAGTGTATTTCACTTATTTCCTTTCCAGAGTTCCCTGGAGTTTTGGCCTGTCACACGCTGTTATTGTGACCATTACAGGGATGCTTTTGATTACTTCCGTTATCAGTGTGGTTTGCTGCACAGTCAAGGCAAAACGTAAGCAGTCGGGTAAGCGGTTTCCTTACAATGATGATCCCAGAGTGTCTACAAATGTTCCTGGAAAAACAATCTTGTGCATTTGTTTTAGGATGGGTAATATAACCAAACTGATGTGTTTTTTTCTTTGTAGACAAATATGGAGAAACTCTGTGTGAGTCACTGAAACAAGAGGCCCCAGTAAGTGCTAAACAGGGAACATGGAGCCTCTGTGATTCATTGTCACACGTTATTCACAGCACATTGCGTGTTTTTGTTTCAAACTTCCTCTGTGTGTATCTTCTCCAGGAAACGAGCGGCATAGTCTACACAACCGTGGACTTCAGAGCGCGACAGAAACCCACAGAGGTGTATGCAAACCTAAGGGAAGCCAAAGCACCTGACATGAGCTACAGGCCAGAGCTTGATGGGATGGTGGAGTACTCCACACTGGCAATCAACCTGTATGATTAGTGTCCGATTCTAATGGAACACATTTGTCTTATTGCTACACCACTGTGTTTCTAAAGGAAAATACATTGATTTTACTCATAAATGTCAGTTTACCAGTCATGGTAAGGACGACTCAGCCTGCATGGAGATTGAAATACATTTAGCCTACCAGGCAGGGAGGATCTGACAGAAATATGCATTTTGTTTCATTATGAGATCCGGCATTTATTTTTATTTTTATGAGTTTTGACCTTTGACTCTGCTTTGATTTTAGGTAATGTTTTGTCTGTTGTGATTTCCCCATCTCCAAGGAAGTCCAGTATTAAATCATCAAACTTTCCTTTTATGTTTATATAGAGTGTTATCTGTGATACTTACAAGACATACAAATGAAATGATAATGCCATTAAAGCAGTGTTAATTTTGGCAGCAAATTCTGATTTAGTCTTAGTCTTTTGAATATCACACCATTTAGTCTTAGTCCTATTCTAGTCATCTAAAATATTTTAGTCTTAGTCTAGTCTAGTCTACTAAATATAAGCAGATTTTAGTTTGACTAAATCTACAGCGGACTTCGTCGACTAAGTGTTTTTCTTAATTGAATGGTATTAAGGTTTGAATATGCAATACAGCCACAGATTTAATGGTTGTAATACAAAACATGTATTCTATTTCATTAGTAATAATCTCACATAAAATCAGTGTACCTGACTGGATAGGGAGGAGGGGGGGCTTTAAGAGCCTGTGCCCGGGGGCCCATTATCTCATGATCTGTCTATGAACCAACTGGATTCCACAATCTTTTTTCTTTTTGCGGGGAGCATGCACAAGCATTATTTATAAAATAAAGAAAATATTTTAAAAAAGTGGGGGGCCCCACACTAGGTCTTGAAACGGGCCCCGAGATCGCTAAGGCCGCCTCTGGGCAGCAGCACGCAGTTGAGGTGCTGATAAATTTGAGCAACTGCGCCTTCCTTTTAAGCAACACTGCTGCCGCTGTGTGTGTTCGGACTTCTTTTGCATCAAAGCCTTTAAGATAATACAATTAGAGGTTTTAATTGAACGCTGTCCATGCGTCGGAGTTGATTGTAACTTAAAAACAGAAACTAACGGACGGAGGCGGCAGTTTCACATGGCTCTGTGTACTCAAACTCGAGACAGAGCCTACTACAAACAGATCGCGGAACGCTCCGTTCCCCTAGACATCGTTAACGGGCAGGATATCCCTGACTATAATTTTTGTCCATCATACCGCAGAGTTTTTCAGCACAGCGGCTCACTCCACCCGCTCACACCTGCGCGGTCTCCCGTCGATTTTCACCGACACAGGGTTGAATTCGCTGCTTTGCACTGATTGGATTTCTTCCCAACTTGTCCCACAAAAAGAGTAGTTCTGATTGGATCTCTTCTCCATTCGTCCCGCCCTAACAGTTTCGTCTAGTTCCTATTCGTAGACTATAGTGTCAGTTAAATTAGTCTCAGTCTTCGTAATCACATCTGCCTTTTTATTTAGTTTTTATTTAGTTTACGTCCGTGAAAAAGGTTCGTAGACGAATATTTTTCGTCATAGTCTTAGTCTACGAAATTAACACTGCATTAAAGAAATTAACCCTGTATTGAAAATGCTCCTAAACTGTTAAAATGAAGACCCCACACCGGCACAATCCCTTCCTTTTGTTTCAGTGTGGTCCTCTACAACTCTATGGACCTATTTACAGTATAGGTTTATATAGCAGCAGTTCAGTTGTCAGATCATGTCATTAGGTTATCTTGTGTTATTTTCAATGTGTGTCCTTATCGGTTTCTTCTCGATTACAACCTCAGAGGCAACCTGGCTCTCTGCTGTCTGAGAGTTGCTCGATAGTCTATTCTTGGCCCGTTCTTCCTTTACACAAGAAAAGCTGGTGGCAATCCTCTTTGTATGCGCTATAAAAGGTCAAGTTTCTTTTGAGAGCAGCGGAATGAATAGACTGGTTACATCCTTTTTGGGTGTAACATTGTACCACAAAATTCAAGACGTTCCAGTTGTTCTGATATTTGATCACCGCAGGCAGACATGACAAATAAGACAAAAAACTGGATTATTTGTGATGCTTTAATATATTTATTCAAAGATTCTCAGATTTGCGCAATTTGTCTTGTTCTTGGTCTTTAATCAGAAGAAATCCCTAAATGGAAGTTCTCATTCATAGACTATCCATCAGTTGTCTCATTTGATTACACAGACTTGGCCAGACCAATGTACTGAGACTGGGAATCAAAGATGGAGTAGTACTCCCTGATGAAGACATCTCCCAGGATCCAAAGCTGGGAAGTGCCACCCTGGCCAAAGCCAGTGTAGCAACCGTAATTGCTCTGTGGACAGACAAAATAATTTAAAATACATTACTTCAGCCAACATGTTCATTGTGGTGTGGAAAACTCTTCTGCAGTGGGTGGTAGGGGGCTAACTGACCTGACGGACGTAGGCAGAGGCAGGGATGGTGAAGACGTGTCCACTGAGAGTGAAGGTGATCTCAGGCATGTTCTGGATGTTCTGGCAGTTCACTGTACCCTGTGAGAGGAACATCACACACACAGTTGATGCGTGGAGCGGCAGGAGTTGTATTTATTAGTATTTTACTGGTTTTCCAACTAAAGAAAGTAACCAGGTCCGCCTTTGAAATTTTTATTTGAGGGTTTTGACGTCAGAGTATTAAATGTCTGTTTACTCTGGGTTTCAGAATATGGGAAAATGTACTCCAAATGGTTTGTTATGGTATGACTCACCTCTCCATACTGGTTGGTTGTGGCTCCAACCCAGGAATTCATATTGCTGATGTCAGTGTTTGGGCCAACGATCATGGAGGTACCAGTGTCAATGATGGCCTGGCAGCCACCAGAGCAGGCGACGGTCTGTCCATTGACGGTAACACTGTGAGAAGGAACAGCAGAACATGGTTTACATTAAAGAAGCTAGGAGGCTTTGTGCAAACCTGCTTTCATAGTTGTTTTCTTTGTACCTGTCCATTTTGATCTGCCAGTAGGTGGCAGAGGTCAGAGGGATCCAGGAAATTTGTCCAGTGTAGTGGCTGCTGTCCACACCACCAAAGACCACCTCACTGCCCTGCTCACTCTTGCTAAGGGAGTAAAGAACAACAAGTGTGAATTTAATGTCACAGGAAATGACACACATGCCCTCAAACCAACAGATCTCCATCCTGTTTCAGTACCTGCTCAGGTAGACAGAGAACATTGCCTGGGAAACCAGGTTCTGCTTGACCATGTTGTCAAAGACAGGCACAACGTTGTCAGCGGCCAGGCTCTGGAAGGCAAGTCCCAGGATGCCATCAGCCTTCATGTTAGCCATGAAGGGAGCCTCTGTCTGGCTAATACCAAACACCTGGTTGGGCACAGAGATGCCGCCCACCTAGACACACAAGACAGCTGTCAGTCACAGTTCAACAGACTCCCAGTTGACTCCTGAGCATGCTTGTTTGAAAACTAAATAGACTATGACATTTTGTTCCAGGGGTTTTGGTTACCTCAACAGTGTCGCTGGCCAGATATCCGGTCATGCTGCCGGTGCCGTACTGGATGGACAGAGGCTGGTTGCCCCACTTGAAGGTGGAGGACTGCCCTGCATTGAATTTCTTGTGGTTATCTGCAAAAGAAGGGTATCTTTTTCAAATGTGCATTTTAGGAATACCAAGAAACATTGTTACACTCACTGTTATACCACAGCTTGCACTCTTATTGTTATTTAACAAGTATTTAAATCTAAAAATGTATTTACTACGTGCAATTGATAAGAAACATTTTAATAAAATACTACATAAGTAAAATGACTGAAATCAAACTTTTAATTACGTTGAAGAAGTAAAGACCAAACTTTACTTTAGTATCAAACCTAAAAGTGCTTACTTCAGAATGGCTCATTATTGCACGGCTAGGCTATTATTACTATACTAAACATTTCAATGTTGCAGCTAGCCAGCTAGTTTAATCTATGCATTATATTTAATCTATGCATTGCTATTCATAAGCTGATTTTATGTTTTGTATGTAAAAAGTAGTTTCAAAACACTAAATGTATCCTTGCATACAGTACTTTAATAAATATTAATTCCTTTACACCACTTTGTACAAAGGTTTGAACCCCCAGAGTACTCTGGGAATGCTGGTTTTGCAGTAACAGTGCATAGTGTCTAGTGTCTAGAGTAATACTCACTGCAGGCCAGGCTGGAGCAGTAGGTTGAAGGAACCCACAGGTTGGATGAGCCGGTATCAAAGATGACGCTGAAGGACTGAGGAGGGGTGCCAATGGAGATCACACCATAGTAGGACAACTAGAGAGACACACAAAGACAAATGAAGGGAGGAATATTAACATGAGATTGACTCGTATGTATCTTAAAATATGTGGCTCCCTGTGGATTAAGATGTCCTTGAACCAGAGGATACACAAGGCAAGCAATAAGATAAACCAAGTCTAAATCTGTTCCGTTCTGGCCTCACGTCAGCATCGTTGGTCATGGGCTCAGAGCCAGACTGGTAGAACTTGCCCATTGGGTTGTATGGGTGTTGTTTCCTGACCTCGTCCCATTTTCCCTGCTCATGAAGTGCTTCCCTGGCAGTCTTTCCCTTGATCAGGGGAATCCTACACAGAAAGAAAAGGGTGAATAAAGAATCAGCAAACTATACAGATGTCCAGCATTTTATATCTGGAGAAATCAGGAGGTAAGCTCTGAACTGAAATGTATGCAGTTTCGAATGGTGTGACAACTCGAAGTGAGATGGCCTTTAGAATTTTCCTCAGGGATGTGAGAGGGCGAGGTCTTCTTTCAGCAAGTCAGCGTATTCAGGTGGAGGAAAAGGTGGCTCTTCAAGCAGCCCGTTCAGACTTACTTGTGGAAGCATTCAGCGAAAGCCACAAGGGCCAGGACGACGACGAGCCACTTCATCATGTTGCTTACTTTACCGTTAGACTCAGAGGAGTGAAGGTACTGCTGCAGAGTCCGGCCCTTATATACAGTATGTCAAGGTTGTGTCTCCGAAATGTCCTTCCACATGACTTCATATCATGTAACAGCTGGAGATAAGAAATATGCATTATGGTGATGAATGGCTTCTTATCAGGGAGCAAATATAAAAACATGCCAATCATCAAATGTCAGGAATTATATAGAAAAGAATTACAGCGTCAATTTACTGTAAAACAAAGTACGTTTGATAAAGTGGAATACATTTGTTTGTGCATTTATATATTGTTTGTACAGGTTATTGTTTATTGTTGTAAAAATAACCTTGATTAAGAGAAACTTAATGCTTGATGTTGTGTCACAGCCACTCATTCAATGCTTTGCGTTGTAGTGTTTCAACTACTTTACTGAAGTGAAATCCTTCATGTGAATAATGTAGTATAAACATTGTTGCTTTATATCCCTTAACCCAAATTTAGAAAACAGTACAGGAAATAAGTCCTTTAAAATCACATGGCAGATAATTGAATTTTTATCATGAAAAGGGACCATTTGAATATGTTGTAGAGCAAGGTAAGCATTTAGGATACGGTGCCCACTGAATGTGTTGATATTCAGATCAGGGGTTCGTCGTCCAGAGCTTCTATTTAATGTTGATATGAAAACTTTCCATGGGTTTCCAAGGGTGTGAACCTAGATTACAGGCTAATCTGATAACAATGTATTGAAAGAAACAAAGGTAATTGGCTTGGTGCAGTTTCAAAAGCTTGCTCAAAAGCTAGTACATGCTGTAGTTTGACTATGAATTGAAAGTTCATTATACATATTTTATTTTATTAATTATTATTCAGAATTCCTTCCAGAACCTTGAGTTGCATGTAGTCTGTGCAAAACCCACGCTTTTTTGCAGTGAATGTATTACATAAAAAGTAACCTTCTTCAAACATCAGTGGTGGAAAAAGTATTAAGATTTCTTACTTTTAAACCTGAAAGAAGCAATACCGACATTAAAAGCAAAAGTAATGCATACAAAATTTGATGGTTAATACGTATTAGCAGTACAATAGTCTAAAAATGTATAGTAATACATAGTAAATGTACTTTTTATGAGGCATGGCCCCTGTCTCTGTTATATGTATTGTAGCCTATTCTTTGATTATCATTATTAGTTATTGAATAATGTTTATTCAGCTATTTATGATCTTGATCGGAAAAGCAATCTGTAACCACAGTTGATAATGTAATTAGGATAAATGTAAAACGTTTCCATCATAAATGAATTGCCCTTTAATTGACCTCAGTGTTAGAAAAATGTTTGGCACACAGTTAGTAAGTTATGTCTCAAAGCCATGACTTTGCTCATGAGAGACTTTGAATATAACCTTCATCATAATCGGACTGTGATTAAAACCGCTTGACACTTCCATCCCATGGCACACATTATGTTTAATCAAGCAACATAAACTGCAATGTTATATTATACTTTTATTGACAATTATATTTAAACATTTGTCTTGATAAATTAACATAAATTGAGCACAAAAACAAAACAGCAAATGTGTTGGTTATTCACAAACAGCCTCCTTGGTTTTATTGAATGAAAAGTCTAACGTACTGCAGCTCAGGTTACACTGTCTTGACATTTATTTGTTTCTGTCCTTGCTGTGTGGATTAATAGCATCCAAACTGTATTACAGTGCATAGAGTACACAAATGAAGAATACAGTCAGTGAAAGTAACATGTGTGTTTCTGATCCACAGCCTGTCCACGTCTTCACTCTGAAACGTGGTTCCTGCTGTGCTCTTCTTCATCTTAATGTTTGGGCGTCTGTTAATAGTCTAAGTTTTTGAAGTCGTCAGTACATCTGTACTTGCTTTCGGTGTACCTGGTGCACAGCAAGTGGGGGAGGCAGGGGCAGGTGTGATGTTGCCTTTTACCTGGATAGGGAACCTGAAAAGGAAGGAAGAGGGGGAAGAGGGGGAAGGGGGAAAGGGGGGATAATCGGATGGTTTAAATCCTTCAACAGCTGACAAGTGGAGCTGCAGGTCTTAAAAGTCTGAATTCAGAAAATGGATGTGGTGTTAGCAGAATGTATTGTTGCCATCTCCAGACGATCACAGTGATTCATGGCACTGATTGCCCAGATCACTGTTGAGGAGATCAATAGCCTTTGCAGTTATCAGCAGCTTTCAGCCAACCAGTCAGCACTTGATATAATCTGAATGTCCACTAACGCAAGTGTGAGCAAGAGTCACAAGAGTATGACTGTGTGTGTGTGTGTGTGTGTTTGTGTGTGTGTGTGTCTGTGTCTGTGTGTGTGTCTCGAGTGTGTGTTGAATAACAGGGCGTGATGTAAGTAGATTAGTGATATCACATTCCTGCGCACCTTGTGGCTATAGGGGTGGCATTCATGCCCTTCCATGCCTCTTGGGACGCACATCCTCAGACCCCTCAGCCATAGACTGACGGCACAGCAAGAACCCAAACCACACTGCACGTCTCTATCACAGGCCTGCAGGAGAGATAGAGAGACAAAGTGGTGGAGGGGCACGCAGACAGAAAATAAAAGATTGGCAGAGTGACAGACGAGTTCTTTTGTTGCCAGTGAATCAGCTTTATTTTTATTTTTTTATTTTCTTTAACCTTTATTTATACAGGTATATCCCATTGAGACCGAAGACTCTTTTGCGAGGGAGACCTGTTTTCCTTCCCCACGTTACCATTCACACACACATTCATACACCGATAGCAGGCTAACTATCGCCATTCACACGAATTATGCTAATAGATAATAGAGATACCATTTTATGTTTGAATCTATTTGATATGTACTTGTTTTAATAGAGATGTCCTCTTATGTAAGCGGTGCCCGTCATTTCCCTAACTCATTTACAAATGTATATCAATCAGAGGACGATGATAATTTCCCTTTAATCTTTCCAGTTGACTTGAAGCGGGGGAGGATGTGGTCTCCTGTCAGTCATGGCTAATCAAATTTTGCAACATTATCCAGACAAAGTGAACTCTGCTGTTTGCATATATAGTGTTTTATATATTTAAAGCTTGAGAAGCTTATGAGAAAATCAAAAATCTAAAGCCAAGGTCTAGGGTTCAAAATACGCACAGAGGTTTGAATGCAAGTACAGCACACTTTTCCAATGCACAAATGACAATGACAGAATAAGTGTTGAAATGAGTTAATTGGATAAAATCAAGCAAAAATGCCAAACATTTGCTAGCTTCTGATTCTCAAATCGAGGACTTTGAAATCATTTTGGTGTTTTTCATTCAAAAACAAGCAATCTGAAGACGACACCTAGGGCTCAGGAGCCTTGTGATGGGCATTTCTTGTTAACATGTTACAGACTAGAAAATGTATTGGGTAATCAAATAAAAAATACACAAAAATTTAAAAAGTGATTAAAAAAATTGCCCTAGTTAGGCAGTAACTTTATTTCAAGAACATAATCCCATAGTATTAATAAGTTATTTAAAGTATTTATACACTATAAAAACTGATCAAACATAAGTGTTTTAAACTGATAAAATGACAAGACGAAAATGACTTAAAAATCTCACTCACCCCTGTAATGACGGCTCCTCTGGAGCAGCTCAGAGACACCATGAGGAAGGACAGCAGCACCGCCCTGTAGCTCATGGCAGCAACAGGAGAAATGGACTCTCTAACACCCTCAATGCTGGACCACGGCTGCTAACACTCTCTCCTCCAACTGGATCCCCGGCTCTCCAGTCAGTGATGAAGGTTCCCAGAACTCCTCAGGGGGGGGGGGGGGGGGGGGCGCACCCTCCCTCTCTTTATCCACCTCCGACCCCCATCCTCCCTCCCTCCCTCCCCATGTGTGAGATCTCCCCACGCCCCACTCTGCCTGTCTCCTCAGAGGCTTCGTCATCTTACTCATCTGGCTGTGGGCTGAAGGAGGCTCATAGAAGTCCCTTCTACTTGTGGATCTTTAGGGTTTCACCATACATCTGCTCAAGCCTGACATAGTTTCCATGACTCAAATGATAACAAGGTAACACACAAAATATGGAAAAGTATTCAGCAGTTGATGACGTTCATGTGAACTACTGTAAAATAAATCAGAAACCTCCTTGTGAGAAAAAGGGGCATAGGGGCCATGAGAGCCTGGGTTATTTGTCAGTCTGAGGCAGCCAGGACAAATCAGTATCAGAGCCATATAATGAGTTTACTGGAATTACCGCAGGCTAACTCACCGACTGCATTGATAGGCTGCAAAGCGATACTCCTTATTTTATTATGGATATGTGTGCCATTATGCCACTGTGACAGCCGTCATCAGCTTAAGCTGCACATCACCAGTTGATCCACACAGAGAGAATAAGGCACATAGGTTAAAAAAGGTGATGGGCTTTGTCACATACTCTGTAATGTATGATGATGTGATGTAAATTATCTTAAGAAGGCCCATTAATTTGTTGTATATTTAAAAATATCAATTTTGACAGTTAATGGTGAGTCAGCGACTCAGCAGAACGCTTGTTGTCAAAATAAATCTTTATCAAAATCAGTGAATATCTCCTAATAATACCTGTTCTGTACTGGGTGCACGCTCACAAAAAGCTGGTGTTAATACACAGCCTAGGCTCTGTAAAGGGGCATGTTGCTGGTGGGCCTCCATACTCTTTGTTTACATACTGGTTTACAGAGCCGAGCTGTGTATTGGAACCAGATTTCTTTTCAGCACACATACCGAACAGACAGGTAGAGGATCGTGAGGAGATATTTACTGATTTTGACAGAAAGTGATTTTGACAACAAGAGCTCTCCAGATTCGCTGACTCCACCTTTAAATGTATCAATTCTGCAGATAGACGTTTTTTTTCAGCCAAAGAATAACTTCAGATCTACCATTATGCTTCTTTAAATTAGCATGTGCTTTATTTAAAAAAAAAAAAAAACGACAATAAAAGTTTGGAACCATACATAACATAAAAGTTTGCTCACATAGCTTATGCCAAATAATGAAAATAAAAGTGAAATCCCTTAATTATATTGACCATTATAATGGTATATGGCAGGTTGATGATACACTGTCTGTAAGTCAGATCTCTATTTTGGGTTAAGCTCATTTGGAGATTTACTGCATTGGTTGTAAAGTGGCAGTATGCAACAAATAAAGGGTTGTAGTCTATATGCCAAAGTGTGATACTCAATCATGCATGCGTGACTAGGGAAGAAGATATCACGTGTGTGTGGACCCTGTACATTTTCTGCTTGCATAAACTTGTGCTTACAGGCTTTGTGTGTTCCTCGGAGAGTGATGGGCAGCAGGTTGTCAGCAGAAGCGTCCCGGCGCTGATTTAGGCTGCGAGAAGAGAAATATGAGTGTGTATAGTATATAGTTTATTTTAATGGCGAAAGGAGGAGAGGTAGCGATAGAAGAATTAGAGGAGGAGAGAGGGATCATATCCCATGGGAACGCAGCAGGACATTATCCGTGCTGCTGTGCCTGCAGGTGATGGATTCCTCCAATGCAGGGGCCACATAATTACACTCAGCCATTCCTGCCCCGTCAGCAGGAGCACTGAAGCCTCACCTTCTTTGGACAGGCAGCACAAATAATGCAGAGGGGTGAGCCCATCAGGCTGTGGCCCTCCTGCTAACTTTTGGAGGCAACACACCAACAAAATCCCTCAACTAACTGCACAAAACAAGACTCCTGTTTTATACTCGTGCAATAGCATGAGTATGAAGCAGGAGTCTTGTTATTTCAAGTTCAATAAAGAACCTACTTTGTTAGTTCACATTATTGGTAAATGTTATCAGTGTTTATCATGCAGAATAACATTCATACCTAGGGGGCAAAACCCCTTTTTTTTGAAAAACAGACATGGAGCGTTGTAAAAGGTTGTTCACCAGAAATGATATCCAGGACCCTCCACGATCACAACCTGGGTGGACAACCTTGTCAACAAGCTGCTGGAAAGCTACAGCGGGCCGACATAGAGCAAATCAGAACCACTGTTTAAGCGAATGGGGGTGGGCTAATAGGGAATTTTTTAAACTTATATATATCATTATGAAACTTTGCAAGTTGATTACTGACATTAAAACAACAACTTTTTGTATTACAGTATTTTCCAAAAGGTTTGAATAAATATGAAAAATCATCAATATCTTACTAATGATGCGTAAATTTGCATATCTGCAAAGCCCCAAAATCTAGATGTTGGACAAAAACAAAGTCAATTTATTTTAAAATTTTGAAAACAAAACAAGTGTCCAACTGCCTGAAGCCTTTCCTAATCACAGTTCAAATTTGATCAATAACCCATAGAAAATAAATTTTTTACACTGTTTTTTCCAAGGGAATGTCTAGCCGTTTCCTAAAATGCCAGCTGGAGACTCCAAAAGGACACTTTTGGTCCATGGCACATGAAATGTAACTGTGTAAAATTTTTATTTTCTATGGGTTATTGATCAAATTTGAACTGTGATTAGGAAAGGCTTCAGGCAGTTGGACACTTGTTTTGTTTTCAAAATTTAAAAACAAATTGACTTGGTTTTCTTCCAACATCTAGATTTTGGGGCTTTGCAGATATGCAAATTTTCGCATCATTAGTAAAATATTGATGATTTTTCATATTTATTTAAACATTTTGGAAAATACTGTAATACAAAAAGTTTTTGTTTTAATGTCAGTAATCAACTGGCAAAGTTTCATAATGATATCTATAAGTTTAAAAAATTCCCCATTAGCCCATCCCCATTCACCCCCATTCACTTAAACAGTGGTTCTGATTTGCTATGTCGGCCCGCTGTAGCTTTCCAGCAGCTTGTTGACAAGGTTGTCCACCCAGGTTGTGATCGTGGAAGGTCCTAGATGTCATTTTTGGTGAACAACCTTTTACAACGCTCCATGTCCATAAAATCACTTTTCCCCCTGGGTATCAGCTACGATGAATCTCAGTTGAGTTCTCAGTGTGTCCAACAAAAACTTTATATTTCTCCAAACAGACAGTGCATGAAATAGGCCACGCCCATTGTGGGGGAAACCGTTGAACACCGTTCCATTCACTTTGTATTGAAGGAGACCTGTCTTCTGCAAACAAACTTAATTAAAACTTAATCAAACATCCATTTAACAAAAAAACGTTACTTTGTCTAAAGCCACGACTCTTGTCTGTTTTTGTGAAAAATGATTGAGTCATTTTCAATATTGAGGTGTTTTTTCCCGTCCGACCTGGCGAGGATGGAGTATACGTGAGAGTTAGCCTACAGCAGAAGGTTAGCCTAGCATAGAGCATAGGCTACATGAGTTAAGAGTTTTGTCTTGATATTGAAAACTACTCAATAATTTTTCACAAAAACAGCTCGTATAGACAGACAAGAGTCGTGGCTTTAAAGAAAGTGAAGTGTATTTGTGAAAGGCTTGTCTTATTACGTTTTTATTAAGTTTGTTTCCAGAATACTGTGTCATTCAATACAAAGTGAATGGAGCGCTGTGAATTGTTTTCCCCCACGATGGGCGTGGCCTCCGATTATGACGCGTTCCGCACTGTCTCTATGTGACAGCAGAGCTGTCTTGGGTGACCTCAGCTTATTCTGAGTCATCTGATTGTGATACTTAATAAAGATGATATAGGCCTATTTCGGAGGAATAAATTACTCAAGTAATCTAATTTACGCAGCTCTGAATATCATAATCCAAACGAATGATGAAATATAGAGAGGCAGAGTTTCATTATATGAGTAATCCAGTTTAGAAAAAGAGTTTTGTGAATGAGGACTTATAGCCACATATAGTAGGAATAACAATTACTTATAGGCCTATAGGATATAACCAAATGCTTATGTCAGAATATGCAATAACCCTGGGACACATAAACACTACCCTATCGATCCATCTTGCTATCTATCTATCTATCTATCTATCTATCTATCTATCTATCTATCTATCTATCTATCTATCTATCTATCTATCTATCTATCTATCTATCTATCTATCTATCTATCTATCTATCTATCTATCTATCTATCTATCTATCTATCTATCTATCTATCTATCTATCTATCTATCTATATATTGCCACGCTTGGTGCAGCTTGGTACTCACATGGATCCGTAGTGCACGTGACTGTCAGCTGACTCCAGCAGGAAGCCTCGAGAAAGCGGACAACCAAAACAACACAACTTTGCACATAAAACCGTGAATTTTACAGTTATTTAAGATTGTTAACGATGGAATCGACACTCGAACAGCATCTTGACGATACGTAAGTGAATACTAGACGTTGTTTGAGTGTGTATGTTAAATGTTGGGGTCGTTAAAGCCAACTGATCGCTGTGTATTTGTCTCTGTTTTCGGCAGCATGAAACATCCATCTGTTGTCGGCGTTCTCTGCACGGACCAGCAGGGACATAACCTAGGCTGTAAGGAAAAACCGAGTCACTTCTTCTGTCTGAAAATGTGTCACAATAAGTCTCACCAAATTGGCTTTTTACTGAGGGCACAGTAGTTGTGAAGTTCGGTCAGGAAAACGAGTCAGTCTGACCTAATTAAGTTGATTAGCTCTCGTAAAATCACACCAAACCCAGGCACAAATCCTTTCTATAACACAAATAATTCCTGGTAAGGAAAAAAGCCAATATGCCATCCAAACACCCCTTCGTATCCGGTTACAGCATTTCTTCTGCTGTCTTGCTGTGACAATGCCAAACAGTGTCCACCTTTCAGACCCAAAACTTCACAGTCTACAGCAGTGGTTCTGCAGGTCCTTAAAAAGTATTGAAAACCCAACAATTTGAATTTTAGACCTTTCAAACGTCTAAAAATGTATTAAATAGTCTACTATAACAGTTATTTAAATGTGTTTAGATTATGAAGTAAATGTAGGCTAACTTTTCAGTTCCTTTAATTGAGTCCCGCTTTTAAACGTGTTTTTGGTGAAAAATAATTAGCCTATTTTTCACTATGTAAAAATGACTCAACAAACATAGGACACCATAGAATTCATGTTGAATGTGAAGGACTTCATTTATTCCTACTTAGTAAGTAATTTAGGGTCTCCTATTTTCCTTCATATTTAAAAATATAACAATAATCCCCATTATGGGCATAAAGTAGATTTTAAACGAGATGAGATAAACCTTTATTGCCCCAAGGGGAATTTGTCTTGCATTTGGGAACATTTAAAAAACATATAAGCACAAACAGCACATACAAGCACAAATACATACAGACTCAGACAATGATAGACAAAATGACAGACTAATACAACCGACAATAAACATTCAAAGTGCATAGTGCATGCTTTAGGATGGCTCTCTCTACCTGAATTCAATCTGTTAATCAGCTGAATACTCCTGTGTACTGTATAATGGTCCTTAAAAAAAGTATTTAAAAGTCTTCAATTATAATCGTACTGCAGAAGCCCTGATACAGTACAGGCTGTTGTCCCACTCTGATGTCCGCAGTAAAACGAATTTAACAACTTGTTAAACTATGCACAGAAATGTAAGGGCGACTGGAAGGAATCAAAATTTTAAGTAAATGTCATCTACTATTTTTGGTGACAATACCACCAATGACACACTTGTTTAAGAGGTTATGACAAAGATGCACACAGGTAGCATGTTGATGCACACATACAGTTCAATAGGAAGCCAATGTTATCTTTGTAACAGCTTTGTATTTGAGGGTTTCACATTGTGTTTTCATAAATATATATAATTTTTAATTTTACAATTTGCGAAAGCAACAAGAAAAAAACGTTCTTTAACTAGGGGAGAACGGGGTATTATGTCACACGGGTTGGTTGTCACAATCGTTATATCTCGGAAACCTGAAGGCGCTGTCTGTGAAATTTTGGTATGTAAATATCCAGAATTGGGATCACCTACATAGTCTTCCTTGGAGTTAGAATACTGAATTTGAGTTGAGAGGACTGTTAGTGTTTTGCATGTCAAATTGAAAATATTTTGCTCCTCAGTAGTTTTCTTCTAGGCTTTTACACAATGGGTTTATAACAAAACACTTGTTACCCATAAAAAGTGTGAAAGGTAAACTATAGTTTAGATTGTGGTTAGCGAGCTAATTAGTTGTCAGATGGTTGTTGGCCTTGATGCTAGCAAGAAATTCAAGTTGGGGGTTGGTCGTCACATTTTTTGGGGGGTTGGTTGTCACATGTTATCCAAAGGCTGCAGCCAGAAAATGAACCCAATAACGAAATAAATTGTCAAGCTGTATCCTCACTGACACCACAGAGAAGGAAAGAATAGAGCAGGAAAAGGCAGCTAGCATGCAAAAGAAAAAAGGGCCACAAAATCATAACAACCCAGTGCATCCCAAACTACACCAGCTGCCAAGGCTATAGTAAGTTATGTAGGCCTATTTGTCAACTTGACAATGCAATTAAACTTTCAAATTTTGTTCTACTTTCTTGCCTTCTTTTTAAGATTATTCCCATTAAAATGACATTGTGACAAACAACCCCATAGTGTGTGACAACCGACCCCTTGATGGGGTTGGTTGTCACAATGTGTAAGGGTGTCTTTGATGATTAATTTCTTCTTTATTACAATAAGATAGAAAAAGTGAGGGGTACACATTTCAAGCCAACACCTTAAGCTTCAATTTAATGTAGGAATGACTATTGAAAGATGTTTAGGTGATGAGCAATTCTCACTAGAGTAAAAAGTGTGCCTACTTACCCCGTTCTCCCCTAATTGTTACCAATAGTAAGCCTCCTGAGTAAGAATTCATAAATTGTAAACTGCATCTTTCCAAATCTTGCTTGTTACTGGAAATGTATTCTTACTACTTACTTTTTCCACAGTTTTTCCCCCTCAGATGATGTGGCCATATTTAAAATTAGAACAAAGCTGTAAATGCACCAACTAATAACATGAAATATCTTGTTTGTTTAATCTGTTCAAAGAACAAGGTGTGCTTTAACAGAGGTTCTAAGTGGCAAACTGTTTCTTGGAGGGCGCAGGGTGTTCCTCAAATCTTGCTGTTATCGTCATGTTTCCAGGCAACCAGTAGTCCATATACATACAGCAATATAATAAAAATACGTAGGCCTAGATTTTCTTTTAAGGCTGAATATAGCTTTGGAGAGACACACCTGGATGTGTCAAATGCATTGGATAGATAGATGGATGGACTTCAGTTACCTCAGGAGAAAGTTTCTTGCAGTGATACTCTGTCATGTCTCACACCCCCCAGGCCGTGGCTCCCTCTCTGATGAACACGGTGGCGTTGTGTCAGTTCTGGCCAAAGAAGCTGCAGCTCTCACCAAAGACCCGACAGACACTCCCACTGTCTGCCTGGAGTCAGAGTCAGGGTGAGCACCAACACAGCCTTTTGTCTTCTTTGCTTGACTGACTCAAATCTATTCCCTTTTTTCTTTCTTTCATCTCATTGAATTTCAAAGGTCTGCTATTTGGAGTTGATGGATACTCAAGGAGATCAATAAATCTAGGAAAATCTGTCGAAAGAGAAACCAAAATCAAAGATTGTTTCTACCCAAGACTGGGCTCCCAAGTCTTACCAAAGGCCTTTGTTTTCATTTGAATGGCTGTGCTGCCACCTTCTGGACATAAAACGCACCTTCATAGAGATCAGTGACTTCATCTCCCACCAATACTGATTATTTTAAATAGAAGAGTCTCTTAAAATGTTACACCTTCTTATGGTTGTATACATTATGCAGGGAAGCCTGCTGCTTTGGTGTGACCTGAAGGCTGCTTGGAGGAAAGTAGGATTACAGTATTTGTCAACAAGTAGTAAATCATTGACGACTTATATATCAGGTTTGAAAACAAAATGTTTCAGGCCACCAATCCTTGTCCGATGAGGTAATTATTCTAAAAAATATTAAAGAAGATAATTAGATTTTAAAGGCCATTATTTAACATCTTTGTCTTTTTGAGTATCACGTTGATGCAAGTGACAGACAGCTTGATATGATCTATATATCTGAGGTGTCGGCTCATCTCTTCTTATTCGCCTGTGGGATTATTGTGTATGAGGTGAATGTTTGTCTAAGTCATTGTTTTTTTGTTTTTGTTTTGTAGAAACATTCTGGTGAGGAGTCACGGGACCATCACAATTGCGGTGCACAAGATAGCATCTTGAAGACGACACAACACAGAGTTGTTTTGTAAAGAAGTGTGAAGACACACACATGAGTGTAATCACAACATCTGAATGAACTTTGAGAACGATCTGAGGTTTGCTAGACCTGGAACGTCCACACATCTGTTGTGTGTTTTCTGATTGTTCAGGTCCCATATTTAAACCAGAATATTGTGAACAATTGTGATTATTTTCTTTTATATAAAAACTAAATATACGCTATTTTTTAGTAGTACTATTTTGTTGAATGCATTTACAAATTAGGCCCTGAATCATGTTTATCATGCCAATGCTAATGCTTTGTGTGTATTTGTGTCTTTTTGTGAACTTCCATACCCTTCAATCCAAGGTGGCCATTCACAGAATAACAACCCTTAATAAACTTTAACTGGACTTCACGTTGCCCTCTGCCCAATTGTCTATTTTCTCATTTGTTCTGTTTAGTGGCTATTCAATTCATTTTTCTATTTCAGCCGCATTCAATTCACTCCAGAAATGAAGAACGTTTATAGATACAGCTCTGGAAAAAATTAAGAGACCACTCCAAATGTTCAGTTTCTCTCGTTTTACTATTTATAGGCATATGTTTGAGTAGAATGAACATTTTGGTTATAAAATATAAACGTCTGACAACATTTCTACCGAATTCCCCCCAAAAATATTGTCAATAAGAGCATTTAATAAGTAATGTAGAGATGAAGATTGAAGAAAAATCCAGACTGGTCTCTATTTTTTCCGGAGCTGTAGCCTATATACATTTTTGTTGAGTTTGCAATCGTTTATTGAAACACTTGGAGCTTGTAGAAATAGGTAACTGGTTAAGAGTCAAGTGCCGTGAGGGTTTTAATCAGAGCCGGCCCGAGGCATAAGCGAACTAAGCGGTCGCTTAGGGCCCCCGACTGCCTGGGGGGCCCCCTAAAAAAAAAAAAAAAAAAAAAAAATGTTTTTTTTTTTTTTTTTTTTTTTTTATATTAACATCATATTATGCAAATGTGAGTTATCATACAAAAAAAGGAATAAAATGTTTTGGTCTAGATAATTAATAGCCTAAAAATGTAATCAGTTAATCTGGGAGGAAATCCGAAATTATCTGATCATGTCACGTTCACATCCATGCACAGTGTGTATTGAGTTTATTTAAAAACAATTGGAAATGGGGCTGCCCTCAGTTGCCCATGCACTGTGTATAGTCTATACAGCCTATTTCAGCCTTGTCTGTGGAAAAAAAGATACAGTAGCTGGACAACAGAGTTCTTCTGCTTCGTTCCTCACACTGCATTTAAATGCATTCACTATATTACAGAGAAATATGTCCCGTAAAAGAAAAAGAGCTCCAAGCCCAACCCAGAGGACCCTCCATAATATTTTATTTTATATTAATATTTTTATGGAAAATCCATGTGTCCTTCTTCAATAGCTTCTAACTCATCTGACCCAGTGTCTCCAAATTATTTGTTCACACAAAATTTCTCAGATTTAGCCTCTTAATTTTCCTCTCAAAGTGCACCAGATTCATGCATTTCACTTTAAAAAGGTTAAAAAAATCTCCCGGGGGGGCATACCCCCGGACCCCCCTAGAAGGGTCTGAATCTCGGCTGTCTAATATTTTCACACAGCCGCACAGTGGAGGCACTAGCGGAAAACACTGGGTGTGTGAATGATATTTAACAAAGATCTATAGTTTCAGCAGCGCTAACATTGGAGAGGGGCCCCCTAATCATATTCCGCTTAGGGCCCCCTGAAGGCTTGGGCCGGCTCTGGTTTTAATGGTCAGAAAGGCCCTATCTAACTAGTAGACCACTTCATAGATCTCTGTGTGTCTTGGTGGCGCGCCGCATAGGCCTACGACCGGTACCCGAGTAAAGTCTGCGGTGGCTGCGAGGTTTTGGCCGCAGAGCTTTTTTTTCTTCCTTTCTTTCCTCCTCTCCCTCCTCGCCCTCAGATGAGGTTCACTGCTACGTCTCAGTCACGTGGCTCGCCTCGGTGAAGGCTTTGCGCTCTGCGGCTCCTTCGCACAGGCAGCGATGCTGGGACTGAAATGTGAGAGGCAACTCAGGGGGACACGCTAAGAGGCAAAGTTATGGCACGGTCATCCTCGGAGAAAAAGGTCCTGCATCAATTTCTCTCTGCCAAAAAGTCCCTCGCCGGTGACGCGCACGCCTTCTTGGGACGCACAGCCCCGGAGCGAGAAACACCAAATTACGCGTCAAATACAACTAATTGAACATTTGGGGAGAAGCGCGTCGATGACCGAAGGGAAATTCAGGTTTGGATTTATTTTATTTCATTTCATAAGTCAACACGTGAATCGTGCAGCATTGTATAACGTCTAATGCATTATTTAAGCATTATTTATTTATTGTTTAAATATTTCGGTCACAAACTTTTCCCAAGCACAAGTTTTTCCCTTTCAGACTATAATAAAACACAAGTGGTTGTTCGTTTCACAACTTTTCACCAACATTGCGTGAGTGCAGGTTTATGCCACTTTTTTTGTGCCAGGTTCAACCCTGATGACCTTTCCTAGAAATTCACAGATGAAGTGCCACTGAGCCTGAATTTTGTCATCTGCTTGAACGACCCTTTTCTTGCCTTCCCAACAGTGTTGACTTGAGTTGAGTGAGGGGCATGATGCAACAGGCCTGTGAAGTGAAAATAATAACCAGCTCAAGGCTACACATGGTAAGACCTCCCTGTTTTCTACACTCAATAATGCGGTTTTGTGTAGGCCACCGTGGACTTAGCCAAAGGCTTTAAAATGAAAACCCTGCACTTCACATCATAATCTCACAATTCCTGGGATTTGGGATATCTTGATGGATGAAATATAAGGCATAAAAAAGCACCAAAAACTTGGTAAAATAATTGTTCAATTATTATAGTTACTATATTTTTGTTTTTGTTTTTCTTCACTTTATCAGTAGCCTATTGTAGAATCCCAGATACATGCCAATTCTTACAAAAGAGTAGTCCAGCTAATCGAGTAATCTCCTTGTGAAAAATGTTTCAGCTACCAATGCATAATCTGCATTAAAAAAGCAGGTTATTGTCAGGGTTGGAACATGTTAAAAAATCCTAATAGTAACTTTTTACTTTCTGCAAGCATGTTTGTGTGGGTCCAAAAAAAAGAAAGTCTATATATGACTTGTATCTTTCATTGCATTAAGAACTTGTTAGGTCTAGTCTTTACATACATTTCTATTTTGGAAAAAATACAGAAATCAGGACCTTCT